>NC_064282.1:24815795-24922347 GCF_019186545.1 Solanum stenotomum
TTTCCCTTCTCTTTGGTTATTCTCCGGCCACGAGTTTCATAAACCTTTCTTGGATCTTTTATTGCTCCCATTAACAAGCACAACATCGATTCCCATTGATTCCTGTTGATGGAGTCACCAGCAAACACTAATCTTTTACCTCTAATAAGTTCCAACATCTGAGTAGCATTGAATCTGTACCATACAAAAGTCACAAGCTAAGAATTGTTTTATTTCAAACTTTCTTATTACTCTTCCAACTCTATTACTAGCCAGACAATGAAAGTGTACAACTTAAGCAATGGATCCACACACATACAAAAAAAAAAGAGGAAAAAAACAAGGGGCAAAAGAGTCAAGTTCTTATTGTTTTACCTTGGAATGTCACAATCTTGAGGTTGCCACCTCCATTTCATATAATTCTTATCCAATCTCCCATTATTTTCACAACTAAAACCTTCATCAATGTAGGGACATGAAGCATTTGTGTACAAAGGATAGTTCTCATCAAAAACCCACTTCCCTTTTGTGATGTCACATTCTTTCTTATTCACCACCTGAAGCACATCACTAGAAACTTCTTCTTTCTTAGACAAAGTAATAGACACATTCTTCTGCTGCTGATTCCAAATAGAAATACTACTATTGGTACTATCTATTTCAAGACCCTTAGAAGAAACAGTTTCAGATTTGGTCGAACGGTTACCGAAAAAGGTCAATTTTTTTTCACTATTTATATCATAAGCCACTGATCGTGGCTGACTTTCCTTTTCCAAGATTCCCTCAAATGTTGAAAAGTTAGAAACTTGGGACTCATTTTCAACTCTACTGAAATGGGTACTCACCAAAATCGAGTTCTTGATTTGGGTTGCTGAGTAATTTCTGTGAAGACCAGTTAAAGATTGAATCTTGAAAGGAGATCTGAGACCCAAAGAGACTGAAGCAGCAGTAGTCGTACTGTTGAACTGAAAATGAGTTTCTTGACGACTATATAGTGGAAGATTGAGAACCCATATAGAGAAAAAGATGAAAAATATTAGAGAAAATGAAATGGTGAAAGAGAAAAGCCATAGCCTTGTAGGTTTAATGGAGAAACTTCTCTGTTTCTCCATGAGATTTTCTCTGAGTAAACTGCTTTTTTTTTTCTCAGGGTTTTTTTCTTCTTCTATTATAGTACTCCACTACAAGTCAAGAAGAGTGGTTAAGGTATGGTAATGCACTGTGGCACATGCAATAATTTAATATACTAATATATTACTACAACTAATCAAAAGAAAATGGATAAGTTCAATTCAAAATGATTAATAAAACAATGACCGGGAAAAAGCAGATAATGAGAATTGTGACAAAATTGATGATGGGGTGGTGGAAAAGGATAATGTGAGAATTGACAAAAGTGAGTGAATTTGGTTTTCTTTAACTTTTGGTTACACCTTAACTCCATTCAAAGGAGTAGTTGTCAAATATGCACATGCTGTAAATATACCTAGGGCAAGAGGCATGACCCTATTTTTTCAAGACAGCGGTGCTTAACTTGCATGCAACTCCCTCTGGTCCACAAACTAATAGTTTATTTGTTCGTTGTTGAAAATTTAATGTTTTAGAGTGTGTCATTGGTAAGGAGGAATAAAATATTTCATAAGATTTTCCAAATTTCTCTTGGTCAAAATATTTTGTATAAAATTATTAATGTGAATAATTAACGTAAATGAAGGAATTCGAATGTTCATTAATAATATCTTCATTAAAATTATTTTTTAAATATATATAATAAATGTTAAATTCTTTTAATTTATAGGTGATAAAGCATAACTTAAGGGAGGTCTTTTGAAAATTCTCTCTTTTAATTAGAAAAAAAAAGTCACTGGCACATGCTGACATCCAAAGGTGCGGAGGAATTTGATAGCAATATACAAACAACTAATCCAGAATAGAAATCAGATTTGATATTCTATATTTCCATTATTTTTTGTTATAAATTTTATATTTCCTTTACAGCAAATTTTTATATTTCCATCTAAGATATTTTAATTTTGAAATATAAATAATCTATTAAAAAATTATGTATAATTTATAAGTGATTATAAGAATACTACACAAAAATTATGATAAATTATTCAGAAGAGAGAGCAGATAATGGAAACGTGTGCTCAGCTTCTGGCGGAATTATGGAAAAGATGGTGACAAAAACGGGTGACGTTTTTTTTTTTGCAAGTATAAAATATAAATGGTTATTGAAAAATATTTTTTCTTTTCTTTTCCTTTAAAACAAATTAGTTACATCTTGGCAATGAATAAAAAATTTTGGCCATTGTGGTCCCATACTGCCCCTAACTTTTATAACATGGGTTCATTCTATTTCAATAAATCTTTTTCAAATATTAAATAATTATAAATAATAGATTTTAGAGTTAATAAATCAAATGAATCAGGATAGATTTTCAAAAGTAAGTCATAAAATTTAAATTCTAGTTAGGTCCTATTCCAGAAAATTAAGAAGCATCAAGTTTTTTATTCATAAAGAACGTTGACACCCTTCATCCTATGTTCATTTAATTCAAACATCGTTTACAAAAAAAAAATTAGGCCATTTAAGACCCCACTTGCATTTAACATTTGTGACCCATACACTCAGTGGCGGATGTAGAGTGTATCCAGGGGGTCATCCGACCCCCCTCGAAAAAAATATTACACTATATATATAAGATCAATTTTTTTGTGTATGTGTATATATTTAAAATTGAACCCCCTGAGCATATGTCAAAGGAGTAGCTCAATGGTTTATGGGGTTCAGGATTTCGCCTATGTTTTATTTGAACCCCCTTGATAGAATTCCTGCCTCCGCCACTGCATACACTATTGAAACAGATTTTGAAAAAGAGAAGCCGCCCTCTTCAACGAAGCTTGTTGAAATATATTTATGATTGGCCAAAAAATTTGGTCAGAATGATATTTTATCTATGTTGTTTTATCTTTTAAAATATTTTTATCCTTTTAATTTTAATATATTTTAACTAAAAAATGGAAAAAAGATCAGTTTATTTTAAAATAAAAAAGATATTATAATTTTTAAATTTCTGGCCAAATTTTCTGACCATTTAACATTACCCTATATTTATTACTCTCCCGTTTAAATTGGTTCGCCTGATTTTAATATTGCACCAAGTTTAAAAAAGTAAATTAAAGATACATAACATGTACCAAAATATATTCAAAACGAGTACTAAAAATAGGGCAGAGTACAATCTAACCTCACTAAATTAATATAGGTGGGACATGCAATATTATTATTTTATAGAGATATTATTTAATCAATAAATTAACATTTATTAATTTAAAGAGTGTTTCGACGCCGCAAAATTCGTTTGGAGATGAAATCTCAGAGAATTTAAATGAATCCACTTGTGAAAACGTCATTCATGATGAGGTCATGATTAATGATCACGGTTACCGTAATAAAATGGACGTTAATAACTTGTTGGATGGGTCAAAATAATACATGTTCATAGGTCCAGAGCTTAAAAGAAATTGTGGATGACATTGAAAAAAATAATGTTGATGATAAAGTAGAAGAAGATGCAATACTTTTGGAACTAGTTACGGGTCAGGAACATTTAGAACCCTTCACAACTTTTATGGTGCAGTTCAAAAGACAACATCAAAACTTTTGAATGCAATAAGAAAAGTTAGAGATGAACTTCAACAAAATTTAAATTTTAACACAAATTAGAACACAATAGAGTTATGTTTCACTAAATTGTATTAGATATATTTGTACTTTAACAAATTATTAATTTATAATATTAATGGGGCCATATATTTATATAGGGATTTTCAGAAAATATATTATTTTATTAATTTATCGAAATGAGTGATTTTTTACATTTGCCCAAGTTGAGACCGGAAAAAAATATTATCTTAGAGAGGTTATTAATTACTCGAGTATTAGTTTAGCGAGGTTTTACTGCACTACTATTATTACTGTACGACATGATAATTGTTGTAGTTTGATACTTTTCTTTGTAAACTGCTTGCATTCCTTGATGGTAAAAGAGCAAAACACATCCAAATACTGCAACTGCGTGATGCATTACAAAATAAATACTGTATATCCTACGATACGACTGACTGTTCTTTATGAGGAACATAAATCAGTAGTGTGGTAATCAAGTATAAAATTGACTCTTACACACCATAATTAAGCAGAAAAAACAGCCTCAACAAGAACATGTTTCTTCCTAGGATATCCCAAACCAATCATATGATTAAGATAAACAGTCCCTTCCTTCACAGTTGCTGCTGTACTTAAACGATGAATAGCCCCTTTAGCCTTCCCCACAATAGTGCCACTTTCCCAATCATCAGAGCTCTCAACTAGTCTTGTCGGATTTCCAGCCACAACAAGCTTGGTTGGCGACAGTAACTCCATGCCATCGCCAAATTTCAACGATCCATTGTCAATCTTTACTAGTTTAACTTCATCACCTTTGGCGATTTCAATCTTGAACAAATTGCCAGAGAATGTGTGAGCCACCAGTAAGTATCCGTTTGGATGATACACTATTCCGTTTAGCCCAACCAGTTTATTGTACCACTCTTTAGGAGTAAATATTGGGTTCTTGATTGTATATTTAAGTTCACCATTCGCGCCTACCTTCCATATCTTGTCTGCTTTGGCATCTGTTATGTATGCATTCCCCTCTGTATCAACTACCACATCATCCGCAAATGCTTTTTCATCCTCTGCAGATTTGAGTATAGCATTATTACAGTTAAAATCAAGCAATTAGACAGAGAACTCAAAGATGGATCTAGGATGATCGATTATGTGAGTTCAAACTGCTTTCGTCTCAAACAATAATAAAAGCACTCATTTTGAGCGCACTCACTCTAAATCCTAAATTCGCCTCTGCCGAGAAATCATTGTTTGATGAGCATATCTCAAAAATGTATAGTAAATGAAGTGTTCCAACACTATCACACCTGGACATGTGAAACAACAATTTGACTACAATAGCACAAGATGCCAGCTTTCAGTGCCTTGTTTATTGTTAACCATTTAATGGCCCTAACTCAATTCCAAGTGATATCTAGTCATTTAAGTCTTAATATAATAATATCTGCATATGTCTGAGGTTCAATAGTTGGTCAAAATGAAATTTGCAAAGCTATACAAGAACAGATAACAGAAAAATTATTACAGGTCACATAGAGTGATATATATAAAAACAACGTTAGAACTTCAAATTCAAAAGGCTTAGCTGTCTCAATAGGCTCATCTCAGTTGTCACATGCAAATGCAAAACTTGCAGTACGTCTCAAGTTTCTTTGCTGGAAGAATATTGAATTCTAAAGGGAATGGAACTTTGAAGGGCATGATATAACACAATAAAAAATCTTTAATATAAAAAAATATTGTTAGATGAGCTCCTTATTTTGTTCCCTTTAACTATGTTGCTCGGACTCTTTAAAAGTGTGTTGGATCCTTCAGAAGTAGTGTATTTTTGAAGGACTCAACACACGTGTGACAGTATTTTTAGAGAGCCTAAGCAACATAGCTTCAGAACAATTCTTTAACAACTGATCTTTCAAACATTGAGGGGCCTTTAGCCGCACAACTAGAAAGAAGATCCACAAAGCAACTGAATAAATAAATCTTTCAAGAGATCCTATGGCAGGAAGAATGGTACTAGTTGTTCCTTTATGTAAAGTAAGGCACATTTTTTAAGCTTTTATGCTTTCACTTATTTTATCTTATCTTCTACCGTAACACCACATGCTAGTCCAGCATATATAAGATCAAAAGGCAATCAGGGGAAATCATATTACTTCCAATCATTTTGTCTTTCTTAAACATCGCATTTAAACGTCGTGACAAATCCATTTAGCATAGATATTGAAATAATATATGGAGATTATTTCAAATAATTGTTCATATTATGCATTTTTTCCACGAATAGAACTTCACAATTTTGAACAAGTTTTCAAACAACCATTTATTTGGCTATGAATTTGATTAATTAATTCACTTCAATTTGAAATAAACAAATTGAAGTTTGAAAAACAAGTGTGAGGAGTATTTCAAACTTCATATTCTCTTGTCAAATGTTCACTCATAAAAGTTCAATTACTTTCCCGGTGAAATTCATGTTCAAACACCACTGAAACTTATAAATATCATTTTTCAACTTGAACTTCAAACATTTTTTTAAAATTTCAATCAAACCATGGACAAGTGATAATAATCTATTATTTCAACTTCAAACTTACAATAATTGAATACAAGTTTATTTAGTACTTCAAGTCATGAAATCCATGTCCGAGCCAGGTCAGAGCCACCCTTGCTCAAGGGGTGTCAAGCGACATTCCTTTGCCGGAAAATTACATTGTATATAGAGGTTAAATTTTGATTTAATAAATATATATACAAGTTAAATTTTTGTTTAGTAGTTAAAGGATTGTGATAAACTCCTTGAGGTTACGTGTTCTAGCCCTAGCCTCATAATTATTTTTTTACTACAATCCTTAGCTCCGCCGCTGGTCATTAAAAGTGATGAACTAAAGAAGAAGAACAAATTTCAAATTAAAAGTGATGAACTAAAGAAGAAGAAGAAAAGTAACAAAAGTTTCTTATTTTTCAAAAATATCAAATGTGATGAAATAAATGCAATCTGGCTTTGACTAAATTGCAAACGTATATGGAAAAATAAAAGTACGTAATCAGATATAAGTTAGGATAGGTTTAGTTATCATGGGATACGTTATATAGGAATAAATTATATTGGAGATTAATTATGTTGGAATTATTTTATTATTGACTGTTTGATTTGTTGTATTCAATATAATATACATTGCATAGATTTTAAGAATAAGTTGTTTGTTTACAGAAATACCTTTCACTTTGTTTAATTTTTTAAATTTTATTTGTAAGCTTTAATTATTCATTCTTAAAAATAAAATTTTCATTTTATGTAACTTAGATTTTTTTATGTGTGCATTTTCATGATTGTACGATATGTGTTTAAGAATAAAGCATTCATCTTATTTAGCTTTAAAATGAAATTTACATCTTAAGTTTGTTAAGTAAAAATGATTTATTATTTATATCACATTATTTAAGCATATATCACTCTTAAATTGTAAAATATTAAAGTTATCTTCATTTTAGTTGATAAAATACAAACTCTCAAGTGATTAAAAAAAGTATAATTAAAAATATGTAATTCAGTAGTAGAGAAATCAAAATATAAATAAACATAAAAATTAGTCAATTATATTTTTTAATAAAAATTATATTTATATATTGTAATCTTTCAATAAAAAAAAATGAAGAATTATCATAAAAATAAATCGTAGTGAAGGTTGTAAATATTATACATGGTATTAAAAATAATGTGAATATTCATAGTTATAAAAAGTAATGTATTAAAAAAGTTTAAAGGGATTATTTTGTCTTTTTATCCTGTGATAAATTATCTCGATATTACTATTTCACTCAAAGATAGGAATAATTGAGACCTTAAGGAGTCGTTAGGTTTGAATGATGGAATAAATTATGCTAAGATTATTTCTTATTGAGTGTTTGATTTGTTATATTTAAAATAGGGAAAAAGGATAAAAATACCTCCAAACTATCGTAAATGGTATGCAGATACCCTTTGTCATACGTTTGGAACATTGGTGCTCCTACCATCCAAAAACTAGAGCATATATGCCTTTCACTCTAACGGAAGACTAAATAGGGACACGCGGCGCAATCTTATCCGCCAATCCGATATTTAATAAATGTCGGGTCTGTGGATAAGATTATGACACGTGTATGTTACCGTTAATATAAAGGGTATATATGCTCTAGTTTTTAGACGGCATGAGTATCAATGTCCCAAAAGTATGATGGAGGGTATATGCATACCATTTACGATAGTTCGGAGTATATTTGTCTTTTAGCCCTTCAAAATAATATGCATTGCATAAATTTTAAAAACAAGTTATTTGTTTATAAAAATACAGTTCACAAAGGTGAAAAGTGATGCATTAAAAAAAGTTTAAAGGGATATCTTTGTCATTTATTTATTTTATCCCAAAATAAGTTATTCCATGATTACTATACCACCCAAGAAGAATAATAGCTTATTCTGATACAAATTATTAATTTCATAATAAGTTATTCCAAACTTACCAATCAAACAACAAATTAAATAACACTATAATTTAATTTCAAAATTATTTAATGTTATACTTCACCCAAAACGAGCCTTAAGTGGTTTCCTACCCACCCAAAAAGAAGTGAGTATTAATTAAAGCTAAGGAAGATCCGGTAGTGAACTTTGCTGCTTTCATTGGCCGGCAACAAAGGACCACACAACTGAAGCACATCAAAGTATTTTGTAATTTTGATTTTATATATATATAATTTATTGATAAAATTTGAACCTATCTCTGACTCTACCCCACTTATAAGTTTATTTTATAAAGAAAAAAATATGTTAAATATCAATATGTCAATCTACAAGTTGGAAATTTCAATTTACGAGATACATTATTTTTAGTGTGTTTCTAAAAATTAATAGATTTCTATAATTAAACTTAACTTTAAAATTCATTTTCTACTCCTAACCAAATATTTTATAATTACATAAATATATAGATTTTGTTTTTTTTACCACAAACTTCAAAATTCTTATTCTTGTATTTTTATTCTTAAATTTTGTGTTGAATAAACAGTACTAGTAGTTAGGACATGAGAGTACTAACTATTTCCAGTTATTACTCCCTCTCTTTCATATTAGTTAATCACTTTTCTTTTTACATACATATTAAGAAATTATAAATAAAAAGATAATTTTACCAATTCATCCCTTAATAACATTTTGAAAATTTTATAAACAAATGTAAATACTTTTATAAAAAAATTATAGCAAAATTTTAATAAATATTTCTGAAAAGGTGGATGACTAAAGTATAAAATAATTATTTTAATAAGATGATCAACAGAGAGGCTTGTTTCTTTTTCCTTTTTCTATTTGGTGACCTACATCATAGGAGCAAAACAACATCACGAATCTCGAGGCAAAATGGTCGCCATCAAAGCCGGTCACAAGTGTATAGAAAAAAGTCAAGACAAAAACTCACTTCCAATTCATAACACTAATATTCAATTTATTATATTGTGTACCAATAATTATATTATTTCTCTCCAATTTTAATTATCATAGTTTTTTTAGTCAAACAATAATAATTTTGACTAACATTTTAGATGTATTCTTATCATATATATATGAAAAAAAATTTAATTTATAGTACTTTTCGTATAGTTTTTTAATATATAATTTTTTTTGTTTAAAACATTAAATTAATAGAATCTAATTTAACTTTAAAATTTACTCAAATTAATTTTCGAGAAATGCAAAATTAAAAGTGGAGAAAAAGTAGTAATCAATAAAAATGTGTAGGCTTATACTCCATATGTTCCTAATTACTTGTCCATTTTTCATTTTATAGTTGTTTCTAATTACTTGTCCATTTTGACAAATTAAGAAAAAATAAATTTTTTTGCCTATTATATCCTCAATTAAATGATTAATTACTTTGAAAAATGTAGAACTTTTCATCCACTTTATAATTAATAAGAGTAAAATGATAAACTTACTATATCAATAATTATTTTTTTAATTAATGTGTTAATTAAAAAATGAACAAGTAATTAGGAACTGGGAGAGTAACTTTCTTTGTAACAAGTCAATTAATTCATTCATATGTTATTTAATGTACGATTGGTAATTAATTTGGAAAGGCCATCAGACTACTATAATAATAAATAGTAATTAATGTAAAGAAAAAAAAAAAACACCTGGACCGCTAAGTTTGGTGAGAAAAACCCGGTTCCACGACGTTAAATCATAGGCAGCCAAAGCGCTATACCGATTCCCCAACACATCAGCGACGGCGACTAAAACCCGGTTCCTTTCCCGGTCTATAGTAAAACCGAGCGACGCATTACCGGTCAAATCAGCGTCTTTCACTACCGGAATTTCCTGTAGCACGTCGCCGGGAGAATAATCGGCCTCAACCGGAATCACACCCAAACCGCCTTCGAAAAAACTGACAATGAACCGGCGGTTTGCATCGTCCCATTTAGAACACTCACGTAACCAGCCGGTACTGTGATAATGGTAAACGTGAGTCGTCGGAGAAGAAGTTTCTAGATGGATAATAAAGGCGATTGGAATTGCAGATACAAAAAATAGGAGTAGAAGGAACTTGGTTGAACAGAAGAAAGAAGCCATATTTTTGCGTGTGGTATTTTGATGCTTTTTTTTGAGGGTATATAAGGTGAGAGTGAAAGTATATAGTTAGGTGAAAATTGGAAAGAAGATGGGGGGAGGGGGCGTCACCAAATTTGGTGGCGTTTGTTTCAAACGTGTTAATTAAAATTTTCCTATTTTTTAAGGAAAAATATTAATTGAAAAAGGTTTTGAAATGTTTTCCCAATAATTTATAAAAATAAAACTATACTATTTTCCCTCATTCCTTTTTAGTTGTCATAATTTTTTTTAAAATGTCAAATGACATAAACTTTGACTAACATTTTAAGATATATTTTTAATCATACTAATATGAAAAAAAATTACAACTTAAAGTACTTTTTATATAATCTTTAAATATCTAATTTTTTATTTTAAAATATCAAATTAATATAATATAATTTAATTTTAAAAATTAATTAAATTGACCATCAAAAAACACCACATGAATAAAAAGAATGGAAGGAG
Organism: Solanum stenotomum; assembly: GCF_019186545.1. Lineage (NCBI taxonomy): Eukaryota > Viridiplantae > Streptophyta > Magnoliopsida > Solanales > Solanaceae > Solanum > Solanum stenotomum. The sequence goes on from NC_064282.1 coordinate 24,826,547, forward strand.
TAGTGTTCTTTTTGCCGCCCTTCGTTAAAATTTGTTCATAAAATTATCCTTGGCATTACCAAATTTGCCAGAATCTCTACCCTCATTTGCTACTCTCCGTATTCTTTTTTTAATTTGTTCGCTTTGAACTTTGTATATTCGTAAAAAAAAAAAAAAGTTCTTTAAAGACATAAATATGACTTGGCATAATAAATAAATCTAACCCTTAACTTGACGCCAGTTGATAACTATGATCTTTTCCTTTGAAAGTATACAAGTAGACACTTAAACTTATATAAAATTGAACAAATTGACACATTCGTTCTACATGACAATTTTGTATCCTACGTGGCATCCTATGTGTATAATGTCATGTAGAACATGTATGTCTACTTGTTCAATTTTTTACAATTTTTAGTGTCTACTGCTGCACACTCAAAGTTGGAGGACATAATTATTCGCTGAAATCAAATTAAAGGTCATGTTTATGTATTATGCCTATTTGACTTAGTGTCTTTCACTAAAAGATTTTGTAATTAACAAAATTGTTGTTACTATTTTTTAAATTATTATTTAATTATCTTTATAATATTTAAAAATAAGAAATCTACATACAAGGTAAGAGGAAAATGTATTTTAAAAATTAAGGAACACATCCTTAAATAAATGGTAAGAGGAAAATATATTTTAAACAAGATGCCTCACAAAAAAAAAAATTAAATAAAATAAAATTACATTAGGAAAAATTAGAAATTTTGTCATCGTAATGCGGCCTAAAATTTGGCATATATAGAAAAATTCACATTTAAAAATTATGTTAAAAGAATTATAAATCACAATAACTAACAATTTAAAATATTTTTAAAAAATAAAATTATGGTCAACAAAAATTTAATTGACTTTAGAAATTTTATATTTGTCACAATAAATTGGGGACAAGAATTAAATGAAATGTGCATTAAGTCGAATTTCGTACAAAAGAAAAACTCAATTATCATTAATTTGACTTTATTTTATTTTTTTATATTTGTCACATAAATTGGCGAAAAGAATTAAATGAAATGTGCATTAAGTTAAATTTCGTACAAAAAATAACTCAATTATGATTAATTACAAAATAGGGATAGTTTCAAAATTTTCCTTAATTTTGTTTTTATGTTCGACTTAATTTTTTTTATGTACTTCTATTATATTCCATTCAAATCAAGACGTGAGAAAATGTATTTATTTTGTTTTTTTTCTTCATATATTTAGGAGTCTTTAGCTTTGCACGTATTCCATATATATTAGGAGTCAATGTATAAAGATAATTAACTAATAAATTATAGTAAATGATATTTGTTTATTGTACACTCTTTTAATAATTGTCAAAAAAATTAATCGACATTTATAAGTATTTTAATATAAGTAATTTAGTCTACGCGCTTTGTACGTGTATCTCGCGTTAATTAATAAAACTATATTTTAAGGAAAATAAAATCATTTAAATTGACGTTAAAATAAATGTTATATATATCTAAATTATAAGAATTTCATATTTGAAGGATAAAAAGTTATTTTAAAAAAACATAACCTCTCTCTTCAATATTTTTAATGCTTTTATTTATTTAATTAGTTAATTTATTTATCATAATTTAAGTAAGATTTATATAAATTTAAAATATTTATTTTAAAGTCTTAAATGCTAAGACTTTCCATATATAGTTTAAATAAGGAAAATTTTAATGAACAAATTTGTTTTCAATTTTGAAGTACTAAATATTATGAGTTCTTACTTCTTACCTATTACAAACCAATAAATATTATGAACTATAGCTTTTAAATAATTTCAAAGACCTAAATAATAGGACGATTTAATAGCTAATTTAGCATATGTGCATTGCATGCATGTATAGACTTAAAAGTTATTAATAGCAAGTTTATCGAAATAACGGATCAAATAAATCTCAAAATCAAGATTCAAGTTATTGTTGATTACGAACACATGAAAATATACAAATGAATATAGCAAAGGAGAAAAAGAATGATAATTTATAATTTTGAGCACGAGGATATGCCAAATTTTAGTCTACTTTATATTGTCATCACAAAAATTCTAAAAAAATTATATATTTGACACATTAAATACCAAAAATATAAATTATTGAAAGTGTCTTTGCTTTCTTTGTCCCAAACATATGGTATATGTAAATGAAATTTGGAGAGTCGATGAATTTTTTTTTATCATATTTGTTGTTAATACATTTTAAAATTTTAAATTGTTAACTCTATTTGTAGATATTTTACATAATTTTTAGTTATGTAAATTATTGGAACTTCCTTTTGATAATTTAATATTTAAAAGACAAAGTGTTTTTTAAATGCAATTTTAATTTCAAAACGCACACATATCAATGAAGACATGTCTGTTCTAGCTTCTTTTACTGTACTGTTATTTGTAATTTAATATTTCAAATATGGATCTTTATCATTTAAATATCACACAATAGATAACGGTAAAAAATACATATGAAATCCTTTTTTTTTTTCTGAATTTTTTACTTAAGCTATCAAGTATTTATATTTTTTTATCAGGATTATTACCAACTACTGTCTTGATTAAACACACATTGACTAATATTTGATGATGTATGGTGTACACTCTGATCCTTAAGTAGTGAGATCGTTTGAATTGTTATAACCTCTATCAAATAATTTGAAATTTGATTCTAAAAGAGCCTCCTTCCCCTCTCCCCACTATTTTTTGATTAATTAAAAATAGTGTCAAATAACAATTCACATGAATAATTAAATGAATTAATTGATTTTCTGTTTTAAAAAGATAATAATAAAAAACACATAAAATATCATTCTTTTGCAAGTTTTCTATCTGAATTATCAAGTATTTACATTTTCTATCTAAATCATCATCAACTATAGTATCATATTACAAAATTTTATTGGCATATAAACTTGTCGTACTTCTTTTGGAAATTATATTCAAATATTTAAACTAATTAGGTTCTTGGTGTATTTTTAATAAATAATTGATGATAATTTAGATTAAAAAAAATATAAATACCAAATTATGAGATGAAATTATGAAGACCAAATTGATTACCCGTAGACTAGTAACTGGGCCACGATTATATCGGATTGGCCCATTCGGTCCAAATAATCCTATATACTCGTAAGTGGTCCCCGTGAACATCGTTTTGGCCTAAAAACAAAAAAAAAAAAGCAAATTGTGTAATAGCTATTGGAAAGGGCTCCATTTCTTCTCTCTAATACTTCATCGTCTTCGTCCGAGCTCTTTCCTATCAGGTAAAACCCTAGCTTTTACTTTATACTCACTGCAATTTGTAAAGTTTCTTAAGATTCGTTTTATACTAGTTTTCTGATCTGCAATTTTATCCGTCAAAGTTTTATAAGATCAACTTATCTGTTTTGCGTTGGGAGTTTTTCTTATTATTTTTTTTTTCATAGATCTGATAGATTGTGCTGTAATTTGTTTTGTTTGTGTGCACTAACTCAGATCTAGAGCGAACTATGCTATTTCTTTTGTTTGACTTGAAAAGGCTTATTTTTCAATCTGGATTGTTGAATAGTTTTGCTGTATATCTGTTGAATTAATCGAAATAAGGAGCTTTACTAGGATTTAAACTGCATACTTGATGTTTAGCTACCTTAGGGCTTAAGGTGAAAGGACTACTAAAACTTAGCCAAGGATTTAGAAGGAGTTGCTGGGAAGCGGAGAATGTTGCAGTCTTTGGATTTTTTGATTTTTCTGTATTTAACTAGCATCTCTCTTTATATGCGTGTTTTATACTTGGTAGAATTATCCGAGCCACACAAAAATGGATCCTTCAGTTTAAAGAGACCTTCGAGTCTTCTTTTAAGACGAGTGATTCATGTTTTCAACCTCAGGTAAAAAGAATTTCTTTTGGATTAGTGGTTAATAACATTTAACCTTATTTAAAACTAATACCTTTAAAAATAATTATATTTATACAAAGGCCCATAGATATAAAATTCAAAATATTACCCTTAAACAATGTATTGCTTGTTTGAACCAAACCAGACAACCAAGAGGTTGTTAAAGCAGTCCCTAAATTAAAATATACCTTTGAGTCTCTTATTTAGTGACTCAAGTTTAGTCTTTTTTTAGAAGTGACTCTTTGGAGTTTGGTGCTAATGGCACATTTTTAAAGCCTTTAAGTTTTTTTTTACTTGCACATAGGTCCTACCTTCCCATTTGCCCCTTCCTCCTCAACCTTGCCACCACCTCCTTTCTTTTTGAAACCCTATCACAATAACAACTACAAAAAACTACACTTTACAATTCTACTATAAAACAGTTTTTAGTAGTTGCTGCTACAAGTTTGATAGTTGTTGCAACAAATTCAAAATATGTAGCAATAACTACTGAAAATGTCGTAACAACTATGAAAAAAGTTGCTACAGCTTTAGTTCTTGCAGCAACTTTAGAATTTGTTGCAACAACTTGTTGAATTTGCTGCAAGCTATCTTCCCCTAGTTAGAAATTTTTATACACAAATTTTCTACACAAAATATTCATGTCTAAAGCAAAAACAAATTGTCTAATAATAAAAAGAAAATGAAGAAAAGGAAACTGAAGATGACGAAACATAGAAGAAGATGGAGATGGAGAGGAGAGGAAATCAAATTTTGGTCCCTTCTTTTATCTTCCTTTTCATCGTTTTCCTCCTTCTCTTTTTGTGTTTCATCATCTACGGACACTGTTTTTCTATTTGTGGAGAATATTTTTGAACTAGTGGATGAGATTTTGCAATTAATCCAACAACATCGGTGGTTGGTGTATGGGATTTCAAAGAGGGAGGCGGTGGTGTTGTGTAAATAAGAAAAATTCAGGATTTTAAAAATGTCATTAACACTAGGCACATAAGATTCACTTGTAGCAAAAACGTAAAATTTATTTTACTTTTCCTTGAATAAGAGACTAAAGAGTTACATTTAGAAAAAGTACCCTGGTGGGAATTAGGGGTAGGGATAAAGGTGAAGTAAGCAGCGACTCTCAGTGCAGCATGACATGTGGTCTTGGGTTATTGATGAAATTTTGCCATTCATCAGTTGAAATATTCCACAAATCATTTACAAGATGTAGCCAAATGGAAAGGATTTATTGCTTTATGGGGGAAGAAGTGCAAGCCTCTTTACCCCACAAAGGTAGGGGTAATGTTTGTGTACATCTTATCATCCCCAGACCCTACATGTGGAATTACACCGGGTATGTTGTTGTTGGGGCAGAAGTGCAAGGATGGATTCAGCAGAGAATATTTTCTCCATGGGTTGGGAAGAAGATGTTTTGGGTTAGAGAGCAATTTATAATAGTAGAAGGAGAAGTGATGGAATTCAGGAAGGATGGAGGGAGATAGGAAGAGAAAGAATGATATCACGGTAAAAAGTGCAAGCTATGGTCAATTCAAATTTCATGTCAGTGTAATTAGAGGCCAAACAAATTAATGGACTGCTCAGGGAGTTGCAGTGTAGATGGACCAAGTATGAATCGTATGTGTAGGTACTCAGAACTTAAGATAATCTAATCACTTAATTCTCGAACTAGGATGTACTATTTATAGTATATCTAGTGTGGTTGGCATTAGTACTTACACTGCTGTGCGCTGGTGGAACAATAGCATAGTACTAGACCCCCAAATGTTTGATGGGACTTAGTTTACTTCCATTCCTATGATGAGGTCTGGTTGTTTCATGTTACATTACTGTTACCTCAGAGTTTAATTACTTGTAAAAAGATTACCTCAAAAGTTTAATTGCCATCAACTCAATGTTTTAGTTAACTGTTTGAGGAAGTCATTCTTCCAGTTGTTTAATATTTGTTTCAATGTAGTTGCATCATTTATCTTGTTGTATGGTTGCGTATAACTTGCTTCTAACTACTTTTCATGCTCTTTTTGAGACCATTTAGTTGTTCTGTTGGTTAATGTGGGTGAGGGGAATTAACTTTTATTCCGTGGTGTTTTTGCAGAAGTTTGCTACATTTGGAATCAAATGGCTGGCCATCGGATTGCACATGCCACATTGAAAGGACCTAGTGTCGTCAAGGAAATAGTTATCGCAAGTGTACTTGGTTTGGCTTGTGGAAGCTTGTGGAAGATGCACCACTGGAATGAGCAAAGAAAAGTTAGGTCATTTTATGACTTGCTGGAGAAGGGTGAAATAAGTATAGTTGCGGAAGAATAGTTTCTCGGGGATCATCTCCTGTGATTTGGCTCTTCAATTAAACATGGACATACTCTTATATCGAAAAAAAAATAAGTTTGAAAACCAAGTATTTCTCCGTCTATTTGTTGTTGCTCCATGTTTGACTTCGAAGTTTTTGATTTTTATTGACCTGCTTGGGACAGGCTAGAATGAATTTTCTTTCATCAGTTTGAAGTGTGCCATTCAACAGGCAAACTCGTGTCCATGTTAAAAGTATATTATTTCTACTCTAATAGGTTCTTTTTAATAAAAGATTCACCAGAAAATTTATCCCCAATCAATACGGGACTGTATTTGCTTAGTCTAAATCTAGGTCTCTGTTCATTATTAGTGATTAAATGGATGTAGATGTGTGCCTGCAGGTCGGTAAAGAGATGGCACTGTTCTGTTGATTTATGCCTAATTATTGCTGGGAAAAACACTTAAACCGTTGGAATCATATTTTGAGTTCCAATCGTGAAGCATTTAGCAACTTTTATCACTCATGTTTGGAATTATCATGAGTGTTGTTTCACACAGATTAAAGCTGGTGAAATAACATGTTTTTATCTACACACGAGCAGATTTTAGTAATTAAACATCTACAAAGTTAGTTTTTCAATCCTAAAATCTTCTCACACAATCAAATTTGTATTTCCCTGACTCTTTTTCCTTCCAATTTTGAACTATTTGTTGAGTAATAAGCAACCTCAATTAGCTTGCAAATGATGTAGTAGACGTAGAAAATTGAGGCTCGAAGGTAAGATCATTCTTTCAATTAGAATAAGCTCATGCTCAACAAGAAAAAATTCATTACCAATTTTCCATATATGCGATGAAAGTCAACTTCAATTCGAGTGTCAACTAAGTTACTTTCCCAGAACCAAATGGCAAAGACATAAAAAGTTAGAACCTAGATATACATTTGTCTAAATCTCAATTTGTAATCGTTATACACAGTACAAAGATGTTAACCATAACCAATATGACCTTTAATTAATGAACAATGGCTTTACACATCTAAATTGTAACCGCACAAAGCAGAACGCAGTATAGTCACCAATGAGGCCATGTCATAAAGAAACAGAGTGTTTTACGAGGGTTCTAATTGTTGCTATAGATATAGATTTTTGTATAAGTGGTCAGCAGGCGGACCTTACCAGATACTCCTGGCTTCATCTCCAGGTAGCTGTCACCCTTAGAATCTACAGTTCAAGAAACAAAGATGGGAAATCAGAGGAGAGTGATAACAGTATAAATACCAGTGAATAAAATGACCACCAACTAAGTATGGACATTACTAGAATATAAAGATGCAGCAGATAGGCATTGCTGCTACTCATGCCTTGTTACTCAAGATTCAAGAAGGTTACTGCAAATAGTGCTTTGGTCATTCAACGGCCAACACACTAGCATAAGAACAATTTGTCAAAAGCAAAAAAAGAGGTATCTGCAAAAGTCTACTGGTTGGTTGGTAAGAATGAAAGGAAGAGTAAAAAGGAGCATTAGTAAATGAGAGTGTATTTCCAAATAAAAGAAGACACACTCCTCTATGTAAACCTACAAATATTAGATTAATGGCATTAATTCTTTCCTTCCGATCCTTTTAAGCAATCAACCACTCGCATATTTAAATACAGAAAGTGAGACAACAAAATATCTAACAAAATCTAACTCCCATACTGACATGGACGAACTGTACCCAACGAATCTGAGGAGAAGATCCCCACCATATCAACTTATTAGCTATAGATCAAAATTCCTCAAGGTGTTCAAGCATTAAGGTCCCGAGGCCCAACTATCATGATAATAAGGAATGGCAAAACTATGTGTGTATCTGCCACCATTGAGCGATTAAGTGCAGAAAAATAATTTCAAGTAGTTGGTTAAATTAATTGGCATGCATAATATAAATAAAATGAGACTACATTTATCCATGCTAAAACACAATACACCTAACTTTGAATAGAAATTCTCCACATGTGCTGTGGGGAATCCATAAGTTAAACTTAATTCAAGCAAACAATCAACAACTTGACTAAACTTCCATGACAGAAGAATCAAGTTCTTGATATGAGAAATTTTAGAGCATACTAAGATATTTTCATGAAATATGAATTTACCAAAACAAAGACTTTCTGATACAGTGAAATTTGTCGTCACCCATATTGGCAAGCTTTTAAACACCTCCAGCTGCACCTCCAGCTTTGCTCTGTAAATCTACTGTCCCTTCTGCATTGTCCTTGCACACTCTAAGATCTGCCTTGACATCTGAAGTATATACACAATGATTTGGAAGCCACCTATCAGTCTCCCAGAGTACATGCATATTACTCTCACGTGCTCCATAACCGTGACTCTCATATGGAAGAATTACAAGGCAACAAAGGGCACCGTGACCTTTCAGTGCATTGAAGAAATTATCTGACTCTATATTTTATGCAAAAAGAAAAACGGTTTTAAGATCAGGACTCTTGAAGTCGAGGCTAGCAAACTCATTAAATAAATCTTGGAAGAACACGGAGTAAACCAAGAACGTCTGCTACTTTATGCAATCAATGAATGTGCAAATAAACACATGTCAATTAGGATCAAACTGTGACTACAGTATGCAGTGAAAGGAGATTCCCGACTTCAAGATTCTTCATGCTACTATGAATTGCTAACTTCTCATTCCCTGTATGCACTACAAACTTCATCTATCTCCATCTCGGATTCATTTTCCAGAAAATCTCCCTCTAAACTACCCATAGTCAGCTTGTTGTTTTCCACTTGAACATTTTCATCTTCTGACTCACTCTCAAACATATCATCACCTTCATATTCCTGCAAATCTGTAAGAGTGTCCATTGTTTCCTTCTTCTTTCTGTAACCAACAAAGCTTAGAACTTTTTCCCTCCAAACAATCAAAGGATGTTTCTCGATCAACTCAGAACCTTCATAAGCACTGTTGATAAATACATGAAACCTTTTGCCTCTTTCTGAAACATAAAAGATCCCAAAATGTTTAAGCAGCAGTCTCATCAGTTTCTGAGGCATTACAAACTCCTTTCTAAAATGAGTCAAGTAATCTGTCACCAACCTCTTTCCGACTGTAAAACTCAGCAGCTCATGCATCACCGCAACTGCCCTCTTATTGAATTCCAGTGTTCCAGCCTTTAATTCACTGGCATCTGCATAAGGTGACAAGTATTCCCGCTTCTGAAAATCCTCTATTTTCCCCTTATATCTGGACAACACTTGTTTATAATCAGGTGGAAATTTCATGGGGAAAGACAAGGAAAGAGGACCAGGTATGTGATCATCTGGTGCATGCATAACCCCCAACGCCTTTCTTTCTAACTCTGTCATAGCCCAACTTGATTTCCAATTTGCAAGCTCTAAGTACTCACTTTCATCATAAGGCTTGAATGGCTGAACAACTCTAAAGTGATCAGGAAACCTCCGCACCCAATGGTTCCTAAAATCCATTGGCAACCCCAAATCTCTTCTGAAATGAACAATTTTATCTAAGGCAAGGCACTTGTCTACAGACATCATCAGCATCCTAGTCACAAGCTCTGCAGCTTTATCACTGTGTTGTTCAATAATAGCCTCCTCTTCCTGGACTAAATCCTCAGCCTCCTTTGTCAGACCACACCACAAGATCCCTCTATCATCCTTGTACAGCTCAAAAAGCTTGGGGGATTTCCGTAGGAAGGCAGAGAGTTTATGGGGTTTTGGGAGGTTTAGTTGTCTTCTATAATCATCAAGTTCCCTAATCGATATGATTTGTTGAGGCTCCTGCTTAAGGACTTCAAATATTAATAGGACTTTGGAGAGTATTTTGTGCTTCTCTGTGACTATTTCAAGGTCATGCACCCGCTTCTTCTTGCTTCTGTCTTGGACTCTTTTACTAGTGGTCATTGATCGGTGCCATTGCATGATTGCTGAAGAATCTATGAACAACAACACATTTGATGAATTTAGTTCAGCAGATAAACATCGACGTCTACCAATAAGGTTGAGCATTGTGTCAGACCACAATAACCAGAAAGGATTCTCCCAGAAGAACAAAGAGGGTATTGCAGTTGTTAGTCCAAATACTAAACAGAGCACTGAATGATCGATGTACTAGCTTCTCCGACCAACGCCACGATGCGGCATGGCAAGTTTTAACACATTGTAGCAGCAAAATAGGCCTCCCAATGAAACCAAATTGGCCCAAGTGAGTTCTCAGGCAAAGTACCTTGAGGGAATATCGAAAAAGAACTCTGTTAAGACTGCTAGTTCACTCTAATCTCACAAATTATACTAGAAAAATCACATATTCATGAGTATATTAATTGAATAGGACAAGGTTGAAAGAAATGAACCTCAACTGCTTCTTACGATTTTTGGGAAGAAGAAACAGAGGACTGTAACTTAATCAGAGCGGCGACTGGACCTCAAGCTCTTGCTGAAATCTTTTGTGTCTGCGAGTGTGAATCAATGAGAAGGAGGTGAATGTGGAGCTGTCTTCTGGAGCTATGATTGACGGTGTGAAATTGGCTGGAGCTCCGGTAGTTATGGGGCAGAACTGGTCGACGGACAGTGAAGAGGCGAGGAGCTCTCTGTTTTCGGCAAAGGGATTGACGGTGGCTGAGCTCAGTGGACCTGTGGTGGTGCAACGGTGGCTGGTGGTGCAAGGTGGTCAAGTATAACATCACATCTAGGGCATGTTTTTTTTTTTTTGAGTGTAGTTAATTAATTTTGATGCGTAAGTTGAGTTTATACTTAATTCTATATTATAAAAATAATACTATGTATTATTGAATATCTAGTGACAGATAAATACTTAGTAATATTTTTCTAATAATACTTATTTGTCATATATGGACATTTAATTTTTTATTAATTAATTTTTATTTTTAAAATTAAAAAATTTAATGTAGTTATAATATGCAACTAAACATTACATTTATAATTAATTTATTGTGTAATTATCCAATTATATACCTGCTATGCTAATAATTATATCAAATTCAGTTAAGAGATGCTTTCTATATAGGGAAAATTGTATATATAATAGCAAACTATTAATTTAAATTAAATGCTATAAACATAGTTTGATTTAATTGTACCCCATAGCAAATTGTGTTGTTATTTCGTCTCTCTCCTGGTGAATCTCGCTCGCCACTCTCGTTCTCTCCCTCGTCTCTCTCGCTTTTTATACAAACGCAAATGTATAAAATGTGTTTGTAATAAAGCGAGAGAAAATTGTATATATACATATATTTTCGTTTCCCTCTCTCCCCTCTCCCAGATCTCGCTCGCCACTCTCCCAGATCTTGCTCGCCAGTCTCTCCCTCGCCTCTCTCGCTTATACAAACAAAAATGTATAAATTGCGTTTCTGTTTGTATAAAGCGAGAGAAAATTGTATATACACATGCAAATACATATATTTTCGTCCTATACACTTATAATTATACAATACAAATATTCCCCTGCTCAGTTCTCTTTTGCCTTTTTCTCTTTCTCGCTTTATACAAACACATATTATACAATTGATCTTTTGTATATGTATACCGAAACAGAAATAGATTTTATACAACTACTTTCTTTTGTATATGTATAGTGAAATATACATATTTATGTTTGCTATGAAATGCAATTATGCAAACTATAGTTATAACATACAAATATAATTTTTGTATTTGCTATATGTGAAAGTTGCTCTTCTAAATATACCTTTAGTATAAAGACATTCTTCACACTATAACAAATTGATGAACTCATTCAATTGACACATGAATAACTAAGAAAGTTTATTTAGTGGACATTCATATAAGAGGACTAATAAAACTCTCCTTAAATGTTCATAAACAATCTGTTTCATTAAAGGCCGGGGAGAATTTCATCATGTAGTTGGGTACTGTTAGATTATTTCCCATATATTTCTCACAGGTACAAATAAAGACGAGTAGGCAAGGCGTTAGGCTAGTGTCAGTGGGGTACATAAACGAGGACAGATCACATGGTTTTGTATTGGTCAGTTTTGATTTGTCGAGTGACGATTGCTCCATAGGATGCGAGGGGCCTGTCTTATAATAAAGGGGTACTCTCTTCTCTGATATGCACTATATTATTGTGTCATATTCCTTAAGGAATGATCCGGGATTAAGCCACGTGGCAATACCCGCCAAAAGAAAGGGGTCCTTGAGTACTCAAATGCGTACGAGAAAAGGACAATTATTCAACGCACTTAAATCTAGTGGATGTGGTTCCGTATTCATGAAAAGCCAGATTTGAACTTATTAAGAAAAATTAGTAAAGGAAAAAATGTATACACATTGAATGCTGATTCACTAAAAAACTTACTAGAAAAAAATTTAATTGATACAAATCTTGATTAAGAAAAAAAATGAAAAGAGTGCAATGTATATTTGACTCCCTTAGTAAATATATTATTTGTATCTCGAAGATAATGCATTTTAATTTTATGGTTTAACTTTTTAAAAGTCAATGTTATTAATATCTTAGTCACTAGGTATGCCATATTATTAATTAATTGACTACGTTGAGTATCTATCTTACTATTTGTTGAACATTATGTGTAGAAAAAGCTTAAGTAAAATGTTAATTTATTTGATCCCTTTTATGTATCTTCCCTTTTATTGAGTTATGTCAATAGCATGTTTATCTAATGTTGTTAGAATTTTTTTCTTCTTCAATGAAAGATAAAATAATTACAAAGTATGTTGAGTTATTAATTCAATCATCTCATATTTTTTGATAATTTCATGAATAACTATCATCTCCCTATAATTTGAAAATGTAATAGTCATTACTTTTTTTTATCAAACGACATGAAACAATTATACCCAAATAAGTAAATAGATAGCATATTTTGGATCAGACTCTATATGGTTCAGTTTAACATTTGTGAATTGAACTCATTATAAGAAAATAAAATCCAATTGTCCCTCAAAACTATCTTGAAAATATATACGACTAGCACCATTTTAGTGTATTCTTATTATAGAGGAATTATTTTTTGCTGATAAGCTTCTTTAAAACTATATTTGCCGTTTACTATTGACAAGATACATTAATATCTTAATTTTTTTTAGATAAGAAATTTTATTACAACTCATTTACAAGGATGCTTAGTTAAATTAAATGATCGCACATTCATCCGAGTGCTTAATAAAAGTTTATTGTTCATAATTTATTTATTTTTTACGTTTGGTTTGTATATCAATAACAAATAAAAAATTACAAAGAACACTAACTCGAAGGATCACATCTATCACCATGCTTTATTAACACTAATAAGAAGCCGTCCATTACAAGAAAATGAAGATTATTGAATAAAAACAAATAGGAATTAGATGAGGGTGACGACTAACTAGAGAAAAAATTGAGAAGAGAGAGAAACACTCAAACAAAAGAAAAGAAATATATTTTGAATGAATTTTAACTGCTTTGAGCTAAACAAAGAAAACACTTTTTTTTTATTTTATGAATCTCCTATTTTTATGTCTCCTATTAATTATCATTAATTTTTCAAATCATTTACTACTAATATATCCATTTTTACCTTATTTATTTTTCACACTAATTAATTTTTACTATTATTTTAAATCATTTTTTATTTCACTAAAATGTTAAAACCTGCAATTTTTTATTGTTCTAATTTGAAAGATAAAGAATAATGTCATAACTTATAATTATTAGTCCTATATATGTCAATTATAAAATTTTCGCTTTTTATATATAAATATGGTTGTTTTTGAAGAGAGTTTAAAAAGAATGATAACTCAATAAGAAATACGTTAAATTTCCATCGGATATTTTTCTATTCGTCTCTTTTCCTCTACTACCTCTTTAATTTACACTTTCATATTTTGTTTTTATTTTACCACTAAAGTTATTACATCTCCCAGAGGTAAATGTCAAAGTAGAACCAAATAAGAACACAACATAAAAAGTTGGACGAAATCATAACCTAGCAATACATTGAGTACTGAATCAACAATTTCTAATCGTTGTACAGAGCAAAGATGTTTAGCATATCCAATATGAACTTTCCCTTCTAATTAATGAACAATAGCTTTACACTTCCAAAATGTAATCGCGCAAAGCACAGCGCTGTATTGTCACCCATGACATTAAAGAAGCACAACGTTTTACGAAAATACACAACCTGCACTCCTTTATAAGGGTTCTTATTTGTTGAATAGAATTGTTGTATATGTCGTCAGCACACGGACCTAACTGGGGATGCCTGGCTTCATCTCCAAGGTAGCTTGTCACCCTCAAAATCTACAGGTCAAGAAACAAATATGGACAATTTGAGAAAAGAGAGGAACAAGAATATAAATTTGTGTGAATTAAGGTAACTAGAAATAGTGTTTTGGTCATTCAACGCACTTGCATTGGGACAATTTGGAAAAAGGAAAAGAGAGGTATTTGAGAGGGTCTAATGGTAAGTAGCTAAGAATGGGAGGAAAAATAGAAAGGAGCATTAGTAAATGATGTGTATTTTTTTCGCATAAAAGAAAACATATATCTCTATGTAAATCTACAAAATTAAAAACGGCATTAATGCTTTCCTTTCCTATACTTCAAACCAGTCAACACCTTGCATCCTTAATGCAGAAAGCAAGGCATCACTCTCTATACTGAACATGGACCGAGTGAACCAATGAATTTGAGGAGGTTTCCAACCACAAACATATTACCTATTAGAATATAGATCTACTCAAGGTGTTCAAGGATAAAGGTCTATGACTATCACAATGATAAGGAATAACAACGCTGTGTGTGAATTTGCCATTATGGATCGATAAAGTGCAGAGAAAAGTAGTTCAAATTTTTGGTGTTAATTAACTTGGATAATATGAATAAAATGAGAAGCACAAAGCGCGTAACTTTGGATAGAAATTCTCCACATGAGCTGTGGGGAATCCAGACGTTAAACTTTATTCAAGCAAACAATCAATCAACTTGACTTCCATGACAGAAGAACAACTTCTTGATATGAGAAATTTTAGAACATGGGATTATATATTCATGAAATAGGAATTTACCACAATAAAGACCTTCTGATAGAGTGAAATTGGTCATCATCCAAATTGGCAAGTTCTTGAACACCTCCAGCAGCACCAACAGCTTTGCTTTGTGAATCTACTGTGCCTTCTGCATTGTCCTTGCACGCGCTAACATCTGCCTTGACATCTGAAGAATAGACACAATGCTTTTGGAGCCACCTATCAGTCTCCCAGAGTGTATGCATTATACTCTCCCGTGCTCCATAACCATGACTCTCATATGGTAGAATTACAAGGCGACAAAGTGCACCATGGCCTTTCAGTGCATTGAAGAAACGATCTGACTGTATATTTTATGCAAAAAGAAAAAGGGTTTTAAGGATCAAGACTATTGAAAGCTAGCAAACTCATTAAATAAATCTTGGAAGAACCAGAAAATGTACGGAGTAAACCAAGAACCTCTGCTACTATGTTGCGTATGTTAGTTGACGGGAAATATTCAAGGAAGATATGGGTATCTTAAAACGTGATACTGAAATAAGAATAAGAGGACCATCATTTTACCTGCATTGTCAAGGTTCCTGGATTGTTGTCCTCCTCCCCATGGATAAGCAAGATAGGCTTTTTAATCTTATTGGCTGACATAAAAGGGCTCATCTCAACATAAGTACTGGTCGCCTGCCAAAGTGTTCTCTCCTCGTTCTGGGAAAAAAAAGTTCTTAGCAATGCGAGTGAATGAACTAAATCCTCCTAGAATGCAGAGAGACACACCAACTCATAAGGACTTTAGACTGGTTGGTCATACACATGACTGGGGAGGACTACCTGGAACCCAAAAGGTGTTAGTGTTCTGTTATAAGCACCAGAACGAGCAATTCCACAACAGAAAAGATGAGGTGCATGCGCAAGGAGGTTTGCTGTCATGAATGCCCCATATGAATGACCACCAACAGCAATTTTGTTTGGATCAGCCACCTAAAAAACAAAGCACCAGAAAACTCAGCCGTAATTTCTAAGTTTCATGCAACATATGTTTAGCAAGAAGAAGAAAAACTTACTCCACGGCGTATAACTTCTTCCACTGCAGCCTCAGCGCTTGCAACAAGTTGTTCTATGTACCTGGTTAAACCAGCATTTATTCAATAAACACCCAAATCTCCAAGTTCAAGATAGAAAAGTAAAAGAATTCACTTCAGCACAAGATGTAGACATAAATTATCCTTAAAATTAGCTCCAGAACATCAATAGTCTACAAGGAGGAGCAGAGGAAGCAAGTCCACTCAACATCCCACGACACCCTCTGTTCCCCACCCCAAAGAAAAGCAAAAAAGAGAGTAAAAGGGTGTAATAATGCTTCATCCCTCGTCAGTAATGAGACAGACGTAAAATTTTATGGAGGAAAACTTCAGTAGAATAGGTACACGCGGCATGGTAGTCAGCACGATACTCATACAAAGTGAAGTTTTTTGAGAAGAATTGAGTTCGTGGTTTTGATGGAGAAGTCCAATATGCGCTCCAACAAACAACTTTCAGAGGGACCAATTTTTTAGTAAATTAGCTTAGGGTGGGCTTACCCATCTAAAAACAAAGCACAGGCTCTGATTCATAAGAACAGTATAAAGATCAAACTTTCAGCAAGCACTATGAAGTTCAACTCATTTCATAAAAAACAACTAGAGCACCAATCAGCTCAAAACACAGGAGTAACTGATCAAGATGCAACTGAAAGAAAAACATGCAAAAGAAAGGAAATCTAAAATGAAAGGCAGTAGCTAGTCACATCATTTTCCAATAGAGCAATTAAAAAGAACGGAAGAACCAAGGAGAGCAGGATTTCACTTCTGGATGCTCATTGTACTGTAAGTTTTACCAGATAAACTGTTAGAACCCTTGTCAGAATCCTTGTGAATATTCTAGAAGATATGTAAATATAGTAGGTAACTTAATTTACTCCTACTGTACTTAGGTATTGATTTGTATTGATTTTCTTTCCTTTTTAGAGATAAACATAGTTATTTCAACCCCATAGCTTGAGGGAATAATCAAACCGAGTTCCTCTCATTTCTCATCCGCTTCACACGATATTAGAGTCTAGTTAAGGCCAATGACATAGGAAGAGAAAGTTCTAAACTCGGAAAAAATTTAAGGTAACTTTTCTTGGCTGTCTGATGAGATTCATTTCCCTAGGTGTTGCGACCAAACGAAATCACCACGAGAAGCGGAAGAACAGCGCGAGCAAATCCTAGACAGCTCCGTCACCGTCTGACCTTCCACGCACCTCGTACATCAATCAGACCAATGCACTTTCTGACAAGATCTGCACACACGCCTAAGCGTGAGCACTGCTGTCGCCACTTTCTGGTGAGTTCTTTTTTCCATATCGCCTCGCCTCCTTATTCGAGACCATCAGATTCCGAGCACTCCCCAGCGAGACAATTCATCTTTCCACGATAAACCAAAAAATGCTCATGTTGCTCAGACTGAATCCAATGGTAATCTAACCAATCAGATGTTCTCTATATATGAGGAAGAAAGAATACAACGGCTATCTTCAGTATCAAGCAAATAAGCAGACATTTCCATCAATAGCTTTTGTTGCTCAGAAGGATAATCTTGTTGCTTGTATCTCACAATCCACAACACTTTGTCCTTAGGTCATGGACTCAGACGCTTCTGACGACATTTCTAGTAAGAAATAGACATTTCCTGATGTAACTTATTCTCCTTGGTCTCTTCCCACTATTATGTTAGCTAATGGCTCTATGGGTTCGATCAAGTCAATCCTTTACCTTCTTTGACTCTGAATAATGTTCTTTTTGTCACTGATCCTTTCAGCCTTCTGTCAATCAGTCATTTAGCTAAGACTTTAAACTGTTTCATCTCATTCTTTAGTGACTTATTTTTAATACAAGACCTTAGTACGGGAAGGATGATTGGTGAAGGGCGTGAGCCAGATGGACTTTATTATCTCAATTCCCCCAGCTCCACTATTGTTTGTTTGGTCTCCGACTTTCCAAATTAATCCACAAGCGATTTTCAAGAAAATGCTTGAGTTTTTAGCAAAAGTGTCTCTCCGGGGTTGTATCAAATATCGTCAGTTCAAAGGCCTGAAAGACAGCATTTTTTTTGTTTGGGGGGGGGGGGGGGGGGGGNNGTAGTAGCTGGAACACATGAAAATTATGGTATCATTTCCAAAATTTGCCTAGACAAGATATGCCTTATTTACAAGATGGAAGATCTGTAGAATTTACCTGTCATTGGCCTCTTCATCACCCTCTCCAATAATTGGAATTGTCGGCCCTGACAAGACAGCAAACCTGAAATTTATGGTTCCGAACCAAACAGATCCCCAACAAAGATTAATACGCCCACACAAGCAAAATAACAGATATAATGAACAAAATTATTATGGATAATACAGAGAACAGAGACACACCTCCTTGCTAACCATAGGAGGGGGGATGTTGGCCCAATTCCAGCAAACTCATTTGGGGAACCTCGAACTTGGCTAGCTGCCTCTTTACTCTTAAATTCTCCAGGGTATGACCATACAAGGCATGGAAGGGGTCCATCTCTTGAGGGATCATAACCTGGTGGAAGATATAGGGTTGCAGTAAGTTGAACTCCATCTTTCCTCTGATACCTGATCATTTCTTTTTGCAACGATTCCAACTGTGGGTATGGATGAGGGAAGTTTGTAATCTGACATGCTCTTTTCTCAGGCCAGCTCAGAAGGTAGTACTGAGTGTTTTCAGTTTTGGATTCTTTAGAAGTGAGTATCTTCAACTCATTTATTGACAACTCCCCTTCCTTCTGATCAGACATCAAAGCAACAACAGTCTCAAAATATTTTTCCTTGTCACTCTGCCATATTCGTTCCTTACTCCCTGTATTTCTGAAATAATTCATGTCAGGTCATTTTCTTTGGCAAATGAAAAATATGGGAACAAGCATATACCACCAAACCTACATGGCAAACAAATCGAGAAACGGAATGTTCCCTTCTGGGGTAGCGCCACTTCCATTTAACAATATATAAGTGTCCCCATCATCTTCCTTCTTCACCTTCGCAATAACATATGTTCCAGCAGGAGTTCTCCGAGACATGGGAGAACCAGGATCAGAATACACATCTTCTGATGATCGATCAAATAGTATCCGGGGATTTACATCCTCTGATCCGGGAGATATAACCCATGTCCTCACCTTCCTTGTTTTGTACCACGATTCGTAAACCAATGCAAGTGTATCATCACACCAGGAAATCCCTCTGTACGTGTAGGAAGATCCCAATATAAGAACAACATAATTAATTGGACAATAATCTTTGTTCATAATTCTCGGTTGTTTACTTGACAAGTGAATCCCCTTGTCAAAAATAGAGGATAAATCACACCTGTTTCTTGTAAAGGCAATCATTGATAGCAATACTATCAAGGAGCATGTATTCTCATACAACCCTATATAACAAGTAATACATGCTTTCAAGTATCACTAATAAAGCTTATATCCAATTATTTTGCAAAATGAAAAAGGAAAAGTTATCAATTCTTTTTAAACATGGAAACTCAAGTCAAATATGGTTTTTTTACCAAGTAAAAGTTCACTTGAGGATTTTGAAATATGTTTTTTTAAATGGTATGTTCTAAGGACTTCGAATTATGTTATTGCACCCTTCCACCAATATGAATTGAAAATTCAACTGCTTCTGAGTAGTATTACAATAAATGTTATCACAAAGCGGGAATCAATTAAAACGAAGTTGGCCAAATACTTCAATTGGCATAGTGGCATCAAAAAACTGAACCATTGATGATTTCCATACACTAATACAAAGTATAATTTGCAATCTAATACACCACAAGTAATATCTTCCTACCAAAAAATATTAATTATCTTCAAGCATGTATTAAAAATAAATGAAAAAGAAGTTGTTTCAACACACATATGAACTCCACAGGTATAAATCACATCTGTTGAGCAACAATCGTACAAAACACAGCAGGTACAAGTTTGTACATACCCATAACGAAGGTCCAGTTTATGTAAAATTTTAGGTTGTTCATTGTCATGTGGTGCAGGAGATTGTGTATAAACTATGTCACGTGGAGAAACGTCGACTTTAGCATCACCACCATCTTGTGTCTCAACCCTGAAACAGTTTCAGGAGAAACACATCAAATTATTGACAATACCGACAATAAAGCATCAAATAAACGATGATACAGACAATTCCACAATTCAATGTGCAACTATCATAAATTGCCACTTCAAAGGGGTAATAAGTACTAGATTAGTATTAGCATCGAGATATTAGTGGATAAAAGAAACAAGTCATTCACATGAGAGAACACCTACCTTTCTTATCCCTTCTTTATAGACCTGTAATCATTCCATATTTCTTTTATGCTTATTTCCATCAAAAATAAAACATATATACATATTGTATGTGTTTTTTCTGATCTGAGGAATCATAAGCCTATAATATGAAGTTAAAAATCAGTTACAAAATCAGGACAAGTTATAAGACTGTTATTCAACCCCACTCCACCCAAAACCAGGGAAACGAGGCAGGGTTTGGTAACCAGTGCCTTCAGGAGTTAGCTAAACTGGAAAAGGTTGGGGAACTTGTGTTTTAGATCACAAGTTCAACCCCAGGACAAACATACTAAGTTCAGCATTTGAGTAGAGGAGCGGGTCAAACATCCCCGAGTATCACAGATTGTGGTTGGCTCCAAATTAATTTCAAAAAGAACAATGGTTGGCTCCAAGTGGATTTTTCAGTCAAAAGAAAAAATACTAGAATAGATTTCTGTATGCATACCAATAGAGAGTCGACGGTTTATCTGCTCTCCAATTGATTGATCGCATCCCTTTCCTCACACTATTGAATGCAATAGGAATATCTTCGGCAAGGGGTAAATCACAAAGTTCTCTCACAAATTCTCCATTGGCTTTCCACAGTTCAACCTTTTTGGGAAACCTTCCGCATGGTACAACAAATGAAAACGGCTTGTGAGTTGAGGAGATCAAAATGTATGTTTGGTCTGGGGAGGGGTCCATTGAAGTGTATATAGCTGGTGGACCAAAGAACTTCATTTCCCCATCTAAAGAAGCCAAAACCAGCTGTGTGGTA
This sequence comes from Solanum stenotomum, assembly GCF_019186545.1. NCBI lineage: Eukaryota > Viridiplantae > Streptophyta > Magnoliopsida > Solanales > Solanaceae > Solanum > Solanum stenotomum. Next base: position 24,847,899 of record NC_064282.1, read on the forward strand.
GCATAATACTCAAACAGATCTTCATCATATTCATCTTTGAGCAGATCCTGATAAGTTCTAGCTTGAATAACATTCTTTTGCTCATTAGATTGAATCTTGGGGCCAGAGGGTACCAAAGGTTTCCTTGGTGGATCTCCACGAGATAACGGGATGGTACATACCAAAAGAGTTGAGTCATTCACCCAAACAAAGCTGATAATAACAGAAACAGAGTTGTCAGTACAGGGGGGATAGTAGCATGGAATCAGCAAACTTTCCTCTTAATGACAGAATGGAAAATGACATACTTGTCAAAAACAGCATTTACATATACATCTGGTGACTTGAAAAGAGGTCTGGCTTTCCCAGTATCCACATTAGCAACCCATACTCTCAGTTTGCTGCTACTGCCATCATCCTGATACAACAATCAAAAATCAGATCTACCTTGTGACAAAGGACAAGGACCTTGTGTGAAACTAGGCATAAAAATGTCAGAATTATACAAAGTGAAACAGCTAAAGGAAAATCTACGATTAAGTTTTCCATAACATCAACATGCAAGTTTTATACACATACACATAGACACGCTTTGCATATATATCAAACTACCTCATCAAGGCGGACACTGAAGGCTAAATGCTGACCATTGTTTGACCTTCATAAACGAATAAACAATCAGATGAAGAGAAATCATAATAATTGATCCAAATATAGAGGTAAATTAGGTCTCTATATGAAGAAAGCATCTATATATAAAGGAGAATATGCAAGGAAAAGAGATTACCATGTCACGAAATTAATTTTAGCACCTTCGGGGAGACCCTGGATCTCTTTTTCCGGTCCTAGGCTACCATCTTCCATTAACTGATGGATGGCTATACCAGTATAGAAAGACCTGAGAAAGAACATCATAAGATCTTGTACGGGTGCTGCTTATTGACGATTGAAGTACTACAACCATCAAGGCATCAATCTTACTATTTTTAAAACAAGAAAACACTTCTTTCTAAGATTTTTTTTAAAAAAAGGAAGACGAACTATACCAGCAAGGAGAGCTTAATCTATGTAAAGAACATAAGAGACACCAACTATACAGCCAGAGGAAATAAAATAACCTAACATAGCGTCTCCAGCACTTGAGTGCTTGAAGGAAAGATCATGAGAAACTTCATCATTACTCACATGCGACTCCTGGTATTACATTTCCCGTCGATGCGGATTCCAGCAAGCTTCTCCTCGGGTCTTGCTAAATCTGACAAAGGTGGCAAGGATCTCCGCTTAAGAAAAAGTATTTTATCCCTTAATGGAGAGAATGACAGTGCTGGAAGTGGTGGAGCATCAACAATATCTCTAATCTCAAAGGGAGGAAGACGATATCCCGTGACTGATGCTGATTCTACATCTGGTAAAGTTTATGAGAAAAGAAGAAGATTTAATCACCATTTGTGAACTATGCTAATTCTATTCAAAGAAAGTTAAAAAAAAAAGAGTTAAAGAGTCTCTAAACATGGAAACCAGGGCAATAAAAAGAATGGGAAAATAAATGAACTTATGAAATATACATTACCACACACCCCACCCCACCCAAAAAAAATCGTAATTAGCCTATCCAGTTTAATCTACAGAAGGTAAATACCCATATGTAAACATAAAGCTTGTGCAGTGATAGGGGAGAAAAAACATGAAGCAAAGGAAGAGGCTTAACGGATGGGCATGGAGAAAAGCAAATGACTTTATTATTGTCTTCAAGAACTAAAACAGTGAGGATAATTTTCATCCATGATTCAAAGCTTTCCAGCTTATAAAATCCACTGAAGGAGGCTTTAGCTATGCTACTTCAATAGGAAGTTAAATTGCCTCAGAGATGAGGAACAAAAAGCACATCATTTCATACTAAGGAGTTCGTTTAAATGCGAGTTGCCTTACGGCCTAAGATCTGGAATAAGTGCATGTGTACTTTGGCAAAGATTCTTCTTTCTCTGTGTTTCTCATTTTAGCATGTAAGGAAATCATTCTTCAGTAGCACATTCAAAGAACTTTTAGATGCTAACAACTTGCAGGAATGAAAATCAAAGAGTATCAGACCCAAATCCCATAAAATTCTTCAAGAATTAAGTGGTTGATATAAATCAATCAATCAACATTCAACAATCCACAATCCACAATCCAAACCAGTAAGATTGGTTACACAAATCCCCTTTCATTGATTCCGCTCAATCAGATCCTTTCCATTCCAATAAAAGAGAATTGGTTTTTAAACCAAACTAGACAAACCGTAAATCCCACACTTCTCTAAATTTTTTTATGAATTTCTATTCTAATAGAAAACAACTAGTTAAACTCCAATATATCAACTAAACGGCTAAATAGCGGTACTGCAGTGGTTCTCTTACTTTATCCATTTTTTTACTAAAACAGGATTCATTGACATCACCTATGAGAATTCTACCAACTCTTCTCCTTTTATTCATCAAAGCTCCTCCTAATCTCCATCAAGTTAAGGACTTAACCTAATCTATCATCGGAAGAATGGAATACATCATTTACTAACAGATTATTCAGGCTCCATTTCATTCCAGTCCTATAAAAATTATATTTCAAAACAAAGTGATAGTTATCTGAATCAAATACTATCTATACACAGATAACTAGCTTAGCCGAAGTAGTTAGTATCACGAATTAAGGTTAACTCGCAGCACTAAGGAAAAAAAGAGGAGTTAGTCCAAAGTACCGTCATCATAAGCAACAGAAGCAGTAGCATCAGCAGCGCCATTAGAGACAGTGCCATTTCCACCGTCCTCAGCAGTAAGGGCGTTGACGGGGATAAGATGGTGAAATCTAGAGGAAGCCATAGTGGATTTCGCCTTGAATTGCTTGCCGGCGACGAATCTTCTAGATTGCGCACGGAGCAACGGCGGCGAATGGAGGCGTTTGACGGCGAGAGGGAGAGAAGAAGATGAGAAGAAGAAGGTTTTGGGAAGAAAGGGAGAAGTAGTAGAGTGTAGAGAGAGTAGAGAGAAACGATGATAGACTTTGGGAAGGGTCATGGCGAACGCTTCATACATTTCAATTATTCAATCAAATCCCTTTGACAGATTCCAAAGTTAAAATGTTTTTTCCTTTTTTATTCAACAAGGCATGAGATGCCTTGTTTTGTCAAAGATATTTATTTTTTAGTGGGAGTGGAAAATACTCAAAATTAAAAGGAAAAAAAAAGTAGTATTGAAATTCGAATTCTTTTATCACTATTTGGTGAATGTTAGTCAAGATTCCTTTATATTGTGAAAAAAATATTAGACATTAGCCACTCCCACTATACCAAAAAAGAATGGCTAAAACTCAATTAAGAGGAGATAAAACTTTTGATGAAAGGGCTTGTTATCTAATGATATTAGTGAAAGTCCCTCGTACAATAAGTGTGAGTTCGATTCTCACTTCTTCCCTTTCATGATTTTCTAATGTAACGCAATTTTTAAAGGAGAAACTACCTAATTAGACATACTCCACTACCATATATATTATGATTATCTATACTTTCAAAATATTACATATATTATAACTAATTAAATGTTTCATATTATATAATGAGGAAAATACACCTAGATACATATACTTTTCCTATTAGATATACTAAAATAGGGAGAGAGGCGAGCGAGATGGAGAGGGATGCGAGCGAGATTTGTTATGCATCCTAGATACATGTATTTATATGTATCTGGTGTGATTTACTGTATCTGGGGTACCAAATACATAGGAGAATGATGAGCTAGATAGGATGGAGGAAAGAGAGATTTGTTATGTATCTCATGTACATGCAAATCCACTTGAATACAGTGTATCTAAAACAAATTACACCTAATTTTGACTTTATGTATCTTGAGATACATGTATCTGGACGCACCAAAATCTGGTAAAATACATAATATTGCAAGTTAGAATGTATCCAAGTAAATAGCTCTTGGTAAGTTTCTCAATTTTTTAAAAATAACTATAAGTAATGGATTTACAACAAGTTTAAACCTTGACATAATCAAATGATTATTAAGATTTACATAGGGAAGGTCTTTCTTTCACTAACTAGAAATTAATAAGAGTGAGTTGCTTTCTCCATCACTCTTATTAGTCTTGGTGAGTTGAAGTAGAAACTGCAGCCCATTTCCCACATCATACAATATTAGACCCAACCTCCCACCAATCCAACTACCAAATTGGCTTCCCAAAAGAAAACCCAACCATCTAGTTTTCCCTTCCCCAATAATTCCTCCAATATATGACCCCAACAATGTGCCAACACTTCTAATAATTGCCTCATACAATGTGCCACCAACATATATAGTCTCAAAAAAGTCCCATCCTGATGACACCATTGGCCCCATAATGTGTTTTGCTTGTAAAGATGCTCTTTTTGCCACAGCATTTCCAACTTGTTGCCCTGTTTTCACTGCATCTTCAAGACTTAGTCCTTTGGACAAGCTTTCTTGAACTGCTTCTTTAGTTGCTTCATTTCTGACCTTGTGCACATGAGTTGCTCTAATGTAGTGTAAATAAATCTTGACCAATTCCTTGAGTATGCAGCCTATGGTTCCATAACTCATGTCGAAGCAGTTTATGAATGTGAATCTTTCTGTCCTGCTTCTCGAAGCTGATTCTTCTCCGACTAACTGTCTACATTTTTCAGCTGCAGAAGGCAAACATGAGAATATATTTGCTGATGATCAACTCACAAGAACATAAAGATAAATACCAAGAGCCAGACGAAGCCAGGATTAAGATTTTGGGTTCTAAATTTCCTTTAGAGCCATAATCAATTTTGTTAGGGGGTCACAAATTAATATACATATATTTAATTAATTTTCTAATACAAATATAGGATCTTCAGAAAAGCTACTGGATTCATCTGAACCCACAAACCTCCCCTAGCTCCGCCTCTACCAAGAGGAAAATATGACAAGATTATGTTTACAACAATAATTACGTCTCAATTCCAAGCAAGTTGGAGTTGACTATATGAATTCGAGTTCATAAATTAGGAGGCGAGTGTACGTAGATATATACCTATGAAACTCAGAACCAAAATTGCTGTCAAAGAGAGCAACTGTGCCCTCATCTTTGCAGAAATTTGTCCTACTTTTTTCTTGTCTCAAAACTCAAGGACCTAATTAATTTTGTGTATGAGGAGGAACAGGGAAGGGATATATTTATCAGTTTTAAGATGTTAATTGGATATAGTTGCTAGAGGGAAAGGAATATCCATAAATCATTTGTCCTAAAGGAAAAGGAATGCAAGTAAAAGTGTTCAGGTAAAGGAAAGGTAGCAAAGATGCCAAGGAAACAGGAAACTTGAGTTCAAAATTAAGCACATTCATTTCAATGTTTAATTAGAATTTCCATGTTTCCTCCTTCCACAGATACCCCATCCTAGTTCTAGCTTTTTTTCACAACACTTACAGCATGTTCGGTACAGAGTTTCCAATTTTCTTATGTTCATTTCATTAAAAAAATTGAAAAATATTCTCTAGAAATAAGGAACATGATTTTCTTAATAAAAATCAAGTAATCAAGTATTACAAGTATCGTTCTATATTGACAGTGGCCTCTCCACCCTTCAACCAGGGGTGGAGCTACAGTTGTTAGGTTTAGCAAGGTGTGAATGGGAAATAAAAAGAGAAAATGAAAAGTGGAAGAACCAATGAAAGTGGGGGAGTCATCATTGCAAAAGTGCAAATGAAAGGTCATTTTTATCATATCGGTAGAAGAAAGGAAATTGTTGTCCTTATATTAGGAAACACTTCCTTTAGTTCTTAAAGGGTTAAGAAGAAGGTGCCCCCTCGTGTCGTTGTTGCTCGCTCGGCCTCGGCCTCGGCTTCGGCTTCGGCTTCGGCTTCGGATTTGGGGCTTCGGCTTCGGATTTGGATTGGCTTCGGCTTCGGATTTGGATTTGGATTTGGATTTGGATTTGGCAAATGATGTGATTGATTGATAATATTTTTGGACAAAATTTATTTAATCAATCTTGTTAAATCATTTCCTTTCTCTTATAAATTAATTCAGAATGTTAATTAAATAACAGTGGCGCAACTGAATTTATTTTAAATTCACGTGTACCGGTAATCCTTCCAAAAAGTCGTTACTTTTCCCAAACGGTATTCCTTCCAAAAAGTTGTTACTTTTCCCAAAGGACACAATGTTCTGGAAAAAACGGGTCTGAACAGATTTTCTGAACAGACGCGTTCCTTGCTGCAAATGGCTATAAATAAGAGGTCTTTTTCGTTTTTTCAAACACTGAAATTTTTCCTCTCTGCATACATTTTCTTACATAAATAAAATTGTCGATCGACTGAGTCTGTGTGTGCTCTTGTTGCTGTTCTTGCGTTCGCTGAAGTTATTGAAGTTTGAGGTACCGCTACTTCTTTAACAGGTTAATCCGTTTTATCTTGGGAGGAATTAATCTGCAACCTCGGGTACAGTGAGGGGATTAAATTTCTTAAGGAAACACAGTGGTTTCTGTGGACTCGGATTAAAAATCATTCTGTCAATTTCATCTTTTTTCTGTTTCTGTATTTTTGACTAACCTGAATACAGGAGATAACAATCTTAAGAAATTTAATAGTTTCTGTATTTGAGGTTTCTGGAGATTAAAACCTTTATGGTTTTCTACTCTGTTTGAATTTTTAAAATTCATTCGGTTAACGATTAAAAGAACATAAAAACTTTATCGTTAAATCAGAAACAGTCTGTGTAAGGATTTAGTCTTTACTGGTAGTATTTCACATACTAAATTGTCTGCCATTTGTGACAGAAAAATGACTAATTCAAGTCAAGTAAATGCTGGAACAGTAAGTGCTGCAACAACATCGGTTGCACACAATCGTTCAAATGCTGCCCTAGCACCGGCTGAGAAACCTGCAAAGTTTTCTGGAGTCGACTTCAAGAGATGGCAGCAAAAGATGTTCTTCTATCTGACTACGTTGAGTCTGCAGAGGTTCATTAATGAGAACGTTCCTGTTATGTCGGATGAAACTCCGCCTGAAGAACGATTCTTGGTAACAGAAGCATGGACACATTCTGATTTTTTGTGTAAAAATTATATTCTGAGTGGCCTGCAGGATGATCTGTACAATGTGTACAGTAATATGAAAACCTCAAAAGAACTCTGGGATGCTTTAGAAAAGAAGTACAAAACAGAGGATGCCGGAATGAAGAAGTTTATTGTGGCAAAGTTTCTGGACTATAAGATGATAGACAGTAAGACCGTCGTCACCCAAGTTCAAGAATTGCAGGTCATAATCCATGATCTCCTTGCTGAAGGTATAAATTTATTTAATACCTATGTTGGAAATATTAAGTTTATTCTTAATACTCACATAATCTTTAATGTAGGATTGGTTGTGAATGATGCGTTTCAAGTGGCTGCAATTATTGAGAAGTTACCTCCATTGTGGAAGGACTTCAAAAACTACTTGAAACATAAACGCAAGGAGATGACTGTTGAAGATCTCATGGTAAGGCTGAGAATCGAAGAGGATAACAAGGCCGCAGAAAAGAGATCGCGTGGTAATTCAGCAATATCTGGAGTAAATATTGTTGAAGAAGATCCCACAAAATCAAAGAAAAGAAAGAAAGCATCTGGTCCAAAGAGCAATCCTCCTAAGAAGAAATTCAATGGAAGCTGCTTCAACTGTGGCAAACGTGGTCATAAGGCTACTGAATGTAGGGGTCCCAAAAAGGACAAGAAGAAGGATCAAGCAAATTTGGCTGAATCCAAAGGAGAGATGGACGATCTTTGTGCAATGCTTTCAGAATGCAACTTGGTTGGAAATCCAAGAGAATGGTGGATAGATTCTGGTGCCTCATGCCATGTTTGTGCCAACAAAGAATTATTTTCATCATATACTCCAGCACCTACAGACGAGAAGTTGTTTATGGCAAATTCCGCTGTTGCAAAGGTGGAAGGAACTGGCAAGATCCTCCTAAAGATGACATCAGGCAAGGTGGTGACTTTGAACAGGGTCTCGTATGTTCCGGAATTGCGAAAGAACCTAGTTTCTATACCAGTTCTGACTAAGAATGGATTCAAATGTGTATTTGTTTCTGATAAAGTTGTAGTAAGTAAGAATGAGATGTATGTAGGAAAAGGTTACCTCACTGAGGGCCTTTTTAAACTCAATGTAATTGCAGTTGATATGAATAAAGATTCTGCTTCTTCTTACTTGCTTGAGTCTAAATGTTTATGGCATGAACGTTTGGGACACGTTAATAACAAAACCTTGCGAAAACTGATTAACTTAAATGTTTTGCCTAAATTTGAGTGCAATAAATCAAAATGTCAAGTTTGCGTTGAATCTAAGTATGCTAAGCATCCTTATAAATCTGTTGCAAGGAGTTCATATCCCTTAGAACTGATTCACACTGACATTTGTGACATGAAGTCAACACCAACACGTGGTGGGAAAAAGTATTTCATAACTTTTATTGACGATTGCACTAAATATTGTTATGTCTATTTGCTAAATGGTAAGGATGAAGCAATAGATGCATTTAGGCAATATAAGACTGAAGTTGAAAATCAGTTGGATAGAAAGATCAAAATGATCAGAAGTGATAGAGGTGGAGAATATGAATCTCCATTTGCAGAAATATGTTTGGAAAATGGAATAATCCATCAAACTACTGCTCCTTACTCTCCACAATCTAATGGAATTGCAGAAAGAAAAAACCGAACTTTAAAGGAAATGATGAATGCCTTACTTATAAGTTCAGGTTTACCACAAAACTTGTGGGGGGAGGCTATCCTTACAGCAAATCGAATACTCAATAGAGTACCTCATACGAAGACACATGTTATTCCATATGAGAAATGGAAAGGTAGAAAACCCAACTTGAAATATTTCAAAGTGTGGGGGTGTCTTGCCAAGGTCCAGGTTCCTATACCTAAGAGGGTGAAAATAGGGCCTAAGACTGTGGATTGTGTATTCATTGGATATGCCACAAATAGTAAGGCATGTCGATTTTTGGTTCATAAGTCCGAACATCCGGATATTCATAATAATACGGTAATGGAATCAGATAATGCTGAATTTTTTGAACATATCTATCCGTATAAAACTAGACTTGAGTCATCTAGTGGGGGGTCTAAACAACCTCGAGAAGAACCAAAAGAGAATGAAATCAATTAAGAGAGTCCAAGGCGCAGTAAACGTCAAAGGACAACTACTTCATTTGGATCTGATTTTGTAACATTCCTTCTTGAAAGTGAACCTCAAACATTCAAGGAAGCGATGTTGTCTAGCGACTCAACCTCTTGGAAGGAGGCTGTCAATAGTGAGATTGAATCAATCTTAAGCAATCATACCTGGGAGTTGGTTGATCTTCCTCCAGGGAACAAACCTTTGGGTTCTAAATGGATCTTCAAAAAGAAGATGAAAGATGATGGAACTATTGACAAATATAAAGCAAGACTTGTTGTCAAAGGCTTTAGAATGAAAGAAGGTCTTGATTATTTTGACACATACTCGCCAGTGACTAGGATTACATCAATTCGGATGTTAATTGCCCTAGCTGCAGTATACGGTCTTGAAATCCATCAAATGGATGTGAAAACCGTATTCTTAAATGGAGAGTTGGAGGAAGAAATTTACATGGAACAGCCTGAGGGCTTCGTAGTTCCCGGCAAAGAAAAGAAAGAATGCAAACTTGTTAAGTCACTTTATGGACTAAAACAAGCACCGAAATAATGGCATGCAAAGTTTGATCAAACCATGTTGTCAAATGGATTTAAGATCAATGAATGTGATAAATGTGTTTACATTAAAGACACTATGGGTCAGGAAGTCATTGTATGCCTATATGTGGATGACATGCTGATAATGAGCAAGGACATTGCCAATATAAAAGCTACTAAGCGTATGTTTGCTAGTAAGTTTGATATAAAAGATCTAGGAGTAGCCGATTTGATATTGGGAATAAAGATTCACAAAACTCCTAACGGTCTAGCATTGTCTCAATCTCATTATATTCAAAAGGTACTTGAAAAGTTCAAGTATTTGAATTTCAAAAAGGCAAAGACCCCAATTGATGTGAACCTTAATCTTGCTAAGAATAAAGGTGAAAGTCAGTCTCAATTGGATTACTCCAGAGTATTAAGAAGTTTGATGTATGTCATGAATTGTACACGACCAGACATAGCCTGCGCTATAAGTAAACTGAGTCGATACACAAGTAATCCCAATCAAATCATTGGTTGGCAATGAAGAGAGTTTTGGGGTACTTAGAAGATACTCAAAACTATGATTTGCATTACAACAAATATCCAACAGTTCTTGAAGGATATAGTGATGCAAATTGGATTACTGGGTTAACTGAAACGAAATCCACAAGTGGATATGTTTTCACTATTGGTGGAGGAGCAATTTCTTGGAAATCATCCAAACAAACATGTATAGCTCGCTCTACAATGGAGTCAGAATTTATCGCCTTAGACAAGGCAGGTGAAGAAGCTGAATCGCTCCGAAATTTCTTAGAAGATATTTCGTTTTGGCCCAAACCAATGGCCCCTATATGCATACATTGCGATAGTCAAGCTGCAATAGGAAGGGCTGGAAGTGTTATGTATAAGGGGAAGTCTCGTCACATAAGACGACGACATAACTCTGTTAGACAACTACTCTCTAGTGGAATTATCACAATTGACTATGTAAAGTCAAAGGATAATGTGTCGGATCCACTTACAAAAAGCCTAACTAAAGAGGGAGTTGAGAGATCATCGACAGGAATGGGATTATGGCCGAGAACAAGTCATTGTGGCAGTAACTCTACCTAGAAGACTGGAGATCCCAAGATCTAGGTTCAAGGAGATAAAACAAAGTCATAGATGACGGTTCAACATTGTCAAAACATATTTGATGGTCCATTCTCATGATGAGACAATGTTCAGTAACCAGGATAAAGGCATAAGGACTTTTTAATGGTTTTTAAGTTTGATACATGGTATATCAAATAGTGTATCTACAGGATAACACAATTATAAACCACCTATGTAAGTATGAAGTGAAAGCCGCTTCAAGGAGAATCCGGTAAGGCCAGTTCTCTAAGCACTTATTAATCGAGATGTGTTTATGGCTGAAACGAACAAAACAATGAGAACCAAAAACAGTTCAAGGGTTGATTGTGTGACTTATGTTGTCTAGGTATACATTAAAGCTCGACAGTTCAAAGATATCAAATCTACCGATTGACCGAGTATATCCGATATATGTTCACTACGGAAAGTTTAAAGGAAAACCTACTTATCCTGATGCGATTAACCCTTACTTACAAGACACACAAGTTTTTCATGCATATGTTTTAACAATAGTCATTCCCCATTCATGTGGGGGATTGTTGGGTTTAGCAAGGTGTGAATGGGAAATAAAAAAAGAGAAAATGGAAAGTGGAAGAACCAATGAAAGTGGGGGAACCAATTTTGGAGGGAAAATGAAAAGTCATCATTGCAAAAGTGCAAATGAAAGGTCATTTTTACCATATCGGTAGAAGAAAGGAAATTGTTGTCCTTATATTAGGAAACACTTCCTTTAGTTCTTAAAGGGTTAAGAAGAAGGTGCCCCCTCGCGCCGTCGTCGTCGCTCGCTCGGCCTCGGCCTCGGCTTCGGCTTCGGCTTCGGATTTGGATTTGGATTTGGATTTGGCAAATGATGTGATTGATTGATAATATTTTTGGACAAAATTTATTTAATCAATTTTGTTAAATCATTTCCTTTCTCTTATAAATTAATTCAGAATGTTAATTAAATAACATAATTAATTTGGCGCAACTGAATTTATTTGAAATTCAAGTGTAACGGTAATCCTTCCAAAAAGTCGTTACTTTTCCCAAATGGTATTCCTTTCGAAAAGTCGTTACTTTTCCCAAAGAACACAATGTTCTGGAAAAAACGGGTCTGAACAGATTTTCTGAACAGACGCGTTCCTTGCTACAAATGGCTATAACTAAGAGGTCTTTTTCATTTTTTCAACACTAAAATTTTTCCTCAATGCATACATTTTCTTACATAAATAAAATTGTCGATCGACTGAGTCTGTGTGTGCTCTTGTTGCTGTTCTTGAGTTCGCTGAAGTTATTGAAGTTTGAGGTACCGCAACTTCTTTAACAGGTTAATCCGTTTTATCTTGGGAGGAATTAATCTACAACCTCGGGTACAGTGAGGGGATTAAATTTCTTAAGGAAACACAGTGGTTTCTGTGGATTCGGATTAAAATTCATTCTGTCAATTTCATCTTTTTTCTGTTTCTGTATTTTTGACTAACCTGAATACTGGAGATAACAACAGTTGCTTCAGGGTGTCCAATTGGACACCATTCACCGGAAAATTACATTATATTGACTAAATCTTACTTTATATTGATATATTAAGCATTTTGGACACCCTCAACAACAACAATAATGAGTCGTAGCTCAGTGGCCAAGGTGTGCCCAATACGTACACAATACCCAAGTTTAAATCACCGCATCTACATTTTGTATATTTTGTTTAATGTGGTCTACTTTAAAATGGTTAATTAATTAAAAAACGAAATACTTTGTTATATATTGTTTAATGTAATTTGCTTTAAAATGGTTAATTAATTAAAAAATAAAATACTTTGTTGTATATAGAGTGGTAGCTTAGTGGCAATAGTGTGCAAGAGTTTGTTTGACTCTGAGGTTCAATTCTCCCCATGGCCAAATCCACTGCCTTCAACACGCCCACATCCCCACCGCCCACACACTTACCATTCATTCTCGCATTTTATAGTATTTGTTTTAATTATATATGCATTTTTTCAAGATGTTATTTTTTGCTTACGTATTGAACATAAAAAAATTAAAACAGAAAATAACTCATTAAATAATTTCTTAATTCCTCATGTATTCAGTATTGAGACATTTGTTTTTATGCTTTGGTGGTCTCTATGGGAGGTAGCCAAAATTCAATAGCCAAGAAAGTCTATTTTTTTCTTTTCAATCCACATTCATTCTCTGAACCAATAAAATAAAATAAAAATATAGGCTAGTAGATATTTAGGAGAACATCCAAAACTTGGCTAGATTATTTCTTAAAATGATGCTCAAAAACTGATCAATAATTAAAGAGATAATATCTCAAATGATTCCTCAACTATGAATAACTTTCTCAAAAAGTTACTCAACTATGAATAGTTTTCTTAGAAATTCACTCAATTTTATTTTAAAACCCAAAAGTCACTCAACTATGTGTAGTTATCTTAGAAAGTCACTCAACTATGAATTGTTATTTTAAAAAGGGCGGAATGACCTGAAAGGCTCTTGTACTTGGCTCATTTTGTCAGTTGAACCCTCATACTCATCACTTTGCCAACTAGACCCTTAAACCCATCAGAAAACAACATTTTAAACCCTTTTCTACTCCGGTCAGAGTGCGTGTAATGGACGCGATTACACGTGAAATTCCACATCATTTTTAGTGCCACATGCGAAATTAAGTGCTAAAAAATTTTTAAAAATCAAATAAATCAATTTTTTAATTTCTTTAACCTTTCAAATAGTCATCTTCTTCATATTTGGTCACAAATTGAGCACTAGATTCATACCCATCAGATCAAATTCTTCTTGATTTAACTTGTAAATTCAACTACAAGTTCACCAACACAAACTCAATGAACCCCAATCAAAAAATTTAAGTAATTTTACAAATTCACAAGACCCATTTATTATTTTTTAAGCTTTTTCAAACTTATCAATGGAGTTTTAAAATTTTCAATAGTCACAATCATTCTTCACATTATCTGCATCTCCTCGTTGAAACCAACTAATAAAAGAATGATACTAATATTTTTCAAACCTAAAAAACGAAAATTTTAGAAGAAGTTGAGGCTACTGATTTGTATTAAAAAAAAGAAGAAGAAGAGGCGGAGAAGAGGCGGAGAAGAGTGAATGTGGGGGTGGAGAAAGAAGAATGGGCTGGAGAAAGAAGAAAGGTGAGGGATGTGGTGAGGGGTAGAGGAGAGAGGGCTGGTGGAGAAGAAGAAAGGGTGGGTGTGGGTGAAGGAGGGTTGAAGAAGATGATTTTTTTTAAAATTTTGTTAAATTATTTTTTTTTAAAAGAAAAATATTGTTTTAACTCGCTTTTAAGCTTGTGTAATCACGCATATTTTCAACTCACCAATATTAATGCCACATAAGCTCGGTCAATGGTCAGAGGGGTTTAAAATATTGTGTTTTGATGAGTTTAAGGGTTTGATTGGCAAAGTGATGAGTAGGAGGGTCCAATTGACAAAAAGAGCCAAGTACAGAGGTCTTCCAGGTCATTCCGCCTTTTAAAAAGTCACTCAACTATTTGTATCTTCATGGAACGTCACATGTAGCAAACTAATTTCTTTCTTTTCCTTTTCTCTTTTTCTGTGATTACAAGAATAGATCGTGTCATTTATATTTCCCTAAAGTACCTATGTCGACATCATGAATGACATGGAATAACAAGTGTGTGGTGCCCTATAAGAAAAAAACAAGCAACTCCTTTGATTTTTTCGAAACTTTGAACTTCTTAGTGCTGAAATATCAGAAGTTTGAGCTAGTTATAACCACTCGGATTTAACTTATTATACAATATAAAGAAACTTTATATTATCAATTTACTTTAACATATTATAATTATGAGCAATTAATTATATATAATTATTTTAAATTTAAGTTATTACTATAATTTTTAAAAATATATTAATATGTATATACTACTATAAACAAAGAATTCTCTCATCGCCAGTTAGTGAATTTTTAATTTCTCATTCATTTTTCACCGAACCAGCTCATTCATTGAGTGAAAAAAAAATTCTCACTGAAATAGTGAGAAACTTCGTAATTTTTTCAAATGTTTTCCTCACCAATTCAATCAAAATATATGTAGAAATAGCCGTTGAACATTTTTGAACGACAAAATAATGATTTTTTTAGTAGTGAATAGTGATAAAAGTTGAACTCTAGTGCTTGAACCTTTTGCTCGTACTTCATTTTGAACAACTGATTAACAAGGACTGTATATTCAACTTAACTAAGCCTAATTGTTTGATTCAATCAACCTTGAGTTTCTGTGAACAATAAAAAATCCATGGCTGAACTGGACCATCATCTACAATTCAATTAACACACGGAATAATATCAAGCTTGATGCTTTAGATTTTGTATTTTTATACCATAAAAGATCTTAAGAGTAGATATTTTACCACAATACTATCTTTCAAGACGTGCATATCTTTCTTTGGTTATAAAAATGATAAGAAATGTGTGCTCATTAGTCATTCCATCCTCTGCTTATATAACCATAACCTTATCACACACGTAAAACATATCATAACAGAGTAACCACACACACACACACAAAAAATGGCAACAATTGCTGGTGTTAGTCTCACTAGTCCAAAATTCTTGGCCAAAAATTCCAACTCTCCCAATTTTAAGCCATTTAAGTTCCCATGCCTTAACAATCCATGGAAAAAATCATCAACAAAATTTGGGCTTGTGTGTGCAGCAACACCAGATAACAAGCTTTCTGACCTTGTGGCTGATAGTGTAAAGGGGGCAGAGGAAGCGTGCAATGAGAATCCAGCTAGTGGAGAATGTGCGGCGGCTTGGGATGTTGTGGAAGAGGCAAGTGCAGCGGCTAGTCATGCAAGGGACAAGAAGAAGCAGGAAGATGTTTTGGAAAATTATTGCAAGGAAAATCCAGAGACTGATGAGTGCCGTACATATGATAGTTGATACAAGTTTTGTGTTATTTAAGCATTATGCTTTATTTTATTCCCAATTTGAATCTTGAATGCTATGAATTAGACTATTGATATGTATAATGAAAGGATTCTTCCTCTCTCAAAATACTATACAAACATTTTGATGTTGTGGTAACAGCGGATCCAGAATTACAATCCTTGAGAATCGAACCTTAGACCTTGGGGTGCATTTTCTTTAGTCAAAATTTATATGTGTACATAATTTTTTTTCCGAAGGAGTTCAGGTTAATATCCTCCGGTCCTCCTAGATGATCAGCCCCAGCCTAAAAGCCTTGATCTGCTTTGTCTGAAGCAGAATCTTTTGTCTATTGCTTGAACCTATCAGTAGCTCTTAGATGGTCCGAAGAGATAATTTAAAATACTTGGAGAGACTAATCAGAAAAATGGCAGACATAAAAGAAATTGATTCATTATTTGTAATATATATGACCTATCGAACCCATAATTTCAATTATTCAATAAACTATTAAACTAATACGAGTTGTATATTTTAGTCCATTCATCAATGTAATCGAGACTAATAAAACAGTGACGAGAAATTGAAACTTACTACTGGGTTTTATGCTTTTTCTAATAATGGTATTATCTGAGCGCATAATTCTACCCACTAAGACCTTGCACATGTAGAGAATCATCTTTTGTGCTTTTACAATCAATACCATCTTACTTTTAACTTTAAATCAAAAGCTATATATAGTATTCAATAGCTACTTTCATGCTCGAAATCCCTTTTGACGCAACATTTCCAACTCCCCCGTACCTAATCCATGGAGAAAGAAAAAAATCATTTGGCATCCACTTTCTACCGTCTAATCATTCATTATTGGAGGTTTTAGGCAAGAAGTTGATGAACAGTAATTTTCATTTACAATTCGTACTCGTTAGTCGATGATGGATAAGCCTAGTCATTCCGCGGATATTTGCCAGATCTTTGACATGGTAAAAGGTTGTCTTTGCATGAAACTTAACATGATGGTTTACCTCAGGCCAGGGCACACGAAGTACTGAAATGGCAAACCTATTTCTTTAAGAAACAGAAGATATATGTTGGCAATTGCGTATTTTGACATGTAAATATCAACGAGATCATGAAATTATACACAGCGACATGGAAAGCTTGGACTATGGTAATTTTGGAGTAACCTCCATGTTCTAATTCTTGAACGGCCTGTAGCATTCAACATTCAAAAGATCCAAACAATCAACACTTCCCACAAACATTGTGACAAACAGAAACACAATGACTCACAACTAGCTGAATGAAAAGAGCAATCTTGCAGAAACAAAAAAGGGTCATCTCGTTCACACACAACTTGAGATTTTTATTTATAAAACTAGAGACTAAAGATCATTGACAAAGTACTAGAAATTGCTAATCCATCAAAGCTAAACATTACAGTAGAGAATCTATAGTCATAAACTGACACAAAGCGAGCACAAGAAAAGCTACTAACTCACATTACAGATACACAAGATGTAGTGACTGCATAAAGGAAGACTTCAGCAACCAGTGACAAGGTTCTCTTCCGCTGCAACTGTTGCATGTAAATTGAATCCAAGGAGCACCCCGTTAAGAAAGAACCCGAGAGCTAGGATCATGGTAGTCCAATAATGCAAAGAGGTTGCTCAAAACTGAAACATATCAGCAGAGGCAGTAATGGGTTGAATTGGGCAAGGGAGCTGCCAGGGCTCAAGCAAAGTGTCTGGAATTTCAGGGATGTCCACAGCAAGTCCATTAGCATCAGCCCAGAAACGAGTGAGGGAATTCAGCGAATCTAAGCGTTCAGTCAGTTCAGCCATTTGAGCCCTCAAGACATTGTTCTCCGCATCAAGGGTGTGGAAGTTTCTTCCAACAGATTCGATCTTCTCACGCCAGCTAGTGCTCTGATTCTGCAGCTGCGTCAATTGGCTCATCAACTCTTCCAAATGCTGCTGCTTCCTCTGCCGTGACCGCCTTGCAGATTCACGGTTAGACTCCATTCTCTTTCGTTTTCTCTCATCATTAGTAGCATATCGCTGACCATCAGAACCTGAACTAGCTGGTTGCTGAGTCGAAGCCATGTCTTTGTGTAGTTTGTTCAACAAAAATATGAATTCAAAAAAGGGGAGGTAACTACTTTTTTCTTGTTCGGTTTCTGGATTTGGTAATTGTAATTTCTAGATCAAACAGAAAGAGGGTTCAAGGGTTTGAGGTGGGCTAATTCATGAAAACACATAGAACCAGTACAGGAAGACAACAGAGAAAGAGTGCATAATGCGAACCCGACGCAGGTGGATCATGAAGAATTTGAAACTAACATAGAGAAACTGTTTATAAAAACCTCAATCAAAGAAACAATAAACGATTATATCAAATTAGTAACAATTCAATGGTTGTTGTGTAAATCCAAATCCAAACAGTGCCTTCAGCAATCAAACGCAAATCAATCTGCAAAACGCAAAACACAACATAAACTATCAGAAAAAAATAAAACAAATTCAACAATCCAGGTGTATAAAAATCAATCAACCCAACACAATCACAATTAAATTAAGATCCTCGATCCTCTGCATGTCTAAATAAATTCAGAATTACTCATAATTAAATTAGTTCTACACAACCCCTAAAGTTCTTCGCTAAGCTGGATAAGGTAGGGCAATTATTATGTTTGAAATTAAATTTATACAACCCAATCATGGATATCCATTTGGGAAGTGGGATAAATTAGGCCGGAATTATAATTCTATTATAATCTCGAGATAATTTAGTCCGCCTACCAAACATCCCCAAAGCCAACCCAATTCATCATCAAATTAAAAAGCACATGCAAGCAAAAATTAAAAAGCTCAAAAAAAAAAAACTAAAAAGAAAACAAAAAATGAAAAGATAAGATAAGAGGAGAAAATAATTGAGACATACCAATCAAATGAAGAACCAATTGTGGGCGAAAGAAGGTCTAAACGAAGGCAAAAAGAGGGTTTATATAGGAAGAGGAGGTAGGTATTTTGGTAAATATTGGCATATGTTTGTAATTTTTTATAAAGCAAAAGTTAGTGCGATTGACGTAATCAGGAAGGTGGTTGGCGTGTAAATTGAAAAGGTAATGATGACAGCTAAGCAAAAGGAAAAATTGTCTCGTCGGTATATCCTAAAAGACAAAGGAATCTTCCACGGATCTTCTCTTTTCTGTGGGCGATATTTTTTATTTTTTTGACCATCTCATTTACTTAATTATTCTTTTTTTTTTCTTAATTATTACTCAAGTTAAATAAAATTATTTTAATGTTACAATAACTTCAGGGGCGGCTCTATGCTTTATAAAATAAGGCTTACGCCTTAGGCCCCCAAATTGAGGGGGCCTCAAATTTTTATCAAGAATAAATTACGTGTTAAAAATTTTATAGAAAAAATTGATTTTTTATGATTAAAAGTATAATATTTTAAAAATATATTATTTTACCAACTTGAACATCATTTGTACTTTGTTAAAAATAAGAATTAATAGTGAAAAGTGTTGAACAAAGTGTATTACAAATTCTTTTTTATTTATTTTTAAATTTTAGTTTCAAGCATTACGTCAAACATATTAAAATGAGGTATACCAAGTCATCAACTTTTTGAGATTCTATGGTTCTACCTGTTATCTTTATTCAATATTTGTCAACTTATTATTTATAGAAATAAAATTTGAATAAATATGTATACGAAGTTTGTTTATATTTTAGGTATTGAATTAAAATTTCACTTTAGGCCCCGAATTACGTTGAGCCGCCCCTGAATAACTTAATGAGTCTTGAAGTACAAATGATCAAAATTTTAATATCAGTTTCATTTATTCTTAATTATTTTCATCGTCCATCATTATCTATTATCACTATTCATTTCCAACAACCAATCGATTGTAGCATCACAATTAATCATTTACTTAAGTATAATCATCACCATTAATCATTATAACCACAATAATCGTTATCACCATTCATCAATATATATTGTCGAACTACTATTTCGTCCGTCCACAATTGTTTGTCAGGGTAAGGTCATGCACATCCCTCAAGGAAAATTTAATACAAGGTGTAATTTGACTAATATAACCCTACAATACCAAGAATATCAAAAGTCCACATAATTTTTTAATTGAACTACACTATCATTAAGGGCAGAATTGGAAAAAGTGACTAATTATTTCTTGATTGTTTAAATTGACAATTAATCTTGGACATCTATTTTTAGTATACCTGCCAAATAATTGTGGACGGAGGAAGTATAACTGTCACAAGTCACAATTTATAATTATCACCATCAATCATCATTGCCACAACAAGTCAACAATCATCAATTACTTTTGGTAATTACTATGCAGTATAATTCATTGAAAATTGGTGAAGAAGATGAAGAGAAGGGCTAAAGTTGGACAACAAAAAGGGCGGAAACTAAGACCATTTTTATTTATTTTTGGCTTTAAATTAGACTCAAAAATATTACTCGTCCCTAATTATTTGTCCACTTTTTCTTTTTTAGTTGTTCCTAATTACTTGTCTATTTTGACAAGGAACAATTTTTTTACCTATTATACCCTTAATTAATTACTTTGAAAAATGTAAAACTTCTTGAAACTCTTAAGTTTTTAATTCATCAATTTCATAATTAATAGGGGTAAATGGTAAATTCACTATGTCAATCATTGTTTTCTTAATAGGTGTGTCAATTCAAAAGTGGACAAGTAATTAGGGACATAAGGAGTATTTATTTTATATTTAATTTTTTATCACGTCAACTTTAAGGATGATATTAAATTCATTTATTAAGTAATATAAGTGTCTAATATATCGTCATGATAGTGTGAGAGTGTATTCGACTTTTCAGAACAAATTCAAGGAAGAATTATATCTTTGTCAACCTACATTTATGTTCCAAAACAAGTTTAAAAGATGAAAAATCTATAACTTTCTAATGATTTTTGTCCTTTCAACTTTTATTTTTCTTAATTTTGCTAATAACGTTATGCCAACATATCCCTCTATTCTTTGAGTTATAGAGTGAAACAAATTTTACATTTTAACGTTATGTGAAAATACTCTTTTGCATCGTAAGTATCTTTCAGATTCATAGCATATATGGTTGGATAGTCATGTCATTGTGAATTTTTTAAGAAATTTTCCTTTAATTCAGAAAGCACCAAGTCTCGAGGCAACATTTTTCTCGCCCGAAGGATTTGTGCAGAAGGTGTTAAACTAGATTTCATTTTCTTAGAGCTTCTCTATTGTGGATCAATTTAGTTCTTGTTGAGATGGAGAAATATAAGTTTTTTCTTGAATTTCTTGAGAATTCAAAAAAAAAAAAAAAAAAACCACGACAAAACGAGTCGTTTAATATTAATTAACACAATTATTTTACATTTCTTTTATCCACTTGATTTTTCGATGATCAATTGAGTTCAATTTGTATATAAAACTTTCTTTTCTCATTGATTCTCTTTTTAATTTTTTATTTTGCTTTTCTTTCATGATAGCACGCTTTCTGTGTCACTTTTATTTTATAATATAATTTGATATATAAAACAAATTTAACTTGTAGTGAAAAATACATAGGTACAAACAATTTACTGAAAAATGTAGATAAACTTACAAAAAGGGGGAAAACAAAAATGAGAGGAGGTTTTAACTATTACTCCCTCCGTCCCTATTTATTTGTCCACTTTAGAAATGACACACATATTAAGGCAATAATGATTAGCATAGTGAAGTTACAATTTTGCCCTTATTAATTATGATTCCAAAATAAATTTATTCAAGATAACTAATCAATGATGGGGGAAGTTTAAATTTTCAAGAAGTTTAAATGAGGGTATAATAGGAAAGTTTTTTTTGTTCTTTCTTGATTTGTCAAAATGGACAAGTAAATAGGAACATCTAAAAGGGGAAATATGGACAAGTAAATAGGGACGGAGGGAGTACTTACAAAGCTTAAAAAAGATCAAAAGACAAAAAGACAACTTCATCAATGATCCTCGTTACAACATTTCTTTGATTATATAGAGACGTACTAAGTTAAAGGGATCCGACTCCTCTCCATTTTCCCCAAGTTCTAGCTTGGATTGGAGACACATGTCATAGTTTAAAATTAATGATTGAGATCTAATTAATTAAAGCAAAGTCCTATATAGTTATTTACTTTCATATATTTGCTTCTTAAATNGAAATGGCACACATATTAAGATAACAATGATTAGCATAGTGAAGTTACAATTTTGCCCTTATTAATTATGATTCCAAAATAAATTTATTCAAGATAACTAATCAATGATGGGGGAAGTTTAAATTTTCAAGAAGTTTAAATGAGGGTATAATAGGAAAGTTTTTTTTGTTCTTTCTTGATTTGTCAAAATGGACAAGTAAATAGGAACATCTAAAAGGGGAAATATGGACAAGTAAATAGGGACGGAGGGAGTACTTACAAAGCTTAAAAAAGATCAAAAGACAAAAAGACAACTTCATCAATGATCCTCGTTACAACATTTCTTTGATTATATAGAGACGTACTAAGTTAAAGGGATCCGGCTCCTCTCCATTTTCCCCAAGTTCTAGCTTGGATTGGAGACACATGTCATAGTTTAAAATTAATGATTGAGATCTAATTAATTAAAGCAAAGTCCTATATAGTTATTTACTTTCATATATTTGCTTCTTAAATATTTTTGCAATCCAACAATTTTAGATTTACATTATATTTTTCTTAAATAGAATTAAAAGAATTTCTTTTCTCAATTACTTGAGTAAATTTTTTTGCTAATATTTTACTTTTTTTTTCCAAATGTTTTCCATTTCTCAAATAATATTTGCCAAATAAAAAAATTAAGAATTGTGACCTGACTTTTTAAAAAAATTTAAGAGTAAAATAAATTTTGTCACTCAACTTTAAATTCTTTCTTTTCCCCTAAATGGAGTCCATATTTGCTCTATAAACATTGTAGCTCTTAATACTCTATTAGAATATTAAAAACGTTCAACTGTATTATAATTTTTTCAAAAAAAATAAAAATATTTAGTAAAAGTTTTAAATATGTATGCAGGGCAGTAAAGAATTTTTTTAAGATATATTTAGGGAAAATATAATGGATTGCAAAAATATTTAAGAAGCAAATATATGGAATTCAATAATTATGGTTAGAACTTTACTTTAATCAATTAAATCTCAATCATTAATTCTAAACTATGACATGTGTCTCCAATCCAAGCTAGAACTTGGGGAAAATGGAGAGAAGAGAAATGGAGAGGAGCCGGATCCAAGTTAAAGCGCTCCTGACAGAACTACTTAGGAGTCGTTTGGTTGGAAACAAGTTATCTCAAGATTAATTATCCTGGGATAGTTATCCTGGATTAACTTATCCCACCATATATATGGATAACTTATCCATCATTATGATATAAATTATAGGATAAGTTATCCCAAACATGACAACCAAACAAGACACCAAAATTTTATCCCAGGGGATGCTTAGTGTTTGAGGTATTAGTTTAACAATATGAAGATTTTGAATTTAAATTTGAATTGACATAATTTGTTCGCATCTATTTTACCGAGTTCGGAGCCAAAAGAGCAAAAAAAATTGTCAAAAATTTCAAAAGGGCACATCAATTTTTTTAAAACCAAAAAGGCAAAATCGCTCCTGACGAAGCGATTTCCCTCTGACACAATGACAAAATCGCTGCAAAAAAAAATATATATATATTTTTATTAAAAATCGCTGCTAGGGCAGCAATTTTGTAAAAATAAATTATTGTTTTTTTTTATTAATTTGTAATATATATATATATATTTTTTTTATTATTATTATTATTAAAAATCGCTGCCACAGCAGCAATTTTAAATCATAATTTTTTTTCCCTTACACATCGTTGCAGGGGCAGCGTTTTTCATGTCTAGTACTATTATTTTCATACCTATTGTTAATTATTAATAATATAAAAATGATAAACAAGACGGACAGTATACTCAATAAAATTGTTGAAGCATGAGGAAAATTGAATTATATATCATAAATAATAATAAAAGAATATTAAATTAATGAATTTTTTTTTTTTAATTCTTAACCAAAATCAAGAAAAAAAATAATTTTTTTTGAGAAAATAACAGCGATTTTGAAGAAACAATATTTTTTTTTGAGAGCAGTGATTTTTATTTTTTTTAACGTACGACAACTTTTGTCAGAAGAAAATCATTCCTGAAAATCGTACGACAACTTTTGTCAAAAGAAAATCGCTCTTGAAAATCGTACGACAACAGTAAAATTTAATATTCTTTTATTATTATTTATGATATATAATTCAATTTTCCTCATGCTTTAACAATTTTATTGAGTATCCTGTCCGTCTTGTTTATCATTTTTATATTATTAATAATTAACAATAGGCATGAAAATAATAGTACTAGGCATGAAAAACGTTGCCCCTGCAGCGTGTAAGGGAAATTTTTTTTCTGATTACAGCAGCGATTTTTAATAATAAAAAAAAAGCAACGATTTTGTCATTGTGTCAGAGGGAAATCGCTTCGTCAGGAGCGATTTTGCCCTTTTGATTTTAAGAAAATTTGATGTGCCCTTTTGAAATTTTTGACAATTTTTTTTGCCCTTTCGACTCCTGACTCCTATTTTACCTCAGCTTTTTGGACAGCATATCATAGAAATTTGTATTTTTCAGTTGTGTAGGCTAGTATAGATACGTTAGCTCAAACACCAGTGAAATTAATAAAATTATACGATTTAGTCCTTGACAGACGGATAGATCAGAAATTTTTTTTAGTTTTATTCTCGCAAAATTCATTACTTGTAAATTGAGAGCATATCACTAGTGTTGCAGCAAAATATTCAAAGAGAAAATTTTGTTCAAGAACTGAAGGAGGAAGAAAATATTTTGAAACAATGTATTGAAAAACTTAAAATTATTGAGACAGATAGAATAACTCTTGTATCACAGTTAAGAAAAAGTACTAAATGAACAGATAAGTGATTATAATATTTATTTAATATTTCTATCCTTGGCATATATTTTGGTACTGTACTTATTGTCTAACTCATTACTCTTAATTTTGAAAGAAATTTTTTTTCGCACCCATGAATCTTACACTTCAACATAATTTACCATATAAACACCATTTTTCAATCAATTATCTTTATCCTCTTCATCAATAGAAGTATCAATGTAGAATAGAATATTGCATTACATTATGGTGTTAAATATGATTGATTTTGTAGAATGCAATATTACAAGTGAATCAATAGCAGAATGCAATATTTCATTTCACAGTGACAATTCTATTGATGAAGATGATAAAATATTTGATTGGTAGTTACGTTGATGTTTATATACTAAATGATAAAGAGATAGTACCTGCATTAAGCGCAAAATTCATGTGTGCAAAAGAAATTTCTGACAAAATTATGAGTATAAATTAGACAATAAGTACAACATCAAAATATACGTCAATAATAAAAACATTAAACAAATATTTTTTTACATGTTCACTTTGTATTTCTTTCAACTATGATCATTATATTTGCCTCAACAATTTTAAATTTCTCAATACGCTATATCAAAATACTTACTTCCTCCTCTAGTTCTTTGGACAATTTTTTTTTTCTTTGAATATTTTCTTGCACCACAAGATAATATAAATTCATTGATGTTTGGACTAACTTGTCTATACCAGCCTATACAATCGATAAGTACAGATTTGCATGATATTTTGTCTAAAATGTTTGGGTAAATAGATGTCAACAAAGTATAGGACTAAGTCTCGTTAGCTGAATCAGATCTTAGAAACACATGAGCTAGTGTCTCTTGTTGAGGTTTTTCATAACACCAACATTTGGATGGGCCCTCTAGATCCCATCTTCTCATTCTATCATCATGGATTTTAAATTTCCACAATCTCCAAATTATGAAAGACATTTAAAAAGGAATACTCTTTGCCTACATCCACTTGTAAGTTTTGTTCTGCTCTTCCTTATGTCTGATATAGTGCCAAACAGATTTTATTGAGAAACAAGAGGTAGTTTCTCGATAACATGACCAGGGCCTATTTTTGCTCTTTTGCAAGTCTAAACATAGAGGGACTTCAATTAAGGAAAGAATAATGTTATGGTGGGGGGACAAATGTTGGAAAGAATATGAGACCTTTCTTTAGAGCTTTACCCAGCTTTGTAATAAGGGAAGAAAATATCAGTAGCACGAATTATTCACAATGTCACTAGAAATATGTATATGCTGGTAAGACTAAAGAACCCTTGTATGTCCTGTCTTGTTAATTCATCTGATATGCTGATAAAATAGACAAATTACAGACCTAAAATGAGGGTAAAAAGAGTCTTATGGAAATTCCCACCAAATGGGTGGGTGAAATACAATATAGATGAAGCTTCTCGGGGAAATTCGGGTCTCAATTCCTATGCCTTTAGTTTGAGGAATGATAAGGGTGATGTTGAATACGCAGAAAGAGCAAGCATAGTGTAAATTCTTGTTTTAATACGCGAAGATGGTGATGAATCGTTCTCATATATTGCCAGAATCTTTTCAATTGTCATCTCGCACCTAGAAACGACTATAAAGAGTTTAAAATATGAAAATATTGATTTTTGGAAAGAATAAGGAAATCTGGAAATTTTGTCTAAGTTAATAAAGTGAGTTTTGGCCATTTTCAAATGGCCATAAATCCTAGCTCAGGATGATTTAGAAGCAGCTCTTTATATGGTTGGAAAGACCTTGGAGATATCTTTCCAACGCCGCCAAGTTTGCGCAATTTCGACATCATATGAGTGAGATATGCCTTTCGGAAGTTGGGTTGTTAGATTGAGGAAAGTCCCAATCCGGAATTAAGGAAGGGCAAAGTAGTCTTTTCTCTAATTTATTTCCTAATTCGTTTTAGGGATTTATTGGGGTAAAAACTTATTTTTGTCAGATTAGAAAAATTAAATTCACACACTAGGGCTTGGAGAAAAGAGGAAAAAAGAAATAAAGGGAGAAAAACCAAGATTTCGCCAAGAACGTCAAACGTTTGGAGTGGAATTTGTCGGGGTGATCCCTATTAAGGTATGTGAGATCTTTTCGTGTTGGGTTAGTTCAACCACACACCAACTTGTTTCAATTCAGCGATTTGGAGTTGTTTACATGTTAAGAAGTGAAGTTCTTGAAGAACATTGTTAAATTCTTGTTGGTTGATTGTTGAATGCCCAGTGTTGATTTGATTTGTGTTTCCGGGTTGTTTTTCGAGTTAAATCTATTGGGTATTGAGGGAACTAATGATCCCAAGTGTTTGGGGAAAGAACCATAGAAGTTTAGAGGGTTTAGAGATGAAAAACGAAGGAGAAAAGTCGGAGTTTGCTAGGCAAGGGGTTGGGGCGACGCGCCTCTCAGAGCGCCCCACTTCAGAGTCTGAAGTTTGGCCTCTGGGGCGACGCGCCACAACTTCAACTCTGAAGTTTGTGCTCTGGCTCCCCACGCCTCTCAGAGCGCCAAGGACGCCAGTTCACCTCATTCTTCCCCCATCTTTTCGTACTAGTTTCTAAGTGATGTACCTATGTTTCCTAGTCAATTCCAACACTCTAAAGTACATCTAAACACCATGAAATCATCCATAAACATGAAATCATGAACCTTGAATCCATAATTCAATTCAAGGAAAGTTAAGTTCAAAGTCAAAAAAGTTAAAAGTCAAAGTCTAAAAGTTAATGAAGCAAGTCAAAGCAAAGTTTCTTAAAGTTTTCAAGGGTCTTTAACAACATAAAGTCTTTGGCCAATTACACCATTTGCCATTTGGGTTAGTGAGTGGCAAGCATAATATATAATAGATTTGTCATACCACGCATATATATACAAAGTTTTAATCGAGGTTACTGGGTGTTGTAGCACCCTATCCGTACACATAGATCCGCTCCTAATGATAACTATTAGTTGAGTTTCTGATCATCGGAAAATCATGAGATATGACTTGAGGAAAATGTTTAGTACTTAGATTTACCAAAGAACTAAAGAATAAAATTTGGGATAACACACATCAAATCTAAAATGTCAATACATAGCGGCAAGAAATATATAGCACTCATTCCACAAAGTAATTAAAATAATAAATATTTACCCCCCTAATTTCATTTCAAGTGAATTTAAATCCACTCTAAGCTTATAAGACCAGTCTCACAATGGCAAGTGCATTCCACACGCGTCATGTCATCAACATGTCAGTATCACATCACTATCACATCAGTGCCACATTGATAATTATTTAAATTTTGAATTTTTTATTCTTTTTTTGTTTTCTTAATTCACAATTTTAGAAAGGAAAAAAGAAAAGAAATTAATCCCAAGATTATAAAAAAAGAAAAATAAAAAGTAAAAAATTCTCAAGAAAGATCAGTTCCACATATCCAAAATTCTCAAGACCATTTTCACTAAAAACATTCAATCTTTAAGGCACATTATCAAAGTAAATACATAGTTACAATTGAAAATTTGTATCATGGTAGAGGCCCAATCAACCAGAGTTGTGTGAGGCTCTATCTATTTTTTGACACGTGGATTGTGGACCCTTTCTTAAAATAAAGGCCTAAAAATATCAAAAGTAAATAGTGGGGTCTACATATATTAAATGTTCATTTAAATCTAAGAGAGAGAAGATGAGACAAGGTTCTGGGTTTATTTTTCTCTTCTTCAAGGGAGAAAGAAGTTTAGCATTCAAGCTGGGTTTATTTTTCTCTTCTTCAAAGGAGAAAGAAGATTAACATTCAAATAATTTCTTCTTGTTCTTTCTTCTAGATCGGAAATTTCATTAATATCAAGTTATATTGAAGATTTAGTGTTCAATTTTTTGAGACAATGTTGTTGATCTCAAAAAATTATTGCTGCTTGACACTATCGTTGATGCTAAAGGAGAATTAAAAAAAATGGGTGAAGATATGGATGATTATCCTTAAAGCTTCTTCTACGATTTTTAAAATGGGTGAAGATATGGATGATTATCCTTAAAGCTTCTTCTACGATTTTTATCTATATATGATTTTCATGTACGAATTCTTCATCTTTCTTGAACTTTTTAATACTATCAACACAATTAAATTAACAAAAACATATTACATATATATATGTTTGACAATAGATCTCTATGAATTTTCTTGATTTGCATGTCACTTGTAATGTCAAAATACAAAAAAAATATTTGTTGCATTGATTTTTAATGCTTCAAATATCAAAAATTAAGATCTGCACCGAAGAACAAATTGAATTTTCTTCAAATATCTGTTTGTTTGATTGTTGACTCTGCATGCAAATTGCAAGCTTTAGATTGTGAATTCAGATTTTGAGTCAAAAATTGAGGAAAAATATTGGATGAATCTCCATGTAACTGCATATTTGATATAAAAAAAAAACATATCAAGATTAGTAAATGTATGAATATAATAACAAACAATGAAAAAATTATTTAATTTGTTAAAGAGAGAACAAACCTCAAAACTCAATCCCATAGATTCATGTTGTATTTGTTGCATTGAAGCAATCGTATGTCAAAATTCATTGTTTTTTCATGTACATGTTTTTGTCCTGCTTTGCTTTTGAATGTCACCTGTGATGTCTTTTTCTTTTTCTTCTCACCCTTTTGGCTTCATTCTTGAATATCCATTTTCCTTCTTTTTTTTCTTAATTGGATCCAAAATTCGATCTTTAGCCCCAATAAAAGGATCAACATATGAATCAAATTTGTGTCTGTTTTTGTCACAATTTCCACCATACAATTCACTTTAATGCTTAGTAATCTAAACTCTTGCTTGGTACAAATACCTTCTAGCAATTTCTTCCGAATCTATATCATTTGCAGCTAAAGTCATGACAATAAATGCTTCTTTCATTAATCCGTTCAAACGAATTGCCATAGAAGATTTTGTTGTTCCCTTCTTTTTGGTGTACTCTGCAAATTCATTATCATACTTAGCATTCTTAGACCATCTTTTCAAAATGTATTTCTCAGGAATAGAAGAAAAATTTAAGTCAAAGAACAAAATTTTTAGTGCGTGACAACATAACCAACCCATGGAATCAAACATATGACAACTACAAATAATAGAATTGTCAAGAGCATTGAACTGGACAATTTTAGTCTCACTTTCACCCTTTAAAATTGTATATTTTGTTAGACTCCATTCAGTTTCAACATTGATTACTCTTTTGGTTGTCCCTTATAGAAATTCATGTTGAAATCTTGTGTAAATTCTCCTGGTGTACACCCTAGCAGCATGCTTTAATATCCCACAATCTTTAATGAAAATTTAAGGATCACCCCGAGATTTATAATTCTCTATAGCTTTAATATGACGCATTTCAATTGTCCGTTGCTCACAATTCTTTACAAACTCCGTTATACTCATTGTCTTGCATGACATTTCAGTGAAGACTCTATTTGTGCTCTCACTTCTTTGGGTCGATTTGATATCTGTTGAGAAAGTAGAATGGTTAAATACATGACATCATTTTTTTTTCAGATCATACAACTTTTAAAGCCAAATATTACTTGCACAATTCCAATCATCTATCATTTTTTTCCATACTAACTCAAATTCTGATTCTAAATTGCACCTCCACAAGAGAGTATCAAAGCAGTATCGAAATCCTGATTTAAGTAAAGTTGTGGTATATTTTTTTGAGCATTTCTATCAATGTGCCATTCACACAATCTATGACATGTTCAATTCCTTAATAGCAAAAGCTATGTCAAGAGTTTGATCAGTAAAGATTGTTTTTGGTGTTTTTCCTCCCATTGCTTTCAAAAATGTTTGAAAAAGCCAAACAAAAGAACAACTTATTTCATTGCATAAAAATGCACATCCAAAGAAAGTATTTTTCCAATGGTTATTCACACCAACAAATAGAGCACAAATCATGTCATATATATTTGTACGATAAGTAGTGTCAAAAATCATCACATCCCCAAAACGCTCGTAGTGCAATTTAGATATACTATCTCTCCAAAAGAAATTACACAATCTACCATCTTCATCAACTTGAAAAGAATAAATGAAGTTTGAATCCTCTGATTGTAAATGCATAAAATGATTTATCATGGTTTGAGCATCTCCACTACTAATCATATTCCTCTTATGTGCTTGTATAAAGTTATGAGCATCTTGTTCAATAAATCCCGCATTTTCAATTCCATCAGCTTCATTATGAAGGTATCAAACCACTTTTTTTGTACGAATACGGGCATCCACCATAGAACCAAGAATACTTTTCGTAGCACTTGTAAGCTTACGACCCAATTGTATGAAATATTTCAAATTATCTTCTATCATGGGATGACTATGCATATCATTGAATCACATACTTCTCATATCTCATTTGAAATTTTAAAATTTTATATGAGCCGTACAACCACATCTATATTCTAATCTTTGTCGCTTTTTTTCTTGAAAAAAGGAAAGCTTATCAGATTTTCCTTCACAAGAACAAAGAAATAACCGTCTTGTTACTTCTTTATTTATGTTGTAAGTCTTTGCACTTTTTCGACTACCGAAACCTTTTGCCAGAGCATATGAATTATATGCATTGTATGATTCTTCTTCAGAATTAAATTTCATACCAATCTCCAAAGCAAAGTTCTTACTAATGTTATAAACATTATTTGCTCTTGTAGAATATTTGTTATTGTTAACGTTGGAATCTACAATAATAATTTTAATTTCTGAGTATCAAAACTTAAGAAATAGATAAAAAAAAATATAGATAGAATTTATTTAATAGAGAACCTTCATACTCGAATTAAGAAAGTATCATACAAATGAAATGTATTACCTTCTTGAAGAGAAGACCCTTTATCAACATGTGCATCCTCGGGCTCTTTATCAACATGTACGTCCTCCATTTTTTAAATTTTGAAGCAGAATCTGCAAAAGAAACAAATTATATCATTAAAAATTGTATTTTTCAAATATTACCTTAGCACATAAAAATATTAATACATGCCTTTTGTTTTACTATACAATTTATTTCAGATTTAATTTAAAATATGTGATCACCATTAAATTTGAATGCAAAATTTCTTGAAATTATCAATACTAAGTAATATCTTATATTGGCAGGAACTTTCTACCAAGCATAAAGATCATTTATGACAACAATGAATGATACACAAAAGTTTACATAGATAATTATGTCACACAATCTTGAGCATTTTGCACAACTAATGCAATATTTTGCTTTCAAGATGTGTATAAAATATATTTATATATATGTATAATGAGGATTATTAATAAACAACTTCTCATTTTATTTAAAATTTTAGTAAGAAAATATCATTGTACAAATATAATGAATATTGAGAAACAAAGAGAGTAAAAGAAACAAATTCATAGATCTATATATTTTGTAACTTTACTTGAATAAAATTTGAATGTCTCTGAAGAGTAAAAGATCAACAATGGTGTATTTTTGTTTTAGAGCAATAATGGTGTATTTTTGTTTTAGAGCTTTTACTTTGTTTGGTTTAGATATGATAGGCAAAGATTCTAATTAAGGAGGGAAAATAGTACTCTCTTTCCCTCCATTTTTGTTGTACTATATAAAAGTTTATCTTTATTTTAATTTTGTTTCATTTGATTTCATTTGCAAAGTACACATATTGGCCCACAATTCACGTGTCAAAAAATGAATGGAGCCTCACACAACTTTGGTTGGTTGGGCCTCTACCATGATAAAAAAATTCATTACAACTAAAAATTTAATTTGAGATGAAAAAATTATAATTTTTTCACTAAAAAGAGTTTTAAGTTCATCAAATCAATAAACACCTTCATAAGTAGTGATCTTGAAGCAAGAATAAGTTGTTGGTTTTTTTTTTCATTTTTTTCGTTGTTCGTCACATCTAAAGAATAAGTGAGAATAATTTGAAATTATTTTCATTTAGTGATGAAAAATAAATGAGTGTATGAGTAGTCCGAAGAAGGAGAAAGAAGTTCATCATCGAAGAAGAAGAAAGGGATGAGATAGGTGGTGGCTGAGATAGTGGAGTTCGGAAAAAAGAGAAAGAAGGGTGTGGATGGAGGGTTCGAAGAAGGAGAAATAGGGTGGGGGTGAAGAATTTCGAAGAAAGAAAACGAAAGTGAAGAGTTCGAAAAAGAAAATGAGGAAGTGGTGCAGGTGGTGGCTAAGGATGGCAACGGGTGGTGGGGTGTGAGGAAGAAAAATGACTAGGGTTGTTGGTGGATAGGGGTGGTGGGGTGTGAGGAAGATGAAGAGAAAAATTCTTATTGGCTGAAGAGAAAATAAAAGTAGCCCAATTATTTTTTTTTCTTTAATTTTTAATTTTTAATTTTTAATGCGCTATTCTTTTTTTTTATTTGCCACATCAGCTATTAAGGGGTATTTAATTCACTTGAAAGTTGTTTAGGGGGGTATTTGAACGCCCGTGTAGTTAAAGTATTAAAGTAAGTTTTGCAGTCAAGTTCAGGAGGCAATTTAATGATATACTTACATATATTATATAAGTTTAAAGTTCAATCACAAATTTTTGTGTTTTTTTTCCAATGCCACTATCAAATTTCAGATATATATACTTTACCTTCTATAGTAAAGATACTAACAACCTAATCGAAAGATTTCAATTCCTCGTGAAACTTTTAATATAAAATAAAAAAAGTGAAATGTTCATGTAAAATCAAGACACTTGACTATATTTTCGTTGAAGAAGCCCATTTACAAGACTTCAAATCAATTCAAATGTTGCCTTCGAACAAGGACTTGTCACATCGAAAATCTCTCAAATCTAGCCAATAATTTTGCATTTTGCAAGTATCCAATCAAAATCATTATCTATGAACCAGTTAATGTCACGACCCAAGTCTACACCCTGGACGACGTGGCCGACACTTAAGAACCATTGCTGGTCCCCAAGCGAACCCTCATCCTGGCTGACTACAAGCGAAAGACTAACTTAAGCATGCAAAAGCTTAAAACTGAATAAAATTCAAATAAACTCAATTTTTCAAAACTTTAACTCAAATGAACAACTTAGAATAAAAATAATATATTCAACTCGCCATAAATAGACACTTAAGTCTTTAAAACATTTAAAGACTATAAATGAATAATACAGACTTCTCAACTATACTGACTATATATGAAGTCTCTAACTGATAAAGATGGAAGTCGGGACAAGACCCACGACATTCTAACAACTGATATAACTGAAAGGTAAATGAAATCCTCCAAAAGCAAGGGTGCTCACTATAGCTAACTCAAACTCTCGAATGTATCAACGAAGCTCATGTTGATGATTTTGAATACCTGTGTCTGCATCATGAGAAGATGCAGGCCAAATGGCTCAGTACGTGTAATGTAATGTAAGAGGAATTCTAAAGCATAAACATAAGCTTGAACCTTGATAAAAAGGAAACATACTTACCTCTTCTCAAACTTACTCAACTCAAGGAATTCAAAACTACTCAACTTACTCAACTCAGAAGTATTCAAGGATAAGATACTCAACTTAAAGATTAGATACTTAACTCAAAGATATGATATTCGACTCTGGGTACTCAACTCTGGATACTCAACTCATTATGACTGAACTCATTTCAATATAAAACAATTTAAAACAAGAGCAATATAAAGAAACAAATTGTTTAAAAACATATTGTCAACTCTGTGTGTATGCAATGATACAACATAACTCTAAAATGTATGTAAAAATACAATTAACTCTGTATATAAGAATACAATAACTTACGTGGGAGATTCTCTAACCGACAACCATCACTATGAGACTAAGTGATGGTACAATATTTTACCTCACGTTGCCAATGATCGTCCTATACCTTGCCATCGATATAGAACTTGAACTAGTAAGTGGATCCACTAGTCTATGCTAAAAAGCACTAAAGAATCATCTAAAAAGTATGATCCTTTTTTTGCCCATGATGGCTACATGGTTTATGGAGACTTGAGTTATTTGAACTCGCATCCCCATATCGGTGCTCAATACTACTCCCAAAATATACTTAGCTCATATGTTTGTAAAAAACATATTTCTCTGTGATTTGAGATTAGTGCTAAAAAACTTAGCTCAAAAGCTATCTTGGAAATCTCAGTTTCCTCTCTTGCTTCATTTAGAAAGCGATTACTCTTTTTTGAAAACTAGCCCGAAGGCTCTTTGGAAATCTCAGTTTCCTTTCTTATTTAAATGTGAAAACATGTTAAATCTCCTTGGGAATACATAGTCCCCATATACTTTTTGAAGAAAAGAACTTTAACTTTACTCTTTACTGAACTCAAAACTTAAGTCTTAAAACAAAGTTAAAACATTTGTAAAAGACTTCTTAAAATGTGGTTCATGCCGAATTATGGACGTGAACGACTCAATGCAAGGTTTTCAGTAACCATAGATAAAACTCAATACTTGGAACTCAAGAACTTCAATGATACTACTCACTTCAAGAATGCTCAACTCAGAGGGTTCATGCGGAATTATGAACATGAACTACTCAACTCAAGGACTCAAAGATATTTTTCATCTCAAGATTGCTCGACTGATAGGGTTCATGCAGAATTATGGACATGAATAACCCAACTCAAGGACTTCATGGGTAACATATAATAGTCTCATGATTAGGAATATAACCTCAAATGGGTTAGAAACTCAATACTTAAGACTTAGGACATAAAGATATTGCTCCTCTTATAGATACTTAACTTCTGGAGTTCGTGCGGAATTTATGGGCAATGAACGACTTGACTTGTAGGTCTACATAACATTATGGAACTCATGTATACTACTCTTCTCATTCTCTTACTTACTTCCTTATAACTTAGTTCAAATCAATAGTTGATCTCAAAGGGTTCACAATCGAACTCAAAGACTTTCTTGAACTCTACTCTTAACTCTCTCTTGAATGTGAATTATGAATTCAAGAGTTATGGTTCATTATATGAAGGATCTAAGTGATAGTATAAACTCATGAATACATTTTCCTCACTCTCATGCTCACTTACTTGAGTCTTGAAACAAGTTACTAGAAATTGTAGAAGACTCCTCAAAAGAACTCAAAGGGACTCTCTCAAAATGATCGGAAGAACGATCCTAAATCGTGTCAGCCTCTCCCCAGGCAAAGTTTCGACGAATTTCGCCTCTCGTTTTCTGATCCTAAATCGCTTTTAATCGCTTTCTTTTTTCAAATTTTCCTTAGATTCAATTACCCAACCTAAGTGTACACACTAATCCACTCAAAACAATCACTTTCATCTCAAGAAATCATCAAAATACCAACAAAACAAGATTTAGAATGAACTTCAAGAACACCTATCAAGAACTTAAATCCTTCAACTTTTTGAGAATGAAATTTCGCTGAAAATAATATGTTTGGCGTGTGGGTGAACAAACCCAACACTATGGAAGTTTACATACCTCTTAGGGATCAAACCCATGGCGACAATCCGCAACAACTCTCAAGAACGTGGACGAACGCCTTCATCCTTTCCTCTTTTCTCCTCTTCTCTCTTCTTCTTTTCTTCTTGAACTCTCAACTAAAACCCTAGGCGTAAACTAAGATTATAAAACTGAACCTAATCAGATTAGACCCCTAAAATATTACTAAAAACGAATTAAATCTGATTGGGTAAGGAAAAGACTAAAATACCCCTCTAAAATTCGGTTTTGACTTTCCTTATCTAGACAACCCAACTTCGAATGGACATATATTCCTCATACGAACTCAAAACTGAGAAAACTCGGTGGCGTTGGAAAGATAATGCAAAGATCTTTCCTACAGTATGTGGTAGCACACCTAACTCATCCTGAGCTATGAGTTATGGTCTTTTGAAGTAGACCCAAAACTCATGCTTAGCTTAACTTGCAAAATTTCAGATTTTGCTATTTCGAATTTAATTCTTTTTGGAATTCAAGGTGCTATATCTAGTGACCTTAACACTTAAGAAATTTTTAATTCCTCAAAAAAATCCTACTCACCACGAAAAATGGTTCGAGTCTTAATTCAAAAAATTTCTAGGGTGTTACAGTTAATTACTAATGCAAGCATCCAAAAATAAGTTTATCAACATTTCAGACAAAATTCATACACCTTTTCAGTATATCGTAATTAAAAAGTATTGCTAAGGTTATTACTTCAAGATTCATATATCAGTCTCTTACACAAGATTCTTCTAAAAATATGAGTGTCTGAGTGTTTTTTTTTTACTGTTTTAATTTGCAACATAGGTAGATATCTCGTCCATAATTAAAAAACTGAAGACTATAAATATATTTTTATAAAATAAAATTAATAGCAGAGATAAAGAGAGGTAATGGACATTTGAAACATTTCAATATTGATAGGAATACATCAATTAAGTCGAGTTATATAAACGCATAATTTTTGAAATTTGTATAGTATAATTTGCATAACTGTTTAAAGTTAAGATGTTTGTGTTTGTACAAATTCGTTATTTCAAATTTTATCATATTTGCATAATTTCAGAATTCGTATTACTCTAAAAAAACATATTCAATTTAGATCCATAGTTGTACCCATATTTGTATAAATTCGTAATTGTACGCAGTTATTCTAATTGTATATTTCTATATTTTACTTATACAAAACATATAAGTACAAAAATCACCAACATAATTTATTTATACAAAATATATAAGTACAAATCAGTTGTTACTACTTTGTTTAAACAACCATGGACGAAAATAACTCATTTATACAAACTCTTATTATACCAAAATTACAATGATCAATCGATTCAATCAATAGAAAATAATTTATATATAAATAAATACAAATCAATTAATACTAACCAGTTTATATAAATACGGATGAAAATAGCTCAATTATACAAATACACACATATTATACAAATGAGGTTGTTCCTAGTAACTTAAATTATAGCTACAACACGTCAATATACAAACTACTCCCTCTGTCCAACAATAGTTGTCCACTATTGACTTGACACACCCCTTAAAAAATAATAAATAATAGGGGTAATGTTACTAGTTTATCATTTGACTTTATTAAGTTTAATGTTTTGAGAAATGTGTTAGATGATAAATAGGGAGTGTTTAATAACAAGAGTAAAATAGACACATAAGATAAATTATCTCTTGATTTTCTAAATGGGACAAATATTATTGAATAATTATTTTTTAATAGAATAGACAACTATTATTGAATGTAGGGAGTATAACTAAAAAGTCTAATTAATTTATTAGCGTGACTATTTGTGAAATTTCTTCAATACTAAAAAACGATGGTGCGTGTAAACTATAAATTAAAGGGGCGATGAATTAGGAAATCAGAGATTATCAGTTTCAGCATCAATTCACATTCAGAACAAGGAGTTCTCAGTCGAAAATCACAATTGGCAGACGAAGAACACTGACATTGCGTTTGAAAATTTTCACTGTCAATTTCTGAAACATTCGAAACAAAAATGGGTGTTGATGATGTGCCGATGGACGATAAAGCTAAGAGAATGAGAGATCTGTTATCAAGCTTCTATTCTCCTGATCCCAGTTCTCCTTCAAAGACGCCCAATGCTTCTTCCAGATTCGCTACATTGGACACCATCAACACCACCACATTTGATGTCGATCAATACATGAACCTTCTTGTATGCCTCTCACATCTATATTTTTGCTTCTCATATGACTGTGTTTGATTTATAGTGAGTTTAGATGGTAATTTGATGTATGCATTTTATTGTAAACTGTCTAAGAACATCCAGAGTGGAGGAGTGATAAATAAATTGGAATGGAGGGAGTACTATGACAGATTGTGTATAGTGGCACCTTTTTGAGATCACAATGACATAAGTTCCCTATAAATGCGTTACCATGTTATATCAATGTTGAGTCCTCTCACATAATGAGTCTTTCTTTCGATGTAGTAAGAGTCTTCTGAAATGGAAGAGTGTGGCATAAGTTGGATTAGAGCAAGTACTATGAGAGGTAGATTATACTGTCCTATTTTGGGTTAGAGTTTTCTGTACTACTTTGTGCGTATGTTATGATCTCATGTCTAGTCCATTTATTGTGATTCATAGTACACCTTTGCAAAAGTGGACAACTGTTGTATAAATTAGAAAGGAAAGAGTACCGAGAAAGGTGGTTATAGTGACCCCTTTCTCAATAATGTGTATCCTTTTTTCATAATATATATAGTATTGTTCTCTGCACTACAGGCGGCCATTCTATGATCTAATGTTTAATCCCTTTATTACGATTGAATAGATGTCTTTTGATGTACTTATCTGCATTTAAATGTCACATTTATGTAACCTTATAAAAAAAGGAAGAAAGAGGCTGTGACATATATCTACCCGGAAACATACTTTTACTTTTGAAAAAAAAAATCTATCTGGAAATACAACTGTTGTAACTCTTTAAAGAAATGTCATAGAACATGTGAAGTAATTGAATCTCTGCAATTAACAGCGAACAATGCAAGAAGAAGAAGAAGAATTGGGCGTAGGGAGAAAGAGAGAACACATTGTTTGTGCAAATATCTTGCATTAGTTCTAACTGAATGCAGAATTCTGGATACATACACGTTGACAACGAATGACAGCTAAGACCTTCTAACCGACTATGTGCAAACTGCTAACAAACTAATCCTGTGTATTTAGCCTAACAACTATTTACAGTTATGAAATAATTAGCTCCCTAACCACTAATCAACTAACTAATGGAAGCTGTTGCTTGTGATTGTACCTCAAGGTACATCAGCACACTTGCTAAGCTTCTTCACACTCCTCCTCAAGCTAGGAGGTATGTAGATATTCTTGATTCCTAGTTTGGACATCAGATGAACATGTGAAGCTCTGCCAAGACCCTTAGTGAACGAATCCGCTGGCTGATCTGCTGAAAGTAAGTAGGCAGTAGTAACTAGGCCCTCGTGAATTTTCTCCCTAGTGAAATGATAGTCTATGTCTATATGCTTAGTCCTCTCATGAAAGACATGATTTTCAGCTATCTATAGTTCTGATTCACACTCAAGAAAATAAAGAAACAGAAACTTTGATCTCCACACCAAGCTCCTGAAACAATCCAGCGATGCTATTTCTGCATCTGAAGATGCCATTGTCCAGTAGCTTCTGCCGAACTCCTGGACACAGTAGCCTTCTTCTTGGACTTCCACGAAATGGGGGAAGACCCATACTGCACTAGATAACCAGTAATAGACCTCCTTCCATTGATTCAGGTTCCCCAATCAACATCACAACACACTTTCAAGTGATCATCACTAATTGCTGACATCAATATTCCTAAACCTGTTGCATGCTTCACATATGTTACTAGTCTCAATGCTGCTTCCATATGTGACCTCTTAGGAGAATGCATGAATTGACTGCATGAATTGACTGAGACTTTGCACAACAAATGCAATGTCTGGTCTGGTTGTAGTAAGATAGAGTAGCCTCATAACCAATCTCTAGCCTTCATGAATTGTTACTAATCTCTAGCCTTCACATATGTTACTAGTCTCAATGCTGCTTCCATATGTGACCTCTTAGGAGAATGCATGAATTGACTGAGACTTTGCACAACAAATGCAATGACTGGTCTGGTTGTAGTAAGATAGAGTAGCCTCATAACCAATCTCTAGCCTTCATGAATTGTTACTAATCTCTAGCCTTCACATATGTTACTAGTCTCAATGCTGCTTCCATATGTGGCCTCTTAGGAGAATGCATGAATAGACTGAGACTTTGCACAACAAATGCAATGTCTGGTCTGGTTGTAGTAAGATAGAGTAGCCTCATAACCAATCTCTAGCAGGATATCCCAAGGACTGATCCTCATGAGCTGGTGGTATATGCTGATCAAACTCAGCAGTTGTGAGTTTTCGATTCTGTGGCATAGGAGTAGTGACAGGTTTAGCACCTGCAAGCCCCATGTCTGCCACTAACTGCAAATCATATTTTCTTTGGTGCATCAAAATCCCATCCTTGCTTCTGGCAAATTCAATGCCAAGAAAGTATCTGAGCTCTCTCATATCCTTGATCTTGAAAGTTGTTTGTAAAGCTTCCTTAATTTTCGATTTTGTGGCATAGGGGTCATGGCATGATCATCCCTTGTCAGTAACAAGTCATCTACATACACCAAAATTATGGCAGTTTTGTCACCCTCCCTCTTTGTGAACAAAGAATAGTCTCTTGTGCTCTGGTGAAAACATTATGATGTCAAGACTGCAGTAAGCTTGATATTCCATTGCCTGGAAGCTTGCTTTAAGCAATATTACGACTTCAATAGCCTGCAACCTTGTGCATTTTTGCCACCCTTGTCACAAAAACCTTCTAAGGCAGTCATGTACACTTCTTCATACAAGTTCCCTTGCAAGAAGACATTGTAAACATCAATTTGGTAGAACTTCCATTGCTTAGCTGTAACAATTGAAATGACTGCTCTGACTGTGGCCCTTTTGACCGCTGGTGATAAGGTTTCTTGGTAATTTAGCCTAACAATTAATTACAATTATGAAATAATTAGCTCCCTAACCACTAAACAACTAACTAATGGAAGCTGTTGCTTGTGATTGTACCTCAAGGTACAGAAACACACTTGCTAAGCTCCTTCACAGAGCCTTATGTGAATAGCATGGTTATTTGCCTTTCACTTTATGTGCTCTTCTGAAAGACTTCTGGTGTGCACACCTCATGCTTACGTAATATTTATCAGAAAGATTATCACTAATCTTACCTTTTTGTCCTGGAGTGAGCTATTCTTTTTAATGATGCTAAAGTCTTTGAAAAGATTGACTAGACAGCATAATATTTCTGAATATATAGGTGCAGAAGTCCAATTTGGAAGGTCTGCTTCAGAGGCATGTTGATATGGCTGCTGAGATAAAGAATCTGGATACCGACCTGCAGATGTTGGTATATGAGAATTACAACAAGTTTGTAAGTGCCACAGATGCTATTAAAAGGTAAACCTTTTCTTTGAAAGTAACTGTAAAATATGAGCTATTTCATCCAGTTAGTGGCAGACACTTGGGTACAATTGAAGCTAAATTCTAACTTAGTGTGCGAGCTTGTTATGACATTATTAGACGTTTCATAGATCCTGAATAATTCAGAAGAAATGAAGTAACATTGTCAGTTTCTTGCACTTGTTATGCTTGGCTTCAGATCATATGTTGCTTTCACGTTTGCCAGGGTTTTATTTTGTCGTATTCTCCTTTGGCATGTTGATTCCGAACTCACTTACTGATTGCTTTTTCAGGATGAAGAACAATATTGTTGGCATGGAAACAAGTATGGAACAGCTTCTTGAAAAGGTTAGTAGTCTTTTTCTTTCATCGTTTAGTCGTCCGAAAAGTTATTTGCTTTATTTGGTTTTAATTTTGACCCAAGAAGTAAAAGATGAAAAGGAACTGTGTGGGAAGTGTTAGATTTCTTTTAATTACTTGCAGATAATGTCTGTTCAATCTAGAAGTGATGGGGTTAATACATCTCTTTTTGAGAAGAGAGAGCACATTGAGAAATTGCATCGGACCCGCAATCTTCTACGGAAAGTTCAGGTACTAAAGTGAGGTATTAAGCTAAAAAAAATTAATTCGCTGCATCTCTAAAGCACTTTTCAGAACTGAATGAATCTTGCTGTTTTTTGAATATGGAAAAAAAGAAAGAAGTCATTTCCATTTCTACCCTACTGATTTGGGCTGGTTAATTATGGAATATTTATGATTGAAGGGCATTAGATGGTGACTGGCAGTGAATTGTATGATAGAGTCTCCCACATTGGTTGAGAGATTGGACTGGTGCCTTCTCATATGCTCTTGGTCAATCCTCAGTTCCTCACTTCATGATCTAGCTTTGCGGTTGAGTTAGACTAAATGTGCATTTTTTTAACATGGTACCAAAGCAGCTACATTCATGTTGTCGTGTTTCCATTGTTGGACCCACATGCTTTTGTTAATATTTTTTTTTCCAATTACATAGGGGATCAAGGAAAGGGTAGTGAGAATCGAACCCACCCTATTTTATGGGAGATCCTACTAATACCACTA
Organism: Solanum stenotomum; assembly: GCF_019186545.1. Classification (NCBI taxonomy): domain Eukaryota; kingdom Viridiplantae; phylum Streptophyta; class Magnoliopsida; order Solanales; family Solanaceae; genus Solanum; species Solanum stenotomum. Next base: position 24,890,708 of record NC_064282.1, read on the forward strand.
AACTAGAAGTCTTTTTCCCCATGTTATCCACGTTCTAGTTTTGCCAGATCTGGGCATGTCGTGTACAGGGAGGGCAAGGGAATGTTCCCACATTATTTGGGGGAATGGGTTGTTGTCTCCTTATATAGTTTTGGACAATTTTAACCTTATTAGCTAGCTTTTGTGGTTCAGTTTGTTTCAAGGTCCATTTCCTTAAGTATGCAAAAAATAAAGTAATATGCCATTTCGTATCTGCTGAGAAAGTGGAACACAATAATCGACCATTCATATTTACTGACCATCAGGTACAGTTTACAACTTCATCAATCTTTTCATTGGGATGCCCCAAAATTACAAGAATATCATATAAATAGGGATGGAGAGAATGCATTATTATTTGGCAGCAGTATAGTCTTTTGATTCAGTCTCGTCACATCACTTGCTTTGCTGACAAGATAAAATTCAGTTTTATGTTTATGCTGCTATGTGCAATGTAAGTATACTTCCTTTCCATGATTGAGTGACACATATTCCCTCTTCTTTGGAGAAGAACAGTTCATATACGATCTACCTGCTACGTTAGCAAAGTGCATCAAATCAGAAGCCTATGCTGATGCAGTAAAATACTATATAGGAGCCATGCCCATTTTCAAGGTTTGTAGGTATCCTTGGGTCCACACCTTTTCCCTTTTCATGATATAATTGCGTCTATAAATTTTGCTGACAGTATTTATCTGTGCTAGATATATGGGGACTCTTCATTCCTAGACTGCAAACGAGCCTCAGAGGAAGCAATTGCTATCATTATCAAAGCCTTGCAGGTCTGTAAGTGCTCCGATTACTTGATTGGGGGTGGACACTTTATTTGGTGGAGGAAGTTATAGTGTTTGTATAATTTCTACGCACCACGTAGATCCTTGTGACTACTTTTAAAGCAGCAGAGGAAAAATAAGTAGGGAATGCAATTTTCTGGACATAGATCCTGCTTCTTTAGATTTGCTGTCAAGAAATTAGTGAATTGGACTTTATGATGCATATTACTTTTCGTTTGCTTTTCAGGGCAAGGTATTCTCAGATTCTGAATCCATACAAGCCAGGGCAGAGGCTGTTATGCTCCTTAAGCAATTGGATTTTCCGGTCTGTATCACGCCTCCCCCTTTCTCCCAGATTCATCTACTTATTGTCTTCTGTCTTGAACAGATTTGAGATAAATCCTTTGATTTTTCACAAGACTCTCCATCTCCTTCTATTGAAGCAAATATGTATTGTAAAATGTTCCCTCATTCCCATTTTGTCAGAGGCACTTTATCTTTTCAAAAATTTAATTACTTTGATCATGATAATCACGAACATCTTCCAATACTCTACAAACAAATTTTTGGGTCTTGTCATGCATCACCCCTTCCTTCTTGGTCCATCTACTTTTTTTGCATAGTTCAATTTGGTCTTTAACTGATTTGAGACGAATTTTTCAATTTTGAGTGGGTAACTGTAAAGTTTCCTCGTTCCCCCTATATGCCACAGTCCCTTTACCTTTTTCGAAAATTTAATTTCTTTGATCATGACATTTAAGATCATATTGCAGTATTGCTACAATCATTTGTTAGATCAATGTTGTCTTTTCATGCAGAAATTGGTCAAATTGAACGCCTAAAGTACCTATGTTAGATTATGTAGGATAGATGGAGTAAATTATGTGGTGTCGAATTGTCATAATTTCATAAAACTTCTTTTCCTAGTTTCACTATCGATCAACAAAAAGTGCTCAATCGTGGAAAACTTGTAGCATGCGTCAACTTGACACATTATACACTGATATAAGAATGGTTGACTGGGAAAAAACAAGAAGTAACCAAGTGGAAAAGTTCTATTTTCTTGTGTTCTTGAACAGTATCTCAGAAGAGCTCTTTACAATATGATATTCTGAGACATATTTTCTAGTCCTTTTTACCTGCCATATGGGTTTTCTCTTTGCTCTCTTATTTTTCTGAACCTGTGACTTCTCTCTGTTGACTCACAGTTAGGTCAAAGTTCTCAAGCTTCTTAGCTCCGAAAACGGAAAACATAATTGTAGAACAGATCAAGAAGAAAATTCATATTATTATTTACTAAAATGAATGCACATCTGTTTTATACCTCGGATTACCATCAGAACCCTCATTCTTTGGATGAAAATGCAAAAAGACAGAAACATCAAACAAGGAAAACTGTAACATTATAAAGAAAGAAAAGATGGATGAAAAATGGTGGTCCTTGACCTATGAATTATACATCTCCATACATGCCTTTTCAGAAACAATGGAAGAACGATTTTTCTTTAAAAAGTGACCTTACTTGAAGGGGATCTGTTATATGGACTTGTAAGTGTACGACCCCATCGGTCCGCTGCTTTTAATGGACATTCTTAGCCGTCCTCCGAGGGTTAACACCCCATAGATCAGATCGTGAACTCTTTCAGACCCTTAGTTTCACCTGGTTGGGGCAGAGTTTCAGCCTGCCTTCCACCAAATATAAAAAACTTTAGAGCTGCCTAACCTGCTGACATCCCGGCGAAGAGAGTCATTTTTTGGGTCAACCCGGTGGCGCATTGACGTCTTGAGCGAGTGAGAGCCTTGATCCATGGCCGGGTGTTGTCGCAATCTGCAGAAGTAGCTTCAATCGAAGGTTGCCACTGTATCTTTGAGTTGTAGGAGACAGGAAAGATTTTGCTTAAGAAAATTAACTTCGACATTAAACCTGTAGATCTGTGTACTGAAAAAGGTAGCCCCCTTGATATGGCTTTCATAATCATTCACCTGTATATTGATTGACTTACTGACATTCACCAACTTTGTGATCTGGAGTATGCATTAAGTTAGTAAAGTGTTGCGGTAATAATATGGATAACAAAAAGAATATTTTTGATAAAGTTTGAGAAAAGAGAACTTTTTAATAATTTACCTTTTACATCTGTTGAAAATATAAGTAGGTAAGAGTCTGTTCTGTCACACATTTTAAGCCTTTAGATAAAATAGTAACACACTTTAATATGGTATCAGAACAAGATCTATCCAATTCTTGTTTTACGTGATGTTTGAACTTGGCCCCTATATTATGTTGTCCACTCTCAAGTTGGTAGGTCTACATGTTGGGGTGTTAAGTTGCCCCACATTGGTTGTGAGGTGAAGAATTGGTCTCTTTATATGGTCTAGGACAATCCTCACCGTATGATCTAGTTTTTGTGATTGAGTTAGACCCAAAGTCCATTTCTTATCATCGTATCAGAGTTAGACCCATCTCAATTTGGTTTATCCGATGTTGCCCCCATATTATATTGTCCATGCTCAAGATATCCAGCTCTGGGCATGTTGGTGGTGGTGGGGGAAGGTGTTAAGAGTCACAGATTGGTATGGGATGGGGTTGTTTGCTTCCTTATATGGTCTTGGACAATCCTTACCTCATGAGCTAGCTTTTGGAGCTGAGTTAAACTCATGGTCAATTTTCTTAATAATGGTATTAGAGCAGACAGTGGCCTTGGGTTCAAGCCTTCACTGCTGCCCATTATAAAAAGAATTTTTACGTGTTTGGCCATGAAAAAGAATCAGACTAGCACGTGAGGGGGCGTGTTGAAGATATAATTAAGTAGACATAAGTTAACTCTCTCTAACAACTTAAGCTTTTAGATAAGATGATCACACTCCTCAACAACAGGAAGAAAAATAGCCTTATTTATTGGTGACAATCATTAATTAGAGATGTCAACCTAAGTCTATTGTTAACCTACTCTTCAACACCTCAAAGGGGTGACATGATGCACTTAGCTCCTGCATTTGATCTTAGAAGGGGCTATATCACATTGGGTCTATAGTTTGCCACCTTACTTATCATTTCTTTAAGAGGTTGTTTCCACGTCTTGAACTTGTCACCTCTTGGTCGTACAACGACGACTCTTACCATTATGCCAAGGCTTCCCTTCACTCTTTGACACCTCAAAATTAGAATTTTCTTTATTTTTGTACTATACATGAATCATCGCATTATTTTTATTTTTATTTTTTGTCTTTTCCAAGTAGAGGTTGGAGAATGCAAGAATATCTCAAATAATAGTGAAGGAAAAACCAGAACTGCTCAATTTATTGTGACACCACTTCCTATAGTTGGAGACTTGGGATAGGGATAACTACAACTGTTTCATATGCTGGTAACATAACATGGAACATGTTGTAGGCTCGTGACAAAAATAATTTCTCTCAATGGTAAAAGAGAGAAGTTAAAAAAAAAAAAAAAAGAGAGTAAACTCACCTTGGTTGGTCTTCATCTGATGGACACAACTTGAGAATAACTATTCAAGTTCGTGCGTTTAGGGACAGAAAATTGAGTGCATCCCTCTTGATACAACCCTGATATCTTATATTCTTCAGACTTGTAGTGCAATATAAGGCTTGAAGTTCAATTGTCTTGTCGTTGTGACTTTGCCTTTTGGAATTATATGTCTGTGTTGCAGGTTAATAATTTGAAGGAGCAACTCTTTGAAAAGTTAGAACAGTTCCTTGTGGATCTCCATCTAGAATATAAGGAAATAAGATATGCTTCATCAGGCCTTGGTGGGATTCCTGTATCGGCTTCTTCTAGTTCTCATGAGGTATGTCAAAGCAATATAATTAATATGCTTGGAAATTCTATGCTTGCAGTGTATGCACAATGTGGCCAGAACTTCTAACATCTATAAACATTTAATAAACTTCATCAGACATGACTTCTCATCAGTAAGAAAGAGAATACTGTCATTGAGAAAGGTGGCGTCCACTCATGCCGGTATCACGCATTTACACTCAAAAAAAGAAATAATGATTTTTGTCAGTGTGTGGTAATACCAAAAGCGGATAGATATGGTAGCTTAAAAATGCTTCTGACAGAAACCTTTTGGAGTATCACGTATTTTTCTCCTTTCCAGTTATCTTACGGTGCTTGACAAATTGTCATGTTCGCAACTTTAGGCTTCTATTCGTGAATTTGCTGAGGCTGTCCGCGCTTATCGAGTTATTTTCCCTGATTCCGAACAACAGCTCTTTAGACTTGCAAAAGAGTTAGCTACAAAGTATGGATGCACTTCTTTTTTTCCTCTCTCCTCCCTTCACATCTGGAGTTGATCTTGCTTTCTGGATATCGTTTGTGCATTAGTTTTCTACAACTGATCAGTATAACAGAGCACCACTTTCGAAAACTTTAGGCACTTTGAAGCCACAAAACAGCACATCAAGAAGCAGGTCTCTTCAACAGACCTTGTTGCCATGTTGCGTAAGTTCCACTCTCTGTTACTTCAGCATCACATGTAGTGTTAATCTTCACTTGTTTGCAATGTCAGGTCCTCTTTCGCCTTTCTTTAGGGATTCAGAACCATAGTTATCTTTCACCATTTGCCATCTGCTATGTATGTTAAGCACTTGAGAAAAACACATGGTTCTGCCTGCTCTATGCCTGGTTAGTTTAGCCATCTAGGACCAGGGGATGAAGGTTCTAAATTCTCAATATGCGTCTTTGCTCTTTTGTCAACACAAACTGTTGTTATTTCTCTCATTTGACTATAAATAATCATGCACTCTAGGCCAGTTTACCATCTTCCAACTTGCGATGCAGCTCTAGTCCTTTTTGACTTGTACTTTTTATTATTGTTCCTATTTTTGGCAAAATCTTGTTGACTCATATCAGAAGGAGAATGATGTTTATTCAAGATTTGAACTCTAATGCTCTTTTGGCATGTGAGATGAGATAGACAAGGACATCCCACCGGATTAGCTATCCCACAGAATCCCACCATTTAGTACATTCCATGGGAAATCCCATCCCTCATCCCTCCAACCAAACGTGTGATAAAATAATCCTGCATTTATCTCATGGAATTGCTTTCCCATCCCGCATACCAAACGAGCAAAGTTCCTTCTCGAAATATTGATCCATACATGACTGAAATACGTCTCCTGGGAGGATATTCTCTTCTTTTTCCAGTGACTGGAATTGGGATCGAAATATTATGACATGTGAATGTAGAAGGACAAGAAGAGAAGCAGATGATCCCAGGAGGAACAAATGCTCAAACTTTGAAGAATTTGTGGTTATCCTTTCTAGTTGATACTTTAGGTTTTTCACTTGTTATTGAGGATCATTTAAACCTCAATTAGCTCTGATTCTTCATTGGGTGTTTTCTTGTGTGTGTATTTAACTTTTTAAATTGTCACGACAAATTCTAATAAAACATTACTTTAACCTAGTTATTCAGGGTTTTGTCAAAGTTGCGCTTTAACCTTAAAGTGAAATGCAGTGCAAGCTAGGATCTTCCCTTAGATTAGGTGGTGCTTCAGCAAAGACGCCAAGGTATTACAACGTATGCTTCAACAAACCTTGTCAATCAACAACTTTTTTCTTTTAAATGTCAAAAAACTATCAAGCTCATAGGTCGCGGGGAGGGGAGAGATGATTAGGAATGAGGATATACAAGGCAAAGTGGTAGTGACCTTAGTGGTGGATAAGATGTGGGAAGCGAAGTTGAGATGGTTCGGACATGTAAAGAGGAGCATAGATGCCCCAATGAGGAAGTGCGAGAGGTTAGCAATGATAGGTCTTAGGAGAGGTAGAGGTAGACCAAGGAAAAATTGGGGAAATGTGATAAGACATGACATGACACATCTTCAGCTCACCGAGGACATGCCTCTAGCTTTGAGCACCTTGTCTGCTCCATTTTCTACTGATCAGTATCATTATTATCAGTATTACTATTATTGTTTCTTTTACTTGGGTTATCTCTACTTTTTTGCTGTCAGTACTTTTCTTTTCTACAACATTTCCACTATAGCTTTTACCTTTGTATTTGTCAAACTATTTTTGGAAATGTTTTTTTGAGCCAAGGGTCTACTAAACAACCTCTCCACCTCACACATGGTAGGGTACGTCTATGTACACCCCACCCTCTCCAGACCCGACTGGCCACTAGATATGTTGTTGTTGTATAAGTCATGAATAGACAACGCTAAACAATAAAGCCAAGAAAGTGATGCTCTCTGTGTTTCAATTTGTTTGTCTCACTACTATTTAGTACGTTTTTAAAAAAATGCCTCTTTCCTTGTGTAGAAACTTCTTAGTTCCAACTTACACATGACATATTTAAGACCTAAAGATTAAAGGGCATTTTAGTACATTCTACATCTCTTTAGTTTAAGACAACAAGATTCATAAGTTTTCTTTACTTTCGTAAACTCCGTGCCAAGTCAAAACCGGACAAACAAATTGAAATGGAGGGAGTGTATTGAATTGATTAGGAACATTATGGATGAGTATGATTATAATTATTAATTATGCGTAGGTAATAGAAATTTTAGAACAAGAAAATCAGTCTGCAAATCTTTATTTATGAAAAAGAACACCAAATCTGAATCAGAGTGCATCTCTGCATTTACATCAGGAATTTAAAATGTTTTTTGAATTTGATCAACTAGGTTATTAACTTCACATATATCTCTTATTTACAGTGTTTCAATTCTTTTACCGTTGTAATTGTTGTTTGTGTTCTTCGATTTTGATTGATGTGTGTGTGCACACATATATATCTATTAGTTTTTTTAAATCTGGAATCTGGACCTTTATTCACTGATTGTTCTTTATTCAAGCTTTGCACTCAAAACTTACTACACCTTTGCTTTTCTGCCTTTTCGCCTTTAATAACTCTGGCTCTCTGTCGACACCACTTTTGCATTTCATGAAATTTTGGTCTGATTATAAATTATTCTTTTACGCGCATTTTTTCCTCAGGAGTAATTTGGACAGATGTGCTTCTGATGGATGAAGTGCTGCCAGAGGCCGGACTACGTGATTTTACGTTTGAGGTTGCATATAATAGACAATTACCACTTTATGGATTCATGCTATTCGATTGTGACAGTGATGGGTTTGGAATATCTGAAAAATCCTGTGTGGTTTCAGGCTGCTCATGATGCTATTAAACAATATGTTGCTTGCACATTCAGTCATCTTTTGCTAGATATTTCAGGTATGTCTTGTTAAACTGGTACTGTCGGATAAAAATGTCTAAATTTGACTCAAATTAAATTTGTTAGGTTTTAGGTTTACGAGACTTAAAGGAATCTCTAAGAAGGATGTGCAAAACTCAACACTACTAATTTGCACAAAGTAAACACAGAACCTCCTTGTTATTTCTTCTTGGATATCTACTCTGTCCTATATTGGATTTCGTTAATCATGATGTGAGTAATGTGACTTAGCAAAGGTTGTTATTAAGAGCCCGTTTGGATTGGCTTAAAAAAAGTAGCTTCTAAGTCAAAAAATAAAAAGTCAAACTTAAATGACTTTTTAAGTCAAAAAATAAAAAGTAGGGGGAGACCTACTTTTGATTTTTAACTTTTTTAAAGTCATTTTAAACTTATTTTAAGTTATTTTTAACCTTGCCAAACACGTCCAAAAACTAAAAATGACTTAAAAGTAGGTTTGACCAACTTTTGAGTCAATCCAAACAGGCTCTAAGAAGATAATTGTCTTTCAGAGGATAAAAATTGGTGAGGTTTTTTAGAAGTCTGAGGTCTTATCTTATATGTTGTATCATCTGGCATTTGGAGCTTAATGCACAATGTGTAACTACTCGTTTATGATATTATTTGTTATAATCCAAAATCTTAACTAGCCTTAAGAGTAATTAGTTCCTTCTTAGAAAATGACCTTCTTTCTCAAACCACTTATTTTACATTAGCTCTAAACTATTCTGAGTTTGACTGTTGCTTTACATTATTTTAAATTGGCAGATGCTCTTGTAAAAGTCCATGATAATCAAAAGGGGGTAATTGAAGAAGAGTATCCTTTGCAGTCTGCCCTTGAGACCAGCAAAAAGGCATTAGTACAAGGCAGCATGGGCGCCTTGCTGGTAAAAGTAGTTCTGTGGCTTTATATAAATTAAGAAGGTAGTTGGTATCTGTTAATCATTTCCGTACCCTGGCCCGCACATTGTTTTTCTTTCTCTATTTGATTCTACCCAGGGAATGATTTAAGTAAGAATTGCAGAAACTAAAAGGATTTTTGGCAAACCTATGAATGGAGCTAAATAGTTTTCGAACCCCTTGGGAACTAAACTATTTTGTTTTACAAAGGAATAGGGATAGGTAAGAAAAATGCATCAGTAACATCATTTTCATGCGTATTGTTCTTTTGACATGCATCTAGAGCTTCTGGAATAGTGGATTACTGTGAACCAAAGTCTTCGCTGATGAAGTTATGTTACTATATGAAATGAGTGTGCATTAACATTTTTCTGCTGCTATACCTACTGACCTACTTTGGTCTTTGCTATTATAACTCACCACTCAGGTTTGATCTCAAGTTACTGACAGACAGTTTTTATTATGCCAAATATATCAGAAAGGTTTCTCAACTGAACAAAATTGTTGCGAAAATCGCTGAGCTTACCTCCCAAAAATAAAAAAAAATGAAACGGCAATAAATCAGGAAATAGCAAGGGGTAAAACTAGCAGCACAGCTTCATGATTTCAGCATATCCTCTATCAGAGTACAGTCTCCAGTTGTCCAGTCAATTGTGTTCTTTATTGTACTTTTAGTTTGATTTTTTGTATAACAGGATTCCCGTCGACTTCTTGATGAAAACTTGGAAGTGCTATCAAGTTTGACAGACTTGATCATTGAGTGGGTGCAAGAAGGATTTCAGGACTTCTTCAGGAAGCTGAATGATCACTTTTTCATGCTTTCGGGAAAGAAATATTCTGCTAATCAGGATCTAACCTTTGGGGAAGGAATGCAGGGTGATAAAGTACTTCCCGAGCTTGTTCTTTTGCTGGCTCAACTCTCTGTTTTCATAGAGAAAAATGCCATTACCAGAGTCACTGAGGCAAGGAGTTGTCTGATTGGTACTTCAGTATAGTTACCTGATCTGGGCCATCTAAATGGGCTTTTTGATTATTTTTTTAAAATTTCAGGAAATATCTTCTTTCTCTGGTGGTGGGACTCGGGGCTATGAAAATAGTTCAGCTTTTATTCCTGCAGAAATTTGTCGCATCTTTCGATCAGCTGGTGAAGAACTCTTGCAGCATGTATGTATCTAGATTCTGAACATTTTCTTACTTCTACAAACATCTTGTTTTGTTTTACTGGTTAGCTTTTTCTAGAGGTGTATGGATTAGTTTATTTTCTCTAAAGCGAAAGTTTATCACATCTAATCTTCCGTTTTCATTGTGTTAAGTAGCTTTGATATCCATTTAGGCTCCAATGATAAACTTGTGTCATTGCAAAAGTATATTGCCAGAGATCTTTTATTGTGACTGAGAGGTTTGCAGTATGCAAAAACAACATTTCTTTTGTTATTCTGAGAACTTCCAAAACCACTATTCTTATTTCATTTGATGAGTTGCAAAAAAAAAATTCTTTTCCTGTATTGCATATATAACTCTCTTTTTTCAGGGAATGAATTTTCTGTCAAGCATACAAACTTTTTCAGTCATTTCCATTTATTATTCATGTTTACCTAGTCCATTGGAGAAATTAAGTTACAACTTTAATATTCTATTTTCAATTGAACTTCTACCCATCATGTTCATGAATCATGATTAATCAAATGGATAATATATGTAACTAGAAGCAAATTTGTGCATGCTAATTATTATAATTTCATAGAGGACAGCAAGATTTATACAATTCNTTTCCATTTATTATTCTTGTTTACCTAGTCCATTGGAGAAATTAAGTTACAACTTTAATATTCTGTTTTCAATTGAACTTCTACCCATCATGTTCATGAATCATGATTAATCAAATGGATAATATATGTAACTAGAAGCAAATTTGTGCATGCTAATTATTATAATTTCATAGAGGACAGCAAGATTTATACAATTCTAATTATACTACTAGAAGTTTGTTCTTCCTTCTCTAACTCCAACCACACATACAACTGATGAAATTTATAAACTCCTCCAATCATAAAAGAAGAAACAAAAGAAATTCGTCTTAAATATGTCTGTCAAACATTAGAACAAATCTGTCTATCTTCTCAATGCATCCCTCTCAATTTAAGTGCCAAATGGCGGCTGTATACTGCTTTAATCTGTAATGCTAACGTTGGAGTAAATGACCTTGAAAAGATAAATGATTTGGACTGTAAAAGGTTACGGGTATAAGATTCACATATATGTTACCATTTTCCAATGCTAATGTTCTAAAAATCAGAATACTATGTATTTCGGTACTCTACAAAGACAGCACTGAAAACCTGTAATTTTTTCATGCATGTTGTTTTATGATTGCAATCGATTTCACATTTATTTCCTTATTAAAAGCGTGAAATTGATTGCAATCACAAAGTCAACATGCATGATTCATTAGACTTTTTGTGATTTAAACAAAGAATTAAATTCATAGATAATTTAGAAACTTGCAGATTCTGAAATAAAGAACCAAACAACATTTACAGTATATAGGTCTACCTCCAGTTGTTATTGTGGTCATATATTTCATTATAGTTCTATGATCAAAGTTCTATTTTCTATTTGATCCCTTTGAATTGATTTTCTGTATTATCAATTGGAGGGACTCTTTAACATACCACTACATTCAACAACAATAATAGCAACATACTCGGTGTAATCCCGTAGGTGGGATCTAGGGAGGGTAAAGTGTACGCAAACCTTAATTCGACCTCGGGAAGGTAGAGAGGTTGTTTTCGAAAGACTCACTCAAGTACAGCAAGACAAAGTATATACGAAAAGGGAATACGACAGTGAAACATGTCAATCAATAAGGAAGGCAGTACAAAGCCTACAAAGAAAAGAAACTGTAATAACAACGGGAAAATGTGATAATTGGAAAGAAAATATATATATAAGACTAATACTACAACACACCCGGTGCTCCCAGGCTCCCACCAAGCCTAAACCTGTAGAAAATATAGTCAAAGCACAACTACCTACTAACCTTCTACCCTAATCCACGACCTTCATACGCACCTATCTAAGATCATGTCCTCGGTGAGTTGAAGTTGCGCCATGTCCGATCTAATCACCTCTTCCCAGTACTTCTTCAGCCTACCTCTACCTCTCCTCATACCCACTATATCCAATCCCTGACACCTCATTACTGGGCATCTGTGCATCTCCTCTTTACATGTCCAAACCATCTCAGTCTCTCTTCCCTCATATTTTCCACCATAGAGGTCACTACCACCTTGTCTCGGATATCCTCATTCTTAATTCTATCTCTCCTAGTATGCCACATATCCATTACAGCATCCTCATCTCCACAATTTGCATCTTTTGAACATGGGAGCTCTTGACTGGCCAACACTCCGCCCCAAAGAACAAAGTTGGTCTAACATACCACTACATTGATCTTGTTTTTGATGCATGTCTGCACCTCTTCAGGAATGAAATAAAATAGTTCCAAGTTGATGAGAAATAAAAAGAATTATGAATAGTATTCAATTAAACCAAGATCTGCAGTATCTTTTAATATACAAATAATTATTTCTTATGACCAGCATTCTACTTATTTGTCCATCAATACAGTCCCACTTGTTTGCTCATGCTGCCTCTCTTTTAATTCAGTTAATTTACTGATTTCGTTGTTTTTGGTCTCTGAATACATAAACCATGGCATTTCTTGAAAAAAATGGAAACCTTTCATGAACTACTAAATGCCATTGTTCATTTATTCAGGTGGGTTGTTAAGAACCCATTTGTTGTCTTTATATGGTTATTAGAGAGCATACTTCTCTAGTTCTCTTGATGCTTGGTTATATGGGATTTATGATGAATTTCTGGCTGGGTTGCATTTATGCTTGTTGTAGGTTTGTTAACTTCCTTGAATTTCATATTATCTTTTTGCCAAGTATGATGAACTCTCTTCACTCAAGCTAAAGATTTTGTTATTTCTGGGGTGTGATTGAACATTGAACTTGATCTTTTTACCATTGAGAACACAACATTTGCATTAATGAGTAAATAAGAAATTGGATCTAACTAATTATGGAAGCTGTTGAAGTACATTAAAACATACATGTCCGAGGTTAAATTGCTATTCTCCATTTTTCTTGTGAATATTAGGAGGATCTGAATGATTGAGTATGTGGTGCTAGTTTGTTCTTTATGAATTTTGTTGTCCATACCAACAAATGAAGCTTATGATACTTTTTGTTATTATGTACTTCCTTGGTAGACAGCTAATAATTAGAGTTTAATCAAATTACTGAGTTTTAACTCTATTTCGATCTCCTGTTTCAGTATATAAGCTTGAAAACTCAGAAGATCTTGATTGTGTTGAAGAAGAGGTTTACAACCCCCAATTGGGTTAAGGTAATCAGACATGGTCAGCTAACACTAATCACTTGTAAGCATCAAGATGATTTGCTTGTGCTAATTTCTGTCCCTTTTTGTATAGCATAAAGAGCCCAGGGAAGTTCATATGTTCGTTGATCTGCTTCTTCAAGAGGTAAATTTTGCAGTTCTCATTTTCTCTTCCTCTTTCCAGTATGAGGTTTTTGTAATAGGAAATTGAAGCACCGAGAGGGAGAAAAATGGCACCTTTTGACTTCATATGATATACACTATAGTTTCTTCTCCTATAATAGTTAATATGACTAGTTCAGTAGAAAAATTTAACTTTTTCTGTTTGATGTTATTAATTCAGCTGGATACAATCCTTAATGAAGTGAAGCAAATATTGCCTGAAGGACTACAGCCTAAGCATCGGCGCACAGACAGCAATGGGAGTACCACTTCTTCTCGTAGTAATCCGTTGAGAGATGATAGGCTGGTACGATCAAATACCCAAAAGGCTAGGAGTCAGCTTCTTGAGTCCCATTTAGCAAAATTGTTTAAGCAAAAGATGGAAATATTTACTAAAGTTGAACACACACAGGTTTGATTCTAGTGCTTGTAACTCAACTACCTGCACTAATTTTGGAGAATAGTGGAATAAGAACTATTTACTGTGCAGGAATCAGTCATAACTACGATTATAAAACTTTTCTTGAAGAGTTTACAAGAATTTGTCCGACTTCAGACTTTTAATCGGAGTGGATTTCAACAAATTCAGTTGGACATTCACTTTCTTAAGACCACTCTTAAAGATACTGCTGAAGATGAAGCAGCTGTTGATTTTTTGCTTGATGAGGTAATGACAGAATCTCCACAGCTATTATACTTAACAGCTACTCTTTTAATGGGCTTTTTCCTATATTTTCTTCTTAATGACCACCTTCAAACAGTCCTGAAAGATTCTGTATCATCTATGTTTAGTTGCTATCGATCAGGTGTTTCCTCCCTAAACTCTTCCCCACCTATTTTCTCCCTCATCCTAATAGATTTGACTTTGTAGTAGAAATCATTAAGTTGGTCATCAATGCACATACTGAAAGTTGAATGCTTCAACGGTTATTATCAAGCAAAATGTGAGAGAGGGTGTTTCTTGCTGAACAGGTGATTGTTGCTGCTGCTGAACGTTGTCTTGATCCCATCCCTCTGGAACCAGCCATCTTGGACAGGCTTACCCAAGCAAAGTTGGCAAAGAATTCGGACCAGAGCTCTACTTCATTATAATCTGGGAGGCTGGGAGCTCAAATGCATCGTGCTACTGCGACTCTGAGCTGGAAGTAATCAGAAAATATAACACCCAATGCATTTTTTTAATAGGTAAAGCATAACACTCAATGCTAGGTCCATATTAGAAGAAAAAACTTGCTTTAAAGCCTTTCTGGGCAGAGATGATTTCAAGATTTAGAGTCATCGAGTTCATAATGGATGTGACATGTTATATGTTCACATTTTTTATTTTCATTTTCTTTTTACATATGTATAAGTGATTCGACTTGAAAGTAGTGGATTCAGTTAAACTAATTGAATCCTCTATAGATAAGCATTCACCATAGGTCCATAGCATATGCATCACTTTGATAGAGAATGGAAGCATTGCCAAGCAGCTCTCCTGGTTTCACGACCAATTACATTGCAACTGAATTCATGGATCACTAGTTCATTAAGGGGCAGCATTTTCCAAATGAAAGAAGGGGTACAGTGGATTTTGTAATTTGTCAATTCATTTTATTATGATCAATGGATCATTTGTTTATTTTTTATTCCCTAAACCCCCAAATTAACTGCTAAGATTTACTTTCATTGTCAACATTACCAATTCTGGTCATCAAATTACTGTTTAACATATTTAGTTATTAAAAACTTTGGATTTTCACACCACTTAAGAAATAATGATTAGTCTAAGGTTTTGAGAAACTATTTGGAAATTAGTAATTAATATTAAAGGTAAAACATGAAAAAAAAAATTAAAAATGAACTCAGGGGTATTAGGATGTGCATCAGTTGGTCCGGTTTGATGTTATGTATTATTGGTTTGGTTTATCGGTTTTTGATTTTTTCATAAACTAAACTTAATAACAAAATTAATAAGATGTTTTTAATTGATTTTCGATTTAACAAATAAGAAAATGCTCATGACTTCTCCAATAATGTAACTTTACGGAATGCTCATAAAACAAAAACAATACTAACATTTAAAAGGTAAAAAAAACTATACAAGTGCAACTCAAATAAAAGAACTAGGACAATAATGTTAATTGAAGGCTAAATGACAAAGATAATAACCAATAAGGTATTGATATAATATTTAATATTTGTGTGAGGATAAAGTAGTAAATTACTATTATCTTATTGGGTTATCGATTTACCCAATAACTCAATAATAAAAAACTAATATCGAAGCAATAAATCAATATTTTTTTATATATAAAAAACTATTAAAAATCATTAACCCAATAACATTTTTTTTATTAGACTTTTGCACACTCCTATAGGGCATGAGCTAAAATTAGTCTAATTTATGATTGCTTTGTTTCAAAATGATTGAAAAATCCAACATAAGTGTGGTGCAGGATGGAAAAATCTTATTAGGGGCACAATTGTTGTGATCCGAATTTTATTGAGGCTCCAATATGAGCTCCAGACACATCGGGTGGAAAACAAAAAAAAAATGAATAAAAGGCTCAGGGTTCGTTAAAGACTTTCTAATTTTGTCTTAATCCAAACATCAATTTCTCTATCACTTTTTATGTAATTATGAATTAGACAAAAATATATATATAAAAAAGTTATTTGACTCTTCAAATAATAATAATAATAATGGCATTTAAAGCAATATTTGTGTTATACTTCCTCCATTATTTTTTAGTTATCATGTATACAAATATTTGTTCCAAAATAGTTATTAATTTAAACAATTAAAGACTTAAGAAAGGATTAATTATTTTTTTTCAACTCTATCCTTAACATTAATTATTTTAGAATTAAGAGGGACATAAATAAATAAATATTAAAGAATTAATAAGAAACATATTAGTCAAGCTATACTCCTACTTATTTTTTTCTCAAATACTATATAGACGTTTAAAATTACAACTAAAAAGGAACTGATGAAATAATTTAACAATGAGTTCCTCCTATAATGAAATCGTTCAAATTGATGACCATCATTCATAACACTTGAAATGCAGGAGAAATGGAATAATTAATTTGGTAGTATAAGTTAGTAGATTTTAGCCTTGTTTTAATTCATTCTAGTTATTATCTTTATAGTTTGATTTGATTCAAGAAAATGCAATTAATATTTAAGATTTAAAGAATCTATTTTAAAAAAAAATTAAAATGTGACTTCAAATTATCAATTCTACTACCTACTAGGCTACTACACCTAATTATATTTCATATTGATTGGCTCCGTCTTATCAATGAGTCGATATTTTTTTAATTTAATCAGCAGCAGCTTTTTTGCTGATTCATTTTTGTTTTTCCGGGTCCGGTGTGGACCGTGGACGTACACCCGTAACGCAGGCGAACATAACCTAGCCCAGTTTTTTCCCGCCAAAACACCTTCACTATTTTGCCGCCAAATTGCTTGTGTTTTAGTATCAATTTCCCCCCAAAACCCTCAGTCTCACAAGCTTCCTCTCGATTCTCTCTGCCTCCATTCAAACACCATGAATGATCTTGACTTCAACCGCGATAAAGGTAACGGTTTTCGATTGCATCAAGTGGTTTCAAATTCTGGATTCACCTTTTCTTTTGATTTAATCATCTTATGCTGTCAATAATTTGTCTCTCATTTTACAGATCTAGCAAAAGATTTTCTGTCGAACTTCGCTGATTCTAATGGTGAAGCCAAATACATGAACATTCTCGTAAGTTCCTCTCATTTTCCAGTTTTTCTGTTGATTTTCAAGTTGAAAAACTCCTTTACGCTGTTTTAGTGAATATATTCGTTTAAGAAATGTTCTTATTTTTTTGCTAATTGTTTTCTGTTATAATTTTTACTTAGCAAGATGTTGCTAATCGTAAAACCAAAGCTATTGAGATTGAGCTCGAAGACTTAGCGGACGTAAGTACCACTACTTCCCTCTGAATTACTGTACTTTTTATGGAGTGGATGTTCTCTATGTGGTGTTTTTCGTTTGAAGTTTTTTTGCTCTTAACATGATTTTGAAATTCTCTTTCAGTACAAGGACTTGGATGAGGAGTTTCTTCG
This sequence comes from Solanum stenotomum, assembly GCF_019186545.1. NCBI lineage: Eukaryota > Viridiplantae > Streptophyta > Magnoliopsida > Solanales > Solanaceae > Solanum > Solanum stenotomum. Next base: position 24,908,258 of record NC_064282.1, read on the forward strand.
AAGAATTGCTGAGAACACTAAACGATATATCACAATATTAGCTAGTGCGATTGATGAGCTCATGCCAGAGCCAACGGAAGCTCTTCCAGATGATGATCATGATATTTTGATGACCCAACGATCAGAGGAAGTAACTGAGAACACTGATGGTTCTGATCCAAAACAAAAGATGCCCCCGGAAATCAAGCGGTTCTAGTAAGAAGCATTATATTATCCTCAAGAATCTAACTTTATGAATTAATTTGCCTATATGTTTTTTGTTCTCTCTGCTGGACTTTATATTTGTGCATCTTCTTGGTACTACTTTCTCCAATAAATCAGCTTACCTAATAAGTAGTAAGAATATCTTATGTTCTCTCTTTCAGCATAATTAGGAGTGCTTTTTTAACTGTATGATATGAATTAGATGGACTTATTTAGTTAATCTCAAAACAACATGATGATATGCGTGATAATTTGTTTGTGTTAATATACTAGGCAGTCAAGTTCCCAGGTGAAAATAGAATGTCCCTATATGGTCTGGCCTTATAACTTAATTCCTAAGTAAAGACAGAAAGTGGAAATTCTGAATGGGTTAACCGCCTAACTGTTTGTCTTTGTTGAATCCAGTGAAGTGTATGTCAAAGCATCTTCAAAAGGTCGGCCCTTTACAATTAGGGAGGTCAAGGCTTCATACATTGGTCAGCTTGTCAGGATATCTGGTATTGTGACACGTTGTTCGGACGTCAAACCACTGATGCAGGTGGCTGTATATACATGTGAAGAATGTGGATTTGAAATCTATCAGGTATGAACCTTTGTAGTGCTTATCTTAAAAACTTGACTCTTTATTTTTTACTTGCTAAATGCAGTACGAGAGCCACAATGCTAGCGTTAAATTAAATTAAATTACAACAATGTTAAGTAGCATGGCAAAGCTACACTGTTTCAGATCTAATGCGCCTATCTTAATGCACTTGATGAATAGGAAGTAACTGCTAGAGTATTCATGCCTCTGTTTGAATGCCCATCCAAACGCTGCACTGTAAATAAAGCAAAAGGAAACCTCATCCTTCAACTTCGGGCATCAAAGTTTTTAAAGTTTCAAGAGGTTTGTCTTTTGCATTAAATCTTGATCACAATATCAAATCTGCAGCACAATTGTTTTACATTTCTGACATTGATTCAGGCCAAAATTCAAGAGTTGGCTGAACATGTACCCAAAGGTCACATTCCGCGATCAATGACTGTGCACTTCAGAGGAGAACTTACAAGGAAGGTTGGTGATAATTTTTGTTTATTTATGTTTTTCCTTAGTGTTTTTGAAAGGAGCTTGTCTAGTGTGGAGTAAATGTTAAGGATATTAAACTGCTTTCTAGATTTAGTTAGAAGGTGAGATCAAATGATCCCAACAAACTTAAAGCTCCCAGTGATCATCTTCTTAAAAGGGTTCCTCTAAAGCTTTCACTACCTACTTAAGTGTAACATATGCTGCTGCTTTTTTGTCTCAAAAAAACATATGCTGCTGCTTTTCTAAAAATTGCAGGTATCTCCTGGTGACGTTGTTGAACTGTCAGGCATTTTTCTACCTATGCCTTACACAGGATTTAGAGCTATGCGAGCTGGGTTAATTGCAGATACGTACTTGGAAGCAATGTCTGTTAGCCATTTCAAGAAAAAATATGAAGAGTAAGCTATTGTTACTTTTTCCCTTTACTGTAATTCTTTCGTCTTCATGTTCTGCTAGTAGTGCTTCTTGACATGGATTCTGTTTTCTACTAGCAACTGGACAAACATAACTAATGTAATGCATCACCTTTTCCTTGAAGAATCGGAGTCTGCTTTTAAGTTTTAGCAAATTGAGGAACTTGATTCCAGATTGAGCTTAAATCCAAATCATTTCTAAAAGAAATGAAATTTGAAACATAATATAATTTAATGTATTTATTTATTATTTTTTCTTTTGAGTGTTCTTGAAATATTATGCTTGGAATAGGTTCAGACTACTTCACATCAAATCTAAATCTTTTCTAGTTTCCTATTTGGAATGTTAGGGCACTACTTGTAAATTTGATTTATGGATAACCATTTTCTCACAAAGAATTATGTGTTCACTATTGAAATAGAAAAGATAAGGTTTCTATACTTGCTTAATTTCTTAGTGATGAATATATGATTAATATGTTTTCGGATGCAGTTATGAACTTAGAGGAGATGAGGAAGAGCAGATTGCAAGGTTAGCTGAGGATGGAGATATATATAACAAGTTGTCTCGTTCCTTGGCTCCTGAAATTTTTGGGCATGAGGATATTAAGAAAGCTCTTCTTCTCCTTCTAGTGGGTGCTCCTCATCGACAGTTGAAGGATGGTATGAAGGTAAGCTCTCCGACCTAAATTGAAATCCATCTTCTGCCTACTCCTCAGATTAAGAAAATCTTATTCATCTTTATGACGAAAAAAACTCAGATCAGAGGTGATTTACATATATGTTTGATGGGTGATCCCGGGGTAGCAAAGAGCCAGCTTCTCAAACACATAATCAATGTTGCACCCAGAGGTGTTTACACAACTGGTAAGGGTAGCAGTGGAGTTGGTCTAACTGCTGCTGTTCAGAAAGATCCAGTAACTAATGAGATGGTTCTTGAAGGCGGAGCACTGGTGAGAACAAATTAATTCTTTTTTAACATCTACTTCATTGAGTTTTGGAAAATATCATGGTGTGAGCAATGTGCATTCAGAGTTGGAACTGTATCAGGCAACTTTCAACCATCTATTTCTCAAGTATTCTGTGGACAATGTTTTTCTCAGGTATTAGCAGATATGGGTATATGTGCTATTGATGAATTCGACAAGATGGACGACTCTGATAGAACAGCTATTCATGAAGTAATGGAGCAGCAGACTGTTAGTATTGCAAAGGCTGGGATCACTACATCTCTAAATGCAAGGACTGCAGTGCTTGCCGCTGCTAATCCTGCATGGTAAACATTTACTGTTTCCCCTTTGGTTTGTTGAAAACATTGAGAAACAACTGCTATCTTTTAGAATTTTGACTTTTCCTGTATGTAGAAATATGCTAAATTTTGCAACAAATGGTCATCTGATTTATTTGTGCAGGCAGTTGATTGTGTTAATGCACAAACTTTAAACACTGACGATTTTTTGTTCAAAACATTCTTAGGGGAAGATATGATATGAGAAGGACACCAGCTGAAAATATTAATCTTCCTCCAGCTCTTCTATCAAGATTTGATCTTTTATGGCTAATCTTAGATCGAGCAGATATGGATTCAGATCTTGAAATGGCTAGACATGTGGTTTATGTGCATCAAAACAAAGAATCTCCTGCTCTTGGGTTCACTCCACTTGAACCATCTGTGCTTCGGTAAATACAAGAATATCTTTCTGGTGTTTTAACCTTCAAGAGAACCTCTCTTTACAAGTTAGTAGTGATGCTTAGAATTGACTGAGCAAACCTACATCCATTTTATTTTATTTCAGGGCTTATATATCAGCTGCAAGGAGATTGTCTCCCTCTGTACCAAAGGAGCTAGAGGACTATATTGCTGGTGCATATTCTAGTATCAGGCAAGAAGAAGCAAAATCAAACACCCCTCACTCCTATACAACCGTCAGAACACTTCTAAGCATCCTGAGAATATCATCTGTAAGTTGCTGCATCAATTTACAGAGTTAAAGTATCACATTGCGTCATAGTAAGAGTTGCGCCTATTTTTCTCTTCAACTCTTATTTGAAAGTGGAAAAACTTGTAGTGAATCAAGTATGACAGTTGGCAAGTGCCATGTGGAAGAAACTGAATGAGGAAACATTCTTGTTTTCTCTTTGGTTTGAGAGGCTAAAAAGCAGAAAGTAGGTTAGCTATCATTAGGAAATATGGAGTCCTTGCAAATGTAAGGCTTTGCTTCCCAAGACAATCCAGGACCTTGCAATCCTGATTCTAGGTTTTACAGCTCAATTGATAATAAGTTGGTCATAAATATAGTTGTCTCGCTTAATCACAAGGTCAAATAGACAGTGATGATGGCAATTTAGTCAAGCGAATGTCATAAAAGTCCTTTTTAATCATTCTTTACACTGTGTTGATGTCATTTACTGTGTTAAATTAGGCACTAGCCAGACTGCGTTTCTCAGAAAAAGTTGCTCAGAGTGATGTGGATGAGGCACTTCGGCTAATGCAGATGTCGAAGTTCTCCTTGTATTCAGATGATCGGCAAAGATCTGGCCTGGATGCAATATCTGACATTTATTCAATCCTGCGTGATGAGGCTGCTAGGATGAACAGGCTGGAACTAAGCTATGCCCAGGCTCTGAACTGGATTTCCAGAAAGGTTAGTTTGTGGGCAATTATGCCAGATGAAGGTGGAAGCACACCGTGTTGGTAGCTTGAAACATATACTTGGATCTAGTGCACATGCATGATAAATTACTGCTTAGAGAATATGTTACAATTCACACTTGCCCATTATCTGATGATACAGTTGTCAAGAAGTAAAGGTAGATAGTTGTGATTAAAACATAGAAAAGAAAAAGAAAATAGATTTGCATGATCTGTCAAGCTTTATCAAAATTGTTTGTGCCATGGTTTCTCAATGAAGTTGTGTCCAACTGCATTGATTTCATGCTTGTGGGAAGGAAACATGCAGAATGATAAATCCCTCTAGGTTTTACAATACTGATACATATGGCAACCTTTTATGAACTATTTATGTTCTGTTAAAAAAGCCTTTGGTAGAACATCTTTTTGCTATTGGCAAAAGTATTGCTTGATGCAAGGCCAAAATCTGCTAGTTCATCTTATTGTTGTTGAAATTCCCTCCACCCACCCTGTCATTTTCCCTGTTTAAGAGAAAAAAAAGAACAAATCATATCAGACTAAATAGCTCAATGTCATGGCCTTAAAATTCTACTTAGTACTGTGCGGCACTGGTGACTCACTCATGAATCTTTCACGAACCTTCCACTATGGGCTAGCCTTCTTCCAATGTAAAACTTCCACATGGATAAGTTTATGCCACATGGCACCTAAGTGGCACGATGATGAAGCAGGTCATGACATCAAGCTGGCTATTGATACAGTACCAGTTTATTCCCACAATTCTTTACAGTGAGTCCTTTGTGGTGAACAAAGATTCACATAGCTTTCTTTACTCGTAATCAGATCCACCCATGTTTTTAACCAACTGAATTGGTTTTCATCTTCCCGCAACTTGCAAGTGATGGCAATCAGCTAAGATCATGCCAAACTAGTTGGGACGTATCTCTAGATTTATCTATTCAGGGCAACCTCATTTGGTTGTTTCATTTTGAGACATTGTATACATTTCTTGCTGGCATTCAATATCTAACTCAACAAGTCCTATATTCTTGCTTAAATTGTTTTCTCCTTGGGCATGATACTGACTTTTTGGTACGAGTTCTCTCGCCTCTGATGTGTTACTGCTTTATCTTGGAACAGGGATACAGTGAAGCTCAACTCAAGGAGTGTTTGGAAGAATATGCAGCCTTGAATGTGTGGCAGATTCATCCTGATAGCTTTAACATCAGATTCATTGATGCATGATAGATACTGGATCAATGTGAATCCAGTAATGTTACAAGATTGTATCACAGAATCTCCCTTGTCTGTTAGGTTCTACTTACAGTTAGTAAAACTAGTATTGCATCAAGAATGGGATTTAGATCAAATTATTAAAGCCGATCACTATGGGAGGCTAACTGTGTATGACCAGAGTTGTCAGTCTGTACCAGAATTTGCTAAAGTGTTAATTATTTATTCGTAGAGGTTTCTGTGCCCCTCGTACTTTCTTCATGGCAATGCAAGTCAATGTGAGAAACAAATTGAAATTGCCTTGTTTAGTGAAAGGCTGAAAGCATTTATTTTGTATTAAGATTCTACTCATCATGCAACTGAATTTGCATTTTTCCTGACTTTGGAAATACTGCAATATGAAAATAGGAATGAATATTGGTGTTTATTCTGACAAAAAAATAGGTCTGTTAAGAATTCTTTTTTTCAAAAGGTTTAGAAGTGTAAAATATTATGACTTGCCTAATTAATATTATAAATAAGATTGAAGGAGTACCTAGACATATATAATACACTCTCTCCAACAATGGTTGTTTACTATATTATTTTGAGATGGTTAATAATACTTGTTTATTATGCTGAAATCATTGAATAATTTTACATTTAGTTTCTAATTACATTTATAATTAACTATAATCATTTTCTTATTATATTTTTCAAAATATTGTATTTATTATATTCAAAGGGTAATATAATAAAATTATCTTTCTATTTATAATTCTTTAAAGGTGTGTGAAGTCAATAATTGACAAATACCGTTGGATAGAGGGAGTTTATCGTGGCCTGCTCTTCATTGAGGAGTAATAGACAATAATTGAAGTTTCACTTGTAATATGTATAATACTCCCCTCCTTTTCTATTTATGTCGTTTTATTAAAAATAGATATTTTTATATTTGTCATTTTACAAAATTAATGTATAAATGATTTTTTTTTTATTCTACTCTTATGCATTTGACCAATATGAAAAAATTAAGTAAATAAATTATGTTCATTGATCAAATTAATTAATCAAAATAAATTAATTCATGTTCATTGATTGAAAACTTGACTTTAAGAAAATACTAAATNAAAAAAAGTGTTTACCAACACTTATTTGTCAAACACATCAACAATTTTTTTTTCAACTGCAATACTTTTATTCAAACAAATAACTACTTATTTTAAAAATAAGTTCCAGCACTTTAAAAAGTTACTTTTTAAAAGTCAATTCAAACGGACTCTAAATAAGAATATAATGATAAACTTATCTGATTTCTTAAGAAACATAAAATCTAAAATAATGATAATTAAATAGGAACGGAGGGAGTAACACATTAATTTTCCTTTCCATATATTCATGTGGGAAAAAGTAAATACACCAAACGTTAATTCTCTCTCATATAATTAGGAGTTTGCATAAATTTTTCTAATACCTATGTGGAATAAGAGTTGTTTACTGTATTATCCTTCTATTTATAATTTTTTAATTAGTGTGTTCAAACCCTAGAAGCGAGGGTCAATCTAAAAGGAGATCTACCACTATGCTATAACTTACTTCTTGTTCATAAGAGGGTTCAAAATTATTATATATAATATAAATTTAAAAAATTTACCTTATATATAGTGTAATTTTTTGTCGAGGGAGTTCAAGTGAACCCCATGGAGACCACGTGGGTCCGCCCCTAATGGTAGGACAGGGGGTATTTAGGACTTCTACTTTAAATTTTTTCAAGTTTAAAAGTCTCGTATCTATTATGAACATAATCAAATAATAATTTGAGAAATAATAATAAATGATAGTTTTTTATTATAAAGTATTTTAATGAAGGTAAAGTCCAATTAACATTTTAAAGAACTTTCATGCTTTAAAAAATGTAGACTAGTTAAATGTACATGCTTTTGCGTGTGTGTCACGCTAATCAATAATATGAATATATGTAAAAAGAATAAGTTGTCATAGAATGATATAATTTAAGTATATTTTTTTTTTAAATGTCGTAAATTTTTTAAGATAAAAATATACTTAAAAGGAACATGATAACTCATCGTTAAATTAACAATTAAGGAGTAAAATTAAATATAGTGTCATTGATATTCAAAAGTCAAAGTATGTTGATAATACACAAACACACGCTTTAAACAATAGGTAAATGAAAAACGAACAACATTACATATGAACATAATAAACATAACACAATTACTTGTAATAAATTAGAAATAACATTGACAATCTAAAATTGCAACGAAAAAAAAATGATAAGTCAATCTGCCAAGAAACTCCACATTACATGTAATATATATATATAAATTGATATATTTATCTTAAATTTAATTCTTTCACAATCTTGACTTCTATGAATAAAAATGTCACATAAATAATACTAATAAAGAATAACGTTTTTAAAAACAATTAAAAAGTGAAAAATGACAGAATATAAAAAAATATAAATTGTTTCGCTACCTGTTTTTGGAACTTATCTAATACTAACAGATAACATAAGAATATATATATTAATAATAATTTTAGAAAATAATAAATAATAATTTTATCTATTATATAGGAGTAATATTTTCTTCTTTAAGAGAGAAAAACCAAAATAATGAAAAGGAAAAGACACGGTTATTACTCTTTGCTTTTAACCAGCAAAGTGGGAGTTGCGGCGTCAAACGGCCCAAGGAATTACGGATTGGCCATTTACACACAATTTTTCACTACAAACAATTGTCTCTTCTATTTTTTTTCTTATGAACAAAATCTTTTCTCCCTCTTTGTCCCCAAAAGGAGCTAACTTTCCATTTTCGAAGGCTGTGGGAGAGCAAACATCTGCATCTGCATCTCAATCAATTTACAGCAACAACCGGAAAACCCTTTTAGCTCATTAGCTCTGCTCGGAATAATCTTGCCCTATTTTTTCACCAGGTCAATCATAAAAACTATGTCTTTTTTTCCTTTTTCACTTTGCTAACATTGGGTCTTTCAATTCATGCTTATTTTCTTTAATGGTGGAAAAAAAATTAAACTTGGGGAAGAAGAAAAGAGATTTTCTTACTTGAAAAGTTATTAGGAAAACCCCACTTGACTGGGCTTTGAGTTTTAGGTAGATTTATTATTTGTGTTTAGAGGATTCTTGATGTTATATATCACTAGGCATGCATGTCATGTATAGTCTAGTTACAGAATGGCATGTTAGTTTATGAATAAGTGTGAGATTTAGAGAATCTATAGAGAAACCTAACTTGCCTTAAACGACAAATTATTGATCATGAATTCATAATTGGAATGAAATGGGTCGACTAGTGGCAGAGCTAGGGATTTTCATTAAGGGGATCTAAAATATGAATAAGTAAAGTCAAGGGGATTCAATGTCTACTATATATGACATAAAGTTAATTTTTACCTTATATAGACAATGTACTTTTTCAGCACAGGGGATTCGGATAAACCCCTTCTACCCCTAGCTCTGCCAGTGCGTATATAGTCAATCAATCTGCATGGGATAAGGACATTGATCATTTATCAATTGGTCATTTGATTGATTGCATCACTTATGTTGTTGCTGTAGTTGAATTGCTATCTTTTCTCTTGTGTCCTCCTCCTCACTTGTCATTCACTTGTGATACCTCACTTTTTTGAGGGATTCTTTTATAGCTTACGGTATTTGTAGTATTAATTTATTGAGTTTAAATCGGGACTTGAAATATTTCTAGAAAATATCAAGCAGTTTCTTGATGTGTTACATTTTCAAAAGATGATTCTTCGTGGTTTAGTAATTAAAAAGGAATTTAATTTCTCTCCATAAAACTTTGCTGAGGTTTATTAAATGCGTAAGATGTTAATGTTTGCAAATCTTTTGGCTGTTAATGGTTATGGAAAATAAGTAAATAACCCTAGATTATGATCCCAAGGTGGACACAGTGAGGGGATTTGTAGTGGTACTGATATCCTTTGCCCAGTACTTATATGAAATGTATGTAAAGGAGAAAAAGGAAGGACGTAAAATAAAATGCCATGTCTGATTGCTATCCCATCCCTTCCTCTTGGGTAATTTTTATATTGTAAAACATTTTACCAAAATAGTCTTCTGTCCTGATTTGTTCAGTCCAATAAAGGTGTCAGAGTAAGCGCTAATTGTTGTTTGGCTCCCAATGTCTGTACCATTTGAAGTTTAAACAAGAACAATGCTAACAATTTTATTTTGACAGCAAAGTAGTTTAATAATTACCTCAACTTGCCTAATTTCTATATACCTTTTGGTGGAGCCAAAGTGTGTGACAAGCACATTCAACCTTGCCATATTATCCCAGGGAAGAGATCAGGTTCTTGCACGAAGTATTAACGACACTAAGCAAAAGGAAACTTACAATTTTAATAATGTCCTCCAGAATTAGTAGTGATCAAATGTATGGGAACAATAGTTGCACATATTACAGTTACTCTCTATGTTCACTTTTACTTGTCCATAATGGACTTTGCACTCCCCTTAAGAAATAATAAATGAAGTGCACATTTATCATAATACCCAAATTAAGTCTCAATGGACTTAGGAAATAATTTGGGGAAGAGTAGTTAATGTTAAGGGTAAAATAGAAAAAAATACTGTTCTCTTGAAATAATCTTGTATTTTTGCCTCCACTAAGAATTGAACTTGAGACCTCATGGTTCTCAACTCAGTTCATTGACCACTAAATCATACCTTGGCTGCTTTATAGTCTAGTGAGTCAATTTATTCATGAGCTACAGTAGGTTAAGTAACTGGATTTGTGCGAAACCACCATTAGATGATAAACAATAAAGTCAAAAGGAAAAATAAGAGGAAAAAGTTATAAAAAGACTAGTAGAAAGTACATATCTCATCATATTTTTGTACTTCAACTATGGCGGATCAATTTTTTGTTTTTATATTGGTACTTTAACTATGGTGGATCATTGAGCTCAAATTATCAGAAAATGATTAGGTTGTCCGTATCAGCATGTGGTGCTTTTCGAACGAAGTGTCTGTAATAAGCTATATCACAAGCTCATGTTTCTACAATCTTAATCTGTATATATTTGAATGATGTTATGAATCTTCATCAAAGTGCTTATTTTTTTATAATTGAACAAAAGCTAGTCATCAATTGTTCTGTTTTTGTTGTGATCTATTTCTACCAAGTTACTGACTTCTTCTGTAAGAAGTCTTCAGGGGGGCTAAGGATGTAATAGAAGTGGTTAATCTCGAGGATATAGTGGGTATGAGGAGAGGTAGAGGTAGACAAAAAAGTACTGGGGATAGGTGATTAGACAAGACATGATACAACTTCTGCTTACCGAGGGCATGACCTTAGATAGGAGAGCGTGGAGGTCGCGGATTAGGGTAGAAGGTTAGTAGGTAGTAGTGTATTGTCTGTCGTAATTCTAGCCTTTCTTGTAGTGTATCGCTTTTGGTTTCTATCATCATTTGTGTTTATTGTGTTTTGGTTATCACACTATTTTGTTGTTAATGTGTTCCCTTGACTAATAGCTATATTTTCTTCACTGTCGTTTTTATTTTCCCTTTCATACCTACTTTGATTTGCTGTACTCAAGCCAAGGGTCCTCCAGAAACAATCTCTCTATCTCCACAAGGTAGAGGTAAGGTCTGTGTATACTCTACCCTTCCCAAACCACACTTGTGGGATTTCACTGGGTATGTTGTTGTTGTAATCTCAAAACACTGAGTTGTTGTATGCATGTTCACAATTACGCTCTAATTGATGTCAAAATTGATTTTTTGTCTCAGACAAATTTTATGGCCGACTATGGCGAGGACGCGAGGGCATGCTCAGTGACCTGCTTTTATGTGCCTACAATGTTAATAGCTTTTCTTGTTAAGCACATTTTCTTCAATTTCTACCTGCATTAGTCTCATTTTTCCTTATGATACCAATTGTGGTGGTGATTTATGGAGGTTTCCTGAAAGGAGATCTGAAATTCCACCTTGGTATTTGTACAAGGTTGATACTGAAATGCATGAACGACCATCAACTAAGTATAAATTTACACGTGCACTTCCCTAAATCGGAATTGCAGAACTTCTAAGTCCTTTTTTAAGGTTGGAAGTGAGGGGTGCTTACCATCCTAGCAACTCCCTCTTGTCATATTGCATGTTATTCTAGATTTTTTTCCCCACTTTTTGTGTACAATGTGGATTGAACTTTTAGAGTAAATTTTTCCATTGGAGAGTGGACCAGTTATCTATTTCCTTATTTGGTTGGTGAGAAGTTGTGTTACTCAGGATTGTCCATAATTAGGATGATGCAGACATACATGTTCTTGAGTGACTACTACACTGAGAGAAACATGGAGAGCCTTCCTCCCTCTTAACCAAGAAAGAGTTCTTATGTGGTTAGAAATTGCCAAGCTAATGTCCCAGGGTTTGGTGCAGTGGGTAAAGCGCAACTTGTAATGTATCGGTTAGGCACACATCCATAGGTTTGAACCCCATTGTAGACAAAACCTAGTAATTAAGTGGAAATGATAGAGGGGTGGACCCATTATCAGTTTATCACTGAGTTTCGAACCGTGCATCAGTGACCCTTCGGAATTTTTTGGTTATCGGAACAAAGAAGGACTAAGCTATTCCTCTGCAATTTGGAACTACACATGTTAAACTATTATACTCCCTCTCTTTAAAAAAGAATGGCCTAATTTGACTTGGAACGTAGTTTAAGAAAAGAAATAAGACTTTTTAATCTTGTGGTTCTAAATTAAAGTTATGTCAAATGTACCAAAATTCCCTTTAATCTTGTGGCCTTAAACATGCCACGTGGAAAGTTAAAGTTAAATTGTTGCCAAAAAAGGAAAGGGGTCATTCATTTTGTAACATACTAAAAAGGAAACTGGGATATTCTTTTTGAAACAGAGGGAGGATTAATCAAAATGAAAATGCACTAGTACCTGTTAAGGAAATATCATGCATAGTTCTAAAATATTTTCCTGTTAATTTGATGTAACATGCTTTGTGCACCTCTTCTCGTTCCTTCTCCCTCCCCCTTTGTTTGCATTCGTTGAATGATAAAATGTTTGAACTCATGCATTAACTTGTTGGCGACATACTTCCCTACTTAGGGTTGTTGGTTGAAGTCTCATACAAATCCTAAAATTCTTGCAGGTTAACTTTTTTCTAGGGCAATGGGTCAAATTTACTGCTCTACTTTATTATATTGCTCAACTTTATCCTCCGTTATACTATCTGGCCAGTATTACCTTCGCTTTTATGAAGCTTATCAGATGTACCCCCAAACTAACGATTTCCCCTATCTGGCCAAAATCACCCAGTTTGACCCACCAGACCGACACCAAATCACAGAGAGGATTTTGGATAGATGGCACACAATAGAGGGGAGGTTTTCATTTTTCCTTCTTATCAAGGATTAGATCCAAGCATTTAGAGAACATTCACTGGATAGAAGGAGACGATGCTCAGATACACGGAGGGTGAGGTCACTGGGAAGGCAGATTTTTGGTAAAAAACGGAGCACCACCTTCAGTCGACCTCGTCTCACCGTACACCACTCTGCCACCAAACACCACCGTGAATCACCACCCTAACACCATCATGTGAATGCCTTTTCTTCCATACCCGCAACTCAGTCGTGAATCCCATTACCTCTGGAAAAAATATCGCCAGCTAACTCCATAGCCACTGGCTTCAACCCAGAACAGAGAGCCCCTCCCCCATTTCCAAGCCACTAGAATACCTGTTCTTGCAGTAGAAACAAAAGCTGATTGAGTGTCATAGATTGTTGAGGTTCATTTGGTCACCAAATCACAGAGAGGTTTCAGGACAGTGGGCAATAATTCGCATCTATTGAGGAAGTAAGATTGCAGCAGGAATTTCATAGTAAAAGATGCAACTGTAATTCAAAACCAAGAAGATCAACTTAGGAAGCTTTTCCTCTTTAAATGCTGAGAATTGAAGCAAATTAAATTCAAAAGCACATTTATTCTAATTTGACTAATTTGGTTCATTTTTTGGTTGTGATTTTGGTGTAGTTTTGGTTGAGATTTGTTCAGTTTTTTTGCTAATGCCTTGGTCCAATTAGGGACTGTTTGGTCCAATTCTGGGACTGATTTGTTTCAGACTTTCAGTTTTTGTTGTGATTTGATGTGGGTCTGGTGGGCTGTGGGTCGCGGATTTAATTGGGTAATTTTGGCCAGATTGGAAGAAACTGTTAATTTGAGGGTGGGGGTGTTAAATCTGATATGTTCCATAACTTCGAGGGTAATATTGGCAAGATAGTATAACGGAGGATAGAGTTGAACAGTATAATAAAGTAGAGGGGTAAATTTTACCCTTTTCCCTTTTTTCTATACCCCTGAAATAGGTTTGAAATAGTTAAAGAGTTTTACTAGTTTGTTTGCCCCAATTCTGACTTCACCGTTTTTACTTACTGCTAGTGTGCACACATGTGTTAATTTTGTTGTGTGATACTTGTAATTAGCCACTTAACTTTTGTCCTATAACTTCCATGCAGCTGTAACGGGAAGCTGAAATGAAAGA
>NC_064282.1:24922358-24969970 GCF_019186545.1 Solanum stenotomum
GGGGCTTTCTTGTTATTGTTGTCACATATTTTTGTTGCATTACAATAACATGTTTGGAAGAATCATATCTAAGTTCTTTGACCTTGTGTAGTGACCTTTGTGCGCGCTTGTTCATGGTGGTTAGAATATGTTTCATGAAGTGTTAATGAATTATGAGAAGTTCTGCATTTACTTCCTAGCAAATGATTGAGTGTGCTTTCTAATTTCAGTTTTTGAGAATGTAGATTCATGGATCTTGCTCTTTGAAGAGGAATACTCAGTGTGGGGAGTTTATTTGCTAACAAAGGATGGATTCAGGGAAGTGTACATCTAGAAATGGTGCTTCATCATCAAATATGGCACATACAAGCTTCCTGAATAGGGTATACACAAAATCTCTCTTCGAAGAAGAAGAGAGATTTGCTGAACTATCCACAATAAAGGATGTAAATATTGACCTCAGAGAAGTTTATTTTCTGATTATGCATTTTTTGTCATCTGGGCCGTGCCGAAAAACATTTGGAATATTCTGTGATGAACTTTTGGAACATGAGCTTCTGCCTAGGAGATATCATGCTTGGTATTCAAGAAAAGGTGTACTCAGTGGAGATGATGATGACGATGACATTTCTTTCCCTCTAAATTATGATGATCTGATGCTAAGGTGTGCCTTGTAAACATATTTCATGTTTTTCTTCTTGTTGAAATTAGATATGTCTGCTGCACTTTTGTGTGCTGGTGTTTGCTTTGAGCTCCAGTCTCATCAGTGATGAGACTGAACCTCATCACTGTCATATCTGTCATCTGAGACAACTTAGAATAGATCAGGTCCAAACATGTTGTATTGAGCAAGCTTTGTATTCCTTCTTTGGGGGATCTTTCGATCCACAGAATAATAGATATGGGAAACCTGTGTCCTCTCTGCCCCACTTTATGTGATGTTGTTCCGCTTTAAGTTTTAGATTGATTCAGTTGTGAAATAAGACGACATGTGATCTAGGAAATAGTTGCTTCAAAGAGAAATCTCCCTGGATACATCTATTCAATTCTTTTATGAATTTATGTAAATATATGATAATTTAATTCTGGAAAAGAATGTCAAGCTATTCTGATCGAGTCCTATAGATTTTAAACTTTCTTTTAAAGACTCAATTATGAGTTCTTTGTTATAACCAAAAAATCAATTATTAGTCACTTTTCTATTATACTAAATAATGCTTTCTCACTAGAACCTTTTGCTTATTTATAATTGAATTATTTATATTTAATGATGCTTTCAAAATGGTTGTTGGGCTCCTGGGAAAGTTGACCTGGTTAACGTGCCACAATATCCATCTGTTTCTGCTTAAATAGTTAATTGATATTCTTGATTCCTTGTGTTGTTTAAACCTTTAGTTTGCTGATGATAGGTATCCTCATGTTGAAAAAGATCACTTAGTAAAGTTGCTTAAACAACTGCTGCTGAATTCGGGTCCTCCTTTGCAATGTGGTGGGGGAGATTCCCCTGGTGCTGCTGATGTCCCCACGCTACTTGGATCTGGGCCTTTTTCTCTTTTGACTTGTAAGTAGTCTTATGAGGTCTAAGATCTAATATATATTCTCTTGGAAATTGACCTCGCATGTCTCAATTTCTCTTTTTCCTTTTTTGTTTTAAACCGACTCCTTTTGTCCTTGATTAATTTTCCTACTCTCTGTTCTGGCTTGTGCACTACTATAGCTTTGGTACTCGTTTTGGCCAAAAGTTACATAAACCTTTTCCCTGTACTACTCAACAATTCTCCAATATCATGTTACCAGATAGTGAACTAACAGGAATCCAAGCATATTACTAGATTAACTTTATCTCTCTACTCTTAGACTGACATACACTATCACTTAAACTATATCTTTGGTGGTATTTTGGCCAAAAAAAAGAAGCCACAATTTACTGAGTAGCATTTTGAGGATTGTATTGCATTTGAATTTGTGCCTTTCTTTGGCTTTATAAGGCGTCTCACTGAAAGGCGAAAACAGCTTACAGGTACTTTTTAAAAACTCTTTGGCTTGTATTCTGCATCTTTGATCGTGAATGATTCCTTTCATCAGTTTGTTCAAGTGAGCAAAGTTATCCAGGAAAGCCTTCCAAACTACGAATTCTTCACAAACATCCCTTGTTTGGTCATTTGCACTGTGATCTCTTCTGCACATTGTCCCTCTCCCTTTTATGTTGTCTCTCTTAAGTAGCATGACATATACATTCTGTTGCCACTTTAGGTTTTCTGTTTGTCTAAGTTTGTATATGTGATGAACAGGTGAGCGAAATAGAGTCAATAAGCAAGCACAATCCCTTCCTTCATACCTCCGTTGGCCACACATGCCGGCTAATCAGGTGCATGGTCTAACTTTAAGAGAGATTGGAGGAGGTTTCCCAAAACATCATCGTGCTCCATCTATCCGTCTTGCAAGTTATGCTGTTGCAAAGCCGTCAACTATGGTCCAAAAGATGCAAAACATAAAGAAACTAAGGGGACATAGGGATGCTGTTTATTGTGGTACAACTTTAAAACTCTTATTGTATATAGGCACTTAAAAGTTTTTCTCTCAAAATGGGTTCTTGTTCAGGGATTACATTTATGCTCAATAAAACACACTTTTTCTGCTATACCTAATATTCCAGAAATTGAATGCCACTAATATTAAAGGTAGCTGTTTCTTTTTTCTTAAATCGTAGCTACATTCAATAGCTTTTTAAGGTTTATCATATTAGAGATATAAAGGGTTGTCTGTCAAGAAGACATGTGAACCTTCAGCTCAATTAGAGATATAAAGGGTTGTCTGTCAAGAAGACATGCGAACCTTCAGCTCAATTTCTCTGCCTATTCTCTGTTGTGTAGCAATATTTGATCGCTCAGGAAGATATGTGATTACTGGTTCTGATGATCGCCTCGTCAAGGTTTGGTCAATGGAAACTGGATTATGCCTGGCTAGTTGCCGAGGACATGAAGTAAGTTCATTGAGATATGCTCCCAATAGTGTCCTCAATTTTAACTCTTCCTTATGAATAGTTACTCTTCGTTTGTACACTTATTTGCTTGTCATGCTAATAGGGTGACATCACTGATTTAGCCGTCAGTTCAAACAATGCTTTGGTGGCATCTGCATCAAATGACTACAGCATTCGAGTTGTAAGATTCTCCTACCACTTGACAGAGATATCTTCTTGCTTTCTTTGAAGAGTAATAATTTTGGGCTTGAAGATCTCCTCTGTTGAAGAGTGAGCAGCTTATCTACTTTCTCTGTACTTCAGTGGCGCTTGCCAGACGGATTACCTATTTCAGTTTTGCGTGGTCACACTGGAGCTGTTACTGCCATCGCATTTACTCCAAAAACTAGCTCTGTGTATCAGCTTCTATCGTAAGCTACCTTTAAGCCTTGATCCTTATTGTTGCTCCTTTCTCTTTGAAGGGACATGATGCATTATTATGTGTAAGAGATTTAGCCCTATTTGATTAAGCCATACAGATTAAATGTGGCTTATGGAGTGTTCTAGAAAGGATAGATGGTTGGCATCTCCCCCGACAGGGATGGGAAACGCCTTGGGGCTTTACCTGTTACCAGACACATCCGGTTAAGGCTACCCACTTCGGTGGATCTTACATTTTTAAAAGTTGCCAAAAAAACAAAAACTGTGGCTACTGGCGAATTTCAGAATTTGGAAATTAGGAGTATCTTTGTACTCTGAGACACGACTGCTGCATGGGTGATTGTGGTTTTGTATCTTTCTAGTTTTACAATTAATATTTAGTAGGTGTTTGGACATGAATATGATAGTTCATGTAGGAAAAGAAACAAGTAATAGTTGGCCTAGTCAGATTTGAGGTTGTTCTAATGCATAGGTCATAGTTCAAGTAGGAAAAAGAATAGATGGAGATAGTCCGAGTACGAAAAGGGAACAACTGATAGTTGAGGTGTGAAACTCGCGTAAATGTGATAGATCAGGTGTGGTTTTGACAACTAACTCATAAATAAATTAATATTAGTTACTAGCTATTCTTTATTATAATTTTACCACATGGTACAAACAATCTCTTCACATCGATCATGAGTCTTTTTTGGCAAAATTTAAAGTATGGGTCTTTATTTGCAAAATATAAGCTTATGGGTCAGGTTTTAATTTAAGAGCAATTGAAGCCTTTTAGGTGAATTTGAAATCAAAATTCAAAATGAAGTTGGAGTTTTGTTCAAATGTCATAAGCAAACACAAATTTTAAATCAAAACCTTCAAATTTCAAATCCAAATTGCATGGCCAAGTGGCCCCTTAAACTTAGAAATGAACTTCATTCGATGCCTCAATCTCACCCCTTTTTGCTAGTTTTGTTTGTCTAATGAATCCTTTTTCAATGAATGTTGTCTTTTTCCTTATGTAGTCAATTAATTAGTGACAATACATCTGTAAAAGCTATTCTAGCAATTTGTGTGATACCATCTGTCTTGAAGTAGAAAATGTAAAAAGAATAGCACTCTGTTTAAGAGAGAGGTTATATATCCTTCAGTTGACATAAACAGCTCCGTTTCTTCTCTTCACTGGCTCCAACTTGTCACTCCCGAAAATCAACAAAAGCTTTAGCTCTTTGGCATTCCAAATCTGCCTTTTGACGTATCTGATATTATCTATGGTGAGGCATTGTGTACCCTTCCACCTTTGTCTATATGGTTTCGGCATCCAAATTGCTGTGTTTTAAAGTTTTTGTTGCTTCATCATAATCAGTCTTCTTAACTGAAGTGGACATCACCAAGCGATAAGCTTCCCTACCCTTTTTTTACCCCTCCCTAGATGCTCCTGCTTTTTGTTACTCCCTTGGTGACTCGAACCCACAACCTAAAGTTTGAAGATGGAGGGTGTTTACCATCTGAGCAACCCCCTCTTGTCACTTCCCTACCTTCTTGAATATCATTCCTCATGTTGAAATTTAACTGGTACGGGACTTCCTCCCAGTTTTTCACCAGGATCATCATGCCCTACCTCCAGTGTCCCTTTCACGTTATATGTTTATTTGCTTCCTTGTCCTTTCATGGTAATATTAATTTTTTTCTTGAATTTTAGCATCTCCAGAACTTCTGTGGAACCTTGTACTAAACTGATTGAGGTCCATTCTGTTCCACCCTTGAGAAAATGGAGGTTGTTAGGAAACACACTTGTCCCTCATTGGATGTATAAGAGTCTCCAAGGAAATTGCTCTCTACCTACTCTATTACCATCATCACTCTACCTTGTATTTTTGAGAATGGTAGCATGTTTTATAAGTAGCACGCAGGCTGTGCTAGGGCCATCTATACAGATTTCAAAAGAGCAAAAAAATCATAGCTATATTCTATCTCCTATTAGAAGGGTCCTGTGACATCTATCATATCAGAATCTCTACCTTCTGTATTGCTTGAAACATCTTTCTCTACTCAGCCCATCGAGCCCCTCTACGATTCCTGCACTTTCTCTCAATTCAGCCGCGCCAATAACTTTGCTCTAGCCTCTACATCCACTCCGCAACTTGTTGCGCCTATTAAAGACAAAAAAAGGAAAAAAAGAAGTCTGCAATCCACGCGTATAGCTAGAATGGGTTACACGTGTGCGAGGATGTTAGAGAACACACTTGTCATTGTTTATTTAAGGGTTCCCAAATAAATTCATAATATTTTGATCCACTCTACATGTTTGTATTGACATTTGGGGTTGGATGTTTAGATTGTTTCACTGAGGCGATTTAGTAAAACCAACTAATTGACCCTTTTACGTAGTAGCCATGCTATGTCCCCTTGCTTTACTATTTGGCGTATCTTGTGTTTGGTAGAACCTTAGGAGCTTCCATCTCAATGTGAGTTGGTACTCAACTTGTTTCCTCATGAAATAAATATTTGGTCCGACTTTCCCCTTTTGATTTTTTTTTTTTTTTAAAAAGAACTGGTAATGTTGTATTCTTAAGCATTAATGGTATGTTATGCTGGCAACCTCCAAAAATTGTGACCAAAATGCTAATTACAATGAGCCTAACAAAGCTACTATTTGAATTCATCATTACAAGTTCTCCTTTACACTAAAAATAATGGGTTGTGATGCAGTTCCACAAATCTATCCTCAAAGCATCTTACATTTCTCTCTCTCCACACTGTCCATCACCATATGCATACTGGGATTATTCTCCACCATTTCGTTTGATTTTTGCTTCCCCCTCTCCTGATCCAGCAGCTCAGAAGGTCTGCTGTATGCTCTGGCACTGACCACTGGGTTTGTGTGAGACTAAAGAAGATGGACCAAAGCTGAGAAGTGACTTTGCAGTGTAAGAAAATGTGGCTGTTTGTCTCCTCTGTTTATTGCCCAAGAAACATCTGGATGCAAATTGCATCCCCCTTCTTTTTAGACTCTCATGTGTCAGACAAGCTTTCCTGGTCACCAGCCAAGGGAAGCACAAAATTTATGTTGGAGTCCAATTATTCCGAACCTGCCTCAATGGCCCTATCTAGCAACCTGGATTCTTCAATATATTCTTCCTGTATAGCTTGTTTACAGTGAATTTGACATCTTTTCCATGTTTCCAGATGATAGTATCAGGGCTCACATTGATACCTTTGAAACTACCAATGTCTTGGAGCATCCTTGCCATCCTGGCCGGCATATCTACCTCCCAGTCATTTAAATGCCTTCTGAAACAGATATTCCACCCTTGAGGGGACCAATTGTCACGATTGCTGTATAAAGGAACAAAGCTAGATAGGAATTCATCAGGGACTCCTGACCATTCCAGGTATCCCTCCAAAGGGAAATTTTGTTGCCATTACCAATCTTGTAGCAAAATGATCTGAAAAACCATAGGGCCTTGATGGACTTCCATATTGAGACGCTATATGTAGTTGTCACCACCAGTGACTGATTTGCCCATACTTAGACTGGATGACCTCCTCCAAAGTGCTTGCTCCTCATCAACAAATCTCCATAACCATTTCATCATTGGTACTTATTATGAAGTGCCAGGTTCCAGATGCCTGGATCACCAGTTTCTTTGTTTAGTTGAACAGTCTTCTGTTTGACCAGATGGTAACCCTTGCCTTCCTTGTTTCCCAACCACAAAAAATTTCTTCTTAATTTGTCTAACTTTTCTTCCACCTTAGAAGGGATTGGGAATAAATACATGACATGTGTTGGCAGTGAGTCCAGAACAAAGCTATCAGAGTCAATATTCCTCCTAATGAAAGGTATTGCGATTTCCAATTTGAGAGCTTCTTCTCTATTTTTTCCACTATCCTGTCCCATATTTCCAACTCCTTGTGCTCATTGCCCAAAGGCATGCCCAAGTAGGTTGTTGGTAAGTCATGATCTATCCTGCATCCCAGAATGCTAATCAGTCCCTCCATATGTGTCACCTCATTGATGGGGAATGAGCTGCTCGTTCTCGAATTTACACAGAGTCCAAAAGTAGCCTCAAATGCTAAGAGAATCATCCTGATATAGCAATTTTGTTCAAATGCAACATCACAGAAGATGACAGTGTCATCAACATAGAGTAAGTGACAAATTTCCATGTCTTCACCCAACCTGCTGCCTATCCCGAAGCCATTCAACCATCTCTTCTGGACTGCAATTCTCATCATGCTGTTGAAGCCTTCCATGTCAATAGTGGAAAGGAAAGGTGAAAGAGGGTCACCTTGTCTCAGGCCTCTTTAAGAAGGAAAAAAACCAATAGGTTCTCCATTTACCAGAATCGAGAACCTGGCTATTTTGATACAAAGTCCAATCCATTTCAACCACCTCACACCAAAGCCCATATGTTTGAGAATCCCAGTTGACATGGTCAAAAGCCTTTTCTATGTCTACTTTGCTCATAACACCTATAAGAGGAGTATATGTAATCTGTCTTTCTTTGAAGAATGCCATCTGATGGTTGTTAACCTGTTTACACACTGCTTTTTTCAATCTTTCTGCCAATAATTTAGCAATGATCTTTTGGACTCCACTTATGAGGCTAATAGGTTTGAAGTCCCTGAGTTCTGAAGCTCCTATCTTCTTAGGTATGAGGGGGAATGTAAGAGGGTGTTTGGATTAACTTTTTAAAAGTAGCTTATATGCTAAAAGCTAAAAACCATCAGCTCAGAATATCCATTTTTTGTCTTTTAGCTTAATTTTATACTTTTTGACCTAAAAGTATGTGCTTAAAAGCACTTTTTATCTTTCCCAAACACCACAAAAAATAAGAAAAGAGCTTAAAAGCCAAAAAACACTTAAAAGAAGTTTATCCTAACACCCTCTAAGTAGCATTGAAGCTCTTTTCACACACAGGATGAGAATGGAAGTGATGTAAGGTATTCATGATATCTACCTTGACCAGATCCCAAAAGGATTGGTAGAAGCTCATTGGAAACCCATCAGGACCAGGTTCCTTGTCATTGGTACACAGTCTAATTCAGTCAATAATCTCCCAATATGTATCTTGTTCTGAGAGTTGGGCTAAAGATATTTGATCATGACCTTTAGTTGGGATATCTTTGAAGTCAATAGATAGTGGAGAACGAAAACCATAAAATGTGTTTCTTCACATCTGTAATCGTGGTGGACAGATCTATCTGGTACAACCTATGCTGATGTGAGGTAGCAGGTACTTGGTAGAATAGTCGAGGTGCGTGCAAGATGGGACACCATCATTATAAAAAAAAAAAGATAAGTGGAAAAACAACAGGCCTATGCTGACCTTTTTTTATTTTTAATTGCTTCAGCTTTTAGTTTTTTCACATTTCAAACAATTTTTATGAGGACCATTATTTGATACACTGGTTTAATAATCTTTTCAAACATTTTCTTGAGATCTCTACATTGGATCAAATTAGGCCATGTATTTTGGAGGGAGGGAGTAATATCATAGAAGAAGCTAACATGATAGCAGAAGAAATTGAAGGAAAATTTGTGGTCTAATCCATACCTGTAATTTGATGGGAACTAGGTTCTCTGTACCTATAGTATATTAGTAAGCTAGTTATTCTAGGATTTAAATTTATTGTTCGTTTTGTGAGTGGTTTTATATTCTTTTGTTGTCCCTGTTCTATGAGATTATAGTTCAAATTTTAGTGATGTGATGGCAAATACTGCTTACGAGGTGTGTACAAAAGGCAGAGAATCTTACAACAAATCATGATTCTCTACAAATTCATCTAGTCATCAGCAATAACTGCATGAAAAAGAATCAACAATGACTTGATTATCAACAACACTCCAAAAATATGCAAAAATAAAAATGTTCCACTAATCTATATCCCAAGAATGAAATGGGGAGAAGATTCTGGCACAAGGACTATCTGCAATTATCCTTGTGCATTCAGATGCCTCTACATTTTTGAATACTTCATCAAAATATCTATACAAAAGAGTATTCTACTTCTTCAGATGCTCTCCCGTTTCTCACTTTTACGTTCACTTATGTGGAAAGCAAAAAAGGAGCTACTTCGCTTGCTCTACTTCTCCTTCTCTTCCTTCAGGTGTTAGATCCTATAAGCACCTCCCGCAGGCTCATCCTTTCCAATCCGAACATGCTCCACAGCAAGGTCTTGTAGTCATTACCTTATTTCCTCTTTTACCATGTGGTACTTTGTATATTCGATAATTATAGAGACACCTATACACAGGTTTCAATTGATCGCAAATGGCTCCTAAAATATTACACAAAATTGTGCTCTTGTCTGGTTATGGTATACTGCCACTATATATAGCTGTTTGCTCTTCATAATAGTGGAAATCTTACATCACAATTTTTCGTTTTAAGAGACTCTTGAACATATTATGTGAAGTTGTGTGCTGGTCGTGCATGTTTTTATATTTATGTTTAAGGCTTAAAGCAAAAGATAAATGTACTAAGTTTTTTCTTATAATTTATTTTTTAATTCCTCTATAAAACTTCCTTTGAGTTAGTGGCCAACTCAAAGCATTAGATGAAGATATGGAAGCCTTAGACTAAGGTGTACAAAGAATAAAGAGGGTTAAACTACAAGAAACCTAGTAAAGATTTTACACTAGGTTGTACAATTAACAGAAATCATTTTTATCTATTTTCGTGTCTGTTAAAGTTTCTTGCCAAGTATTATGGGGTTTCTGGTAACTTGCTTTATAAATGTGTGACTTCCTTTCCTCGGGTTTTTGTTTCCTACTGGTAGGTCATCAGATGATGGAACTTGTCGCATTTGGGATGCTAGGTCTTCTCAATGTGTTCCACGTGTTTACTCGCCAAGACCAAAGGATAACGTTTCAGGTTAGCTGAGAACAAGTTATTTGTCTGATAATGTTCGTGCTGTTAGTTGGCGAGTCTCTGTGTGGATTTTATTTTTATGCAGTGAGGAGCAGTGGTACCGCAGCAACCAACCTTCAGTCCTCAAGTAATACATCGCATAGCCATCAAATTTTGTGTTGTGCATACAATGCCAATGGAACTGTCTTTGTCACTGGCAGCTCTGATACTTTAGCAAGGGTATGAACAAGCATCAAACATTATGCTCTATTATAACATTGTCAAATCTTCATTATAAGATAGCAGGGATATGAGATTTTTTTGTTTCCTGTCAATAAGCTCTTAGCATAGTTTACCTTTTTTTTGGTAAGGTAATATTGATCAGTCTTCTTAGGATCGGACTGATACAAGAGATGTTCTGAGCTTCTTTATCAAAGTCCTCTAATTAATGTTTAGCTTACTTATGGCATAACACATGTTTGACAACCTAACAATAAGAAATTTCCAGTAACGGTTAAACATAGAGTTTACCGTATGAAGTATGCAAGAAATGTTAAGAATGTGAAAGTTTTTGGTGCATTTTGACTTTTCAGTGTATTTTTTGTTAATGGGATGATGAGATTGTATGGAATCACAAACATTATCCGTCTTCAGGTCTGGAGTGCTTGTAAATTCTCCCCAGATCACCCCGAGGAGCTAAATCATGAAATAGATACATTATCTGGTCACGAAAATGATGTCAACTATGTACAGTTCAGGTTGGTGCAGTCATGTTGTCACCCTTAAACGTGTTCATCATTATCTCACCTTCTATTCTTTTGTGCAGTGGCTGTGCAGTTGCTTCACGATCTTCAACTTCTGATTCCATTGTGGAGGACTGCATTCCTAAATTTAGGAATTCTTGGTTTGTGAACATCTTTTTTCCTTGTTCCAATTATTTCAAATTATCCTAATACCAATAAAGAATTTAAATGGCATTATATCCTTCTTATCAGCTATAGTTAATCATGGTTGAACATAAAGTAGAGTTTGGTTGGTCAACCTGTTTGATGGATAAAGTTGTGTTAACTTGCGTAAATGATCATGCTTGTTAAAACACAATTTTCAGGTTTAGCCATGACAACATTGTCACTTGTTCCCGTGACGGAAGTGCAATTATTTGGACCCCAAAACCACGCAAGTCGTCCCATGTAAGTTCTTGACTTCAAAATTTGGTTTCTTTTTGTGAGAAATAAGAGAATGAATACATGCACAAAATTATGCCTGTATGTTTTTAGAGGGATACTACAGAATGTATGCTCAGCTTTACTCGAGGTGTTAGACACTAATTCATCACACCGTTACATCTGTAAATTGGGACCAAGTCTAACTGACCTACAGTATTGAGACATATCTCTGTGCTGGTTCTTTCTGACTATTAATGTTCTAATCTGTTCAGGGAAAACATGGACGTTCTTGGGGTAAGGCATATCATCTTAAAGTTCCTCCGCCACCAATGCCACCACAGCCTCCTCGAGGAGGGCCACGGCAGAGATTTCGCCCTACTCCTCGCGGTGTTAACATGATAGTGTGGAGCCTGGATAATCGCTTTGTACTGGCTGCTATCATGGGTATTTTATCTTAATTGCATATTTAGTTCAAATGCATTAATTTGTACTTTTATTTGGTTAAAACTATTTTAAATATGATTATGGGATGAAAGTTTCATTTCTTGCCCATAATAGTTTGGTCTTTGTGAATTGAAACATCTTGTTGTTGACCTACTATACAGTAATTAAAGATGATGCTCAACAGGCATGACACACATTCACAAGCCTGGTTAGTAGGCGTTTCTCATGACAGTAGTGAATAACTCATGCTGATAATGAGTTAATAAATAAATTTTATTTATGTTATAATGGATCCAAATTATATCAGGATGATATTGACAGCGAATACTGGTGGTATGGATATTTTCTTACGTTACAGATTTATTGTTGCCTTTAAAGCCCAAATTTTACCCTTTTTTCACACACCCTATCGAACTTTTAGTTCTAGCAAGTATGTCGTAACTACTGTATAATGACCTTCAACTTCATGTTAAATCTTTTTTCTGGTTTGCATCCAGAGAAGTCTGTTGGAATAGGTAAAAAGTTGTTGGAATATTTGGTTGGTAAATTGTAATTAAAGTGCATTTGAGGTAGTTTCAAGATATTTAAACATAGGAAACCGATGTCAAGTTGATACTATTCTAAGACATGTTGGTGCCTGGCATGGGCTTAAGTTTACCCCCATCAGGGTAATGCAGCCATGGTTGAAAGAAAAAAAGAAATAATGCTGTCATGTGAAAGTTTTGAAAAGAAATGCTTAGGAAACTTATTTTCTACTGCAAGTAGAAAATGGTGTGAGCTCAGAATAATTGGGGTGCCTTATGGAGGGTTATTCCTCATGAGCTATTAAGTATAGCATGAATCTAACATGGCTTAGAAGTTGTAGATTGACTTCCCAGTATATTTTCATCATTCATCAAAGGAGCTAGGAAGCATCTCTGTAAGAGTTTACTCTGAGAGTCATCCGGGCTGGGGTAGTGGCTCCCAATTCCTAAAGGGTTTGCTCATGCTGGAGGGAGCATCCCCACTTAGTGATCGTCCGCTAGTTCACACAATTCCGAAGAAATTATCATGGATGAGCCACATGCAGGGAAACTTGGTTGAATAGTTCCTGTTCCATTCATGCTACTGTTAGCTTATGTGCTATGTCTAGTGGCCGGTGAATCTTACCCAGTATCGGAAATTAGATCAGATATTTCCTCGATTGACGAGGGTCCAGTCATATCTGAATGGATCTTGTGTTTTTCTTGTTTTCCCATGTGTGCGACTAGTCAATTCCTGGCAAACTGGACACGTAGAAGTGCGAATATTTCCTAAGCACCTGCAAGGCTAACAACACAAAATTGGTTCATGTTCTTCCTACTCGTTGAGTGTCAAACTCCAACATCGTGGGTTTTGAAATCAAGGTCTTCTTGGTTCCTGTTAGAAAGGAAAATACTTCCATTTGGGGTTGTGAATGAGTGAATTCAAATTATGTTCCTTTTGTTGAAGCAGAGAAATTATGGTGCTTGAATTTGAAATTTTCAACTCATAAGGTGAACTTATGCAGATTGCCGAATTTGTGTTTGGAATGCTAGTGATGGTAGCTTGGTGCACTCCTTGACTGGTCACGCACAGTCTGTAAGTTATCTGACTATGGTTAGGCTGATATTTCTGAGTTTTTTTTTCAAAATGCTTGCTTAGGCTGGTTATATGTTTTCACGTGTCATCTTGGTTAGATATTTTTGAGAAACTTCCACTTAAGCTCCATTTCGTTGCATGTGTTCACTGGTTATTTCTTTCTCTCTTGCTTCCACCATTGTCTAATTTCTTGGTCAGGCACTATAAAAGAGTCATGCAATTCTTTAGGGTGGTTTATTTTCACTTTCTTGGTCATAATAAACTTTAAAAAATGTTAGTCACTCAATTCTGGTACTATTCTTAATATGACGACTCCACCCCTTCACTCCATCCACACCTATTGAAAAACTTATATCTGGTGTAATTGACACTTTGTGTTCGACTCTTGCAGACATATGTTCTGGATGTTCATCCTTTCAACCCCAGAATCGCAATGAGTGCTGGTTATGATGGGAAAACCATCCTGTGGGATGTAGGTTTCTGGTTCTTTTGATTATTGTATCACATCCTTTTACACAGGTATTTCCATTTGTTGAACTCTTGCTATTTCTATCTCCAGATATGGGAGGGGATCCCCATCCGCACATATGATATAGGACGCTTTAAGTTGGTTGATGGAAAGTTTTCACAGTAAGTAGTTTAAAGAGGACATAATAATATTTCCTGTATCTTTGATATTTGACTTATAAAGTTTGTTTGTGTATATAAATGGTGGTTCCTTAATGTACTTCAAATTTTAGACATCATCAGAGCTTCCTGATTTGGGGTCATAGAAGAACACCAATCCTATCATGGCTTCAGAATTAATTACTCATTCTGTTCCATTTCCCATTAGATTTGCTAACTGGTGCAAATGCTCTTTGCTTTATTTGAAATGTTGAAGTTACTTATTTGTGTTGGATGTGCTGTTTCTTTGTGAAAAGGGATGGAACATCAATTGTTCTTTCTGATGATGTTGGACAAATATATTTATTAAATACAGGCCAAGGCGAGTCTCAAAAGGATGCTAAATATGATCAGGTATATGAGGCGGTTTCTTTCATTCTCATCATTGTTTTAAGTAGTTTACAGTTACTGTATGCGATCTTGAGGCTATAACTTTCAACAGTTCTTCCTTGGGGATTACCGGCCCCTTATCCAGGATGTGCAGGGGAATGTTCTTGATCAGGTACCTTTAGTTTTGACATACTAGTTCACTCCGTCAATTCGGGATTATGACACATTTTTCTTTTTTGTCCTTTCCAAAATTTATTTCCTTGATGTCATTCTTTTTTCCACCCATCCCATTAAAAATAATATCATTGACATTATTTAAGATTTTGTATGAAATCTTTTCAAATGATTAATCCAAGTTTGAACTGTTACACTGTATCTAAATCCGTTTAGTTATCTTTCCAAAAAATTTACTGTTAATCTCTATAGTTAAAGTAGGTCATGCAAAAAAAAAAAGAATTAGGTCATTTTTTGTGACGAAGAGAGTTAAAAGATTTATTCTTTACCACTTTTAAGTTCTATCATTTGTTTTTACTACTTGAGAAATTTCATATCAAACTTATCTGGGTAATACATGGATGGGCCTATCTGTCAGCTACCTACAGCTGTTCCATCTTGTATTAGTTTTCCAAGTTTTTTTAAGTTATGAACAACAGGCATTTTTTACCTGTTGCAGGAGACACAGTTAGCTCCATATCGGAGGAACATGCAAGATCTTCTTTGTGATGCAAGTAGATATTCGTTGCTTTCGTCATTCGTTCTTTTTACTTTTTTGGTCAGTTTCAAGAAGATGGTAATAAATGTTTTTTTTCTTCCAAACATGGATAATGGGAATACTAGGTATGCTTCCATATCCTGAACCATATCAGAGTACGTACCAGCGCCGCCGCCTAGGAGCTCTGGGTACTGAGTGGCGTCCTTCTTCAATTAAATTTTCTGTAGGCACAGACGGTGGTTTGGGCCTAGGATACCAGGTTTTACCAGTGGCTGACTTGGATATAATAGCTGAACCACTGCCGGAGTTTGTGGATACCCTTTTCTGGGAGCCAGATAATGTTATTCTGAATGATGAGACTGATTCAGAATATAATATGAATGAAGAGCTTTCTGCTGAAGGAGAGCGTGAATGTTTAAGAGACGGCTCTTCTAGTGGTTCAGAATGTAGTGAAGAACAGAAGATGAGACGGAGTCGGAAAGATAGCCTACGCAGATCAAAAAGGAAAATATCTGTATCAGAAGTAAGCATCTACATTCACAAACAAATTACCTATTTGCTTACCCTGGCTGAGCAACATTTGCATCTTTTTCAGGTGGAAGTCGCATCATCTGGAAGGCGTCTTAGGAAGAAAGTTAAGGATGATGATGTTGGCACTTCATGTAGAAGTCTTAGAACTAGGAAATCAAGATATGGGCAGAAAGCTACCACTAAAAGGAAGTCATCTAAACCAAAGTCATTCACATCTCACCGTGGAGCTGCACATCCTGAAATTGTATATCAGCAATATGACATTTCTTCAGATGATGAAGATGAAGCTAGCTCTGAGGATGATTCATTGGAAACTGAATCATTAGAATGTTGGTCAAGCGATCAGAATATTGCATCTGATGACAAACTGACAAGCACACCGCGGAGCTATCCAACAGGTGGAGCTATCGATGTGCCTCCTAAATCCACTGAACCTCCGACAAATGGCGAGAACAAAAGGAGATTGGTCCTGAAATTGAAAATCCGTGATGCTAATAAGCTTGAGCTATCAAAAGACACTGCAGCTCAGTGTGGTGATCAAGCTGATAAGCCATGTTCTTCTCAAGCTGGTGAAGAGATAATTGAAGATAATGTGGTTAACCTAAGGTTAAAGGAGCCAGGATCATCCTCTGCAGACAAGATTGGCATGAAGCTGTTTGGGAAATACAGTAAAACTGAACATATGGTTAATGACAAGGAACCCAAAGATGTTTTAAATGAGCAAGTCGATAGAAAACCTTCTGCTGGTCCAGATATCCAAAATCTGGCTCTGGCCGATAATTTAATGGCCGAGGCTCAAACGAATCTGGGACAATCTGAAGCTAGCAGTTTGCTTGCTGGAAATGGTCCTGGAGATGCACTGTGTTTCTCAGGAGTTGCTAAAAGTTCTTCATTATTGCACTTGTCATCATCACCCAGTCATCAGCTGCAGCAAATAGGTGTTGGTCCTGGTGCAAACAAGTTGACTACCACCGATGACAATCCTGAAGTAAACCTCAAACCTAGAGTGAAGCCAACCATAATAAAGATAAAATCAAAGAAAATGTCCAGGGAGTCTCAAACTCATTCTGAGTTTAATCCTCCTACAGATGCTTATTGTGGAGATGAATCAACATCTAAAATCTTTTCCCATTTGGAACAAAACCAAGTTCCAGAAACAGGTAATGGCCCTGATAGATTCAGTCAGAATTTGCATTGGGGTGTACTGATGGATGATTCTGTTGGCAGAAACAAGTCTCATGGATCTAGAAGCGGTTTACGTAGCAGTCATGATATTTGTGAAAGTGCTTCTAATGCTTGTAATGATCATAACGAAACAGGTTCTGAATTCCCTCATGCCGCGACTGATGCAGCACGTAGAAAGAGATCCTTAAGATTTACTGCAATGTCAAGAGACGCAGCATTCGGGAAAGATGACCTAAAAATAAGAGAGAGCCATGTAGCTGTAGGTTCATCAAGAAACACCGAAAAGCCAACCAAGAAGGCTACTGGTTCTCCGCCATTAGGATGGACTTCAAGTAATGTGTTCAAGTGCCGGTCATCTAGAAACACTAAAGAGGGTTCTTCCAGGGATGAAAATATGTTTTCATCTGGAATGAGCTCGAATGAGGCAGTGAAAAAACTGAATTGGTTGCTATTGTCAGAGCGTGAAGAGGGTTACCGCTACATTCCTCAGCTAGGTGATGAAGTAGTGTACTTCCGACAGGTGCATTATTTAGTTTCTATTGGTTAATCATTGCCTCTTCTTTCCTTTTACCGCATTTTGTTTTTTCATGTAATATTTTCTGTTGCATTAGTGATTTCCAAATCGAGTCATTAAGCTTTATTTGATTTACACTTGGTATTTCTTGACATTAGGGGCATCAAGAATATATAGAATATAGTGATTCATCAGAGCCTGGTCCTTGGACAAAGAATGCAGCTGCAGTCCAAGCTGTGGAAATTTGCTTGGTAAAACATCTTTCATATGCAACTCTTCCTGGCTCTGGTGAGAGCTGCTGTAAAGTTACACTTCAATTCATAGATTCCTCTTCCCCTGTCTCTGGACAGAAGTTTAAGCTTACACTGCCTGAACTAGTCAACTTCCCTGACTTTCTAATTGAGAGATCAAGGTATGAGACTGCAATGGAGAGAAATTGGTCGTATGGAGATAAGTGTCTGGTTTGGTGGAAGGATGAGAGTGAGCAAGGTGGTAAGTGGTGGGTAGGTGAGGTAGTTTCAGTGAAAGCCAAGTCTGACCAGTTTCCTGATAGTCCATGGGAAAGATGTGGTATCCTATACGAAGGTGAAGTAGAACCCCATCCTCAGAGTCCCTGGGAACTACATGATGTAGATAGTTCATGGGAGCAACCTCAACTTGACTTGGAAAGCAAAAATAGAGTGTTGTCATCTGTCTCTGAACTACTGCAGTCAGCAAGCAGAAATCAGGTTTCAATCTTTTAAATTGTCCTGCCTTAAATTAACAATTGAACTTTGTAGGTCAAAGCATCAGAGCTGACCCTGTTATGCATGTTACAGGATAACTTTGGGATTCTAAAATTGAAACATGTTGCTGTGAAACTGGACTTCATGAATAGGTACTCTTTTTAAATTAATTGTGTTTCTTTGAACTTTGAAGAAGTTGAAGAAATTCCATATCGTACTCAGATTCCCCCCTCCCTCCTCCCTTAAAAAGAGAAGATAAGAAGTTAGAAGTTAGCCTCTTATGTTCCTCTTTATTATATTCTCTTTAGACTTTGCAGGGGTTTCAATTTCCTCCTTTTTTTTTGTGGGGGTGGGGGGGATGTTTTGTTATAATAACTTTTTCGCTTGGCATGCACAATTATTAATGGACCCAACACGATAAATGATTTGCTCTTTGCAGGTTCCCTGTTCCTCTATCACCTGAAATAATCCGGTTAAGGTTAGAGAACAACTATTATAGAAGCTTGAAAGCAATGAAGCATGATTTCTCTGTGATGATAGCAAATGGTGAGGCTTACTTTGCCAAAAACAGAGAGCTTTCACTGAAAATGAAGCGTCTTTCAGATTGGTTTACCAAGAAATTATCAAATTTATGAGGGCATGCTTCTCCTTAGCTTATTAGTTTTCTTTCCTTCTTCCAACTGCCTGGCGGATCCAATTTTGTGGAATGGATCTTCAGTGCTTGGGCTCTGGAAATGGTTGGTCTCAGAGTCTAGAGTTGTCTGTTGTATTATTTTGGGGGGTTTGGAGTACAGTTTACACCAAGTAGAAATACTATGTGGAGATACAGAGAGGGGGCATTCTTTTTTTTTTTTGCATGTTTCTTCTCGAGAATGTTACTCAGAAAACAGGATTATTTTGTTTACTTTTACTATACTTTGAGATTCCGTCAGTCCTTTGTTGTTTCGATTCGAATAGCCAAACTTCCTGAATGAAAATTGAATGTAAGCACAGCTTAATCCATTACATACAAGACCAGCAACAAGAGAAAATAATGCTTGTATTAGTTCTGGTATTACTAATTCCTTGTTTAGCATATTTTTTTCAATCTATGTATTAACGAATTGGATGGAAATAATCCCGTGTCTAGTTGAATATGAACAATTCCGTTAGTAGTCTTACCACTATTTTGATATCAATTTTATACAACATTAATATAAAAAAATAATCTTGTAATTAACTATCCCGTGACAAACTAATCAAATGACTTACCCTTCTCCATAGATCTTTTCCCAAGTCCTTTAAAGGCTAATAATTCCAAGTCTTTTTTTAATTTAAAAAGGTATCATTTATATGTTATATATATAAAATCATACACACATTTTATACTATTATTTTTTAAAAAAGAAGCTTACTAAAAATAATTTTTTTAATCATTAAAATTTAAATAATCATATTATAGACACGATTTAACTTATTTGCAAACCAAATGAACCCCAAGTGATTTTTCAAAAAAAAAATGGAGCTAACGAAATGTGGTGACCTCTTCCTTTGATGTATTTTTATTTTATTTTTCATTCAATATCTTGTATTTGTATTTAAAGTCCATTAATTCAATGTGTCACAACTCCAGTAAAATATGATCCAAACGCAATAATCTTACATACAATAAACAAAAGCAAGACACTATAAGAATGACTAAACCTTTCCCTCAAAAAAAAAAAAAACATATGCAGTCTCTAATGAAGCAGTAAGAAGTGCTTAGAGAAGCTTCCCGCCAACTGTGGCACTCAACGTTCACTCTTCCCGCCATTGGGAGAAGCAATACATATATATATATAGTTCACTTCATTACTCTTCTCACTCATTCCACTATTTGCTTCTACATTGCCACAAATGGCTTCTTCTCGCCGCTCCAGCAATGGCAGATCACCGCTAGTCAATCAACAGAGCCAAATCACTTCTTTTTTCTCCAAAACCCTCTCGTCTTCTTCTTCTCCTTCACCTCTTCTCCCCAAACAAATTCCAGAAAAATCTAACCCTAACCCTAATACTAAACGTAAACCTAATCTTAGTCCTAGTACCAGTCCTTGTGCTAGTCCTACGACTCCTTCTCCTCTAAACGCAAAGCGGAAGATTACTGTGCCTATTTCAGCCGTTGTTGACCTTAAGCCATCATATGGACAAGAGGTAGTGGACAAAAGAGTTAAGGTTTACTGGCCGTTGGATAAAATATGGTATGAAGGCTGTGTGAAGTCTTTTGACAGTAGTTCTGGTGAGCATTTGGTTAAGTATGATGATGGTGATGAGGAAATGATTGATTTAGCTGAAGAAAAAATTGAATGGGTGAAGGCACCTGTGAGGAAGTTGAGGCGGTTGCGGAGATCTTCGGTGGTGGAAGAGGAGGAGGAAGAGAAATTGGAGGATTTAAAGAGTGTTGAGGATGATTCTGAGGATGAAGATTGGGGAAAGGATGCTGCTAAACAAGTGTCTGAAGGTGAGGATGCTTCCGAGGATATGGATTTGGAGATTGAGGAAGAAGATGATGATGTTGTTGGACCTAAAAGTCGGAAAGTGAGTGGGAGCAAGGTGGTGGCGAGGAAGAGGAAAACTCCTGAAGGGGAGAAGTTAACTCCGAGTTCGAGCAAGAAGAGCAAGCCTGTTGCAGATACGAGTGCTGATAGCAAAATGCACTCTGCTGTGATTGGAGTAAATGGAAAAGAGTCTGTGGCGACCAATGAAGATTGTAAGTGATTGAACCTGCATCTTTTGTGTTCCTATTAAGTTCAGTTTACTTGTTGATTACTCTAGAACACTTGGCGGTTATGGTGTTGTACTATGATAATAACTGTCATTTTAATTATCTGCTTCCTATTTACAGTGGCCCTGCTATGAATGTTTATTTTTCCTTTCACATGAGCATATTAAACCATGAGTATCATTTTCCCAAATATGTATGACTTATTATGACTCTTTGACTTTGTATTGAGCCAAAAAGAATTGTTTGCTGTTCTTACCAAAGATGGTCATTCTTGTGAGGAAAGTGTGAAACAATCCAAAAAGAAACACACTAGAAGGGGAAGATTGGAAATGAGAGAACTTCCACTTGTCAAAAGAACAAAAATGAAGGGGGGAAATCTGGACTATATGTGGTTGGATCCAAATGAAAATGTGAACTTGTAGTAAGGCGGGAACAAGGTTGCCTAATTGGTCAATAACTTTCAATGTTGCAGTTTGTTACCGTATTAATTTAAAATTTCATACCTAGGTGTTAGGGTTTACAAGAAAAATTTAATGCTTAAATGTCTTAGGAAATAAAATCGAGGTGGCTCTGTTGCCCTGCAGGTGCCAAGGTATCCAACAATGACAATGTATTGCTGTGTGGTGCAGCAGATAGATTTGGACAACGTGAAACACAGAAATTCCCATTCCTTGGGAAGTAAGTACTCCAGCAAGATCTGTTCACTTTTTGTTTTGTTTTATTTGATCTAGGTGGAAATGGGTGATGTTTTACCATTTTGCTTGCTATGGCCTATTTCTGAATTTTTCTTGTGTGCTGAAACAGAGATAGAAAGGATGCAAATAGAAGGTCCCCAGGCGACGCCAATTATGATCCAAGGACTATCTACCTACCTCCTAATTTCTTAAAAGGTTTAACTGGTGGTCAGGTAATTGGATTCTCCTGGTTATATATCTTTGGAATTCTTTTCCCTATCAGAGTGAGTACTTAAATGGTGTAAATGATGCTCAGAGACAATGGTGGGAGTTCAAGTCGAAGCACATGGATAAAGTTCTGTTTTTTAAGGTAATGATGGTGGCAGCTTATTGAAGGCTCAATCTTTTTGCCATTGAAGTTGTTTTGCAGCCTTTTCATCTCTTCTTCTTCAACTTGTCCTCTATATGATGATTTTAAGTATTCCATGAATTATGAATCAGATGGGAAAATTCTATGAGCTTTATGAGATGGATGCACACGTTGGAGCCCAGGAACTTCATCTGCAGTATATGAAGGTAACTTGAGTTTATGCACCCAACAGAAAAATGAAAGATAACAAAGGAGAAAAACAATTTGGTCATCAATGTGTAGATATGCCTAAAAGAGAAAAGGAAGCGAGCCAAGCATGCATCTTTTATGCTTCATTTTACTTTTCCTGTTCAGGAAGGGAGTGGTTTATGCTCTGTATCATGTTGTGACTAAATTGCATGTTTCCCGTTTTAAGGTAGAACCTTCTCGGTTGTTCCTTGCGATAGGATATTCCAATTTTACTCTTAAGTTTCTGTGCATCTTGAAGTAAAGTTTATAGCTAACTGTTGCCTGTGTCTCCAGGGAGAGCAACCACATTGTGGATTTCCAGAAAAGAACTTCTCAATGAATGTAGAGAAGTTGGCTCGGAAGGTTGTAATCGCTCAATGTTCAGTATCCGTGTTATATTCCCGATGCTAGTTTGATTGCCTGTGTTTTCATGGCAAGGATCTTACTATGAGTTGTTTTGATGGAACAGGGTTATAGGGTTCTTGTGGTTGAGCAAACAGAGACACCTGAACAGCTTGAGAATCGTAGAAGAGAGATGGGATCTAAAGATAAGGTCATTATTGTGCTACATAAGATTGAAGCAGTCATAATGATGACAATTTTACTTCCTTCTCAGTTCTTTCTGTAGCTGACGCATCAAACCCCATTCCAGGTTGTCAGACGTGAAATATGTGCAGTAGTCACTAAAGGAACATTAACTGAGGGAGAAATGCTTGCGGCAAACCCTGATGCTTCATATTTGATGGCAGTGACTGAAAGCTCTCTAACTGCTGCATTCCAACAGGGGAAGCGTACTTATGGTGTCTGTATGGTTGATATTAGCACGGGCAAGATTATTATTGGACAGGTACAGGGCAATAGCTTATGAATTTTATTTAGTTTTATTGGTAAAATGTTTTGTGCTATTTTGTTGCTAGTCATGTGTAGCATGATTGCTGTCAATCAGTCTGATTCTATAAGGTTGCTTTCTGTGGGTGATAGTTTTCTGCAAATCTTGATTAGCTTCATGAGATGTTCACTAGAACCTGAATTAGTTTTGATCAACCTTCCCATATAGTGATGTGTGCACTTCACAGGCTAAGGGTATATAACTGGCTAATCAATTAATGAACGGAAAGCACCATAGTTTATAATACAGTCTTTACTGGAATGCTACTAAACAGAAGTTTCCTTCATATCTTTAATTCCAAGTTCCACCAGTGATAATGTTGATATTCTCCAACCAACTTGGCACCTTCTCCATCTCGTGTCTGCATTAGTTGGCTCGCTCCCTGGATTTGCCATCCCATCTTCCTAACCTTATTAATTGGTTCTCTTTCCTTTCCTCAAACCTCTCCACTCTCTCTTAACCCCACCATACACTATTTAGGTTTCTAGCATAAGCATCACCTTTTTCCTTATTTACTTTATCAATGATCTTGTCTAAAATTCTTCTTTTGTGTTGACAGCGCGTTAATTTAATGTGATTACCTGCTTGTTTGGAAGCAGCTTGTTTTGTTTAGCCATGAAAATACGTGCAAGAACATTCAAGAGTAGTATGTGTGAGGTGATTAGGTCTGCCATAAATGTTCTTGTCTACTCTGGATAAAATCTTGTCTGGGGTTCTCTGTTGCCAGTAAACTGAAGGACCCTTGGTACAACAAAGCTTCCAAAGTTGTATTTATTTAAAAATCCTTAGTTTTGTAAGGAACCCTGTTATCATCCTGTATGCTATTCTATCTCTATATTGGTTAATCTTCATTTACCGAAATGAAATGTTAGTAATTTGATGTATTTCTTTAACAGTTTGAGGATGATTCAGATTGTAGTGCGTTGTGTTGTCTACTTTCTGAGTTAAGACCGGTGGAAATAATAAAGCCTGCTAAATTGCTTAGTCATGAGACCGAGAGAGTGCTGATGCGGCACACACGAAATCCGCTAGTGAATGAGTTGGTTCCTCTTTCTGAATTTTGGGATGCTGAGAGAACAATTTGTGAGGTGAAGGGAGTATATAGGAACATGAGCTTGTCACTGCTAGCATCATCTCCAAATGAAATGTCAACACATGAAAGCACTGCCTCTGAGGAAGATGGTGAAAGGAACTTTCTACCAGATGTTTTATGTGAGCTTATAAATCTTGGTGGGAACGGGAGTTATGCACTCTCAGCACTTGGAGGAGTGCTATACTACTTGAAGCAAGCTTTTCTGGATGAATCCCTGCTCAAATTTGCAAAATTTGAGCTACTTCCCCTTTCTGGTTTTTGTGATGGTACTCAGAAATGGAATATGGTTCTTGATGCAGCTGCACTGGAGAATCTTGAGATATTTGAGAACAGTCGAAATGGAGATTCTTCAGGGTATATTTAGCTTAACTGCATTTTATTGATTATTTTGTCTTCAAGCTTAGAGGTGATTCATTCGTTAATATAGGACATTATACGCTCAAATCAACCACTGTATCACAGCATTTGGGAAAAGGATGCTCAGATCATGGCTTGCAAGACCCTTGTATCGTCCAGAATCCATTAGAGAACGTCAGGATGCTGTAGCCGGATTAAAGGTACGTTCAGGTTCCTAAGGGTTCAGTGTTTGTACTGTTGATGGTGAACTTTTGCACTTTTTGATTTGTGGTCCTTTGCTTGTGGCATTATTTAATTCCTTTTGGCTGGAGGATGATAAATGTTAATCCATCTATCAAGTAGGTACTTCTAAAGGTCGGGTATATCTAATAAAGAAGGATCACAAGAATTGTACTGAACTAAATTTGCTTGTCCTTTTGCCTATCGACTTTCCTTTTTCCTCCTTATAATTTTCTGTTGTATAGTGGTAGCTTCTAAATGGAGCTGCTTTGACAAATGAGATGGTATAATGTGCTTAATGCTTTTCTAGGGGATCAATCTACCTTCTGTTCTTGAGTTTAGAAAGGAGTTATCAAGGCTTCCTGATATGGAGCGGTTGCTTGCACGCCTCTTCGGTAGCAGGTGAAGATCGACAATTCTCGGATTCGACAATCTTTTTTTCTTTACAAGTTCTTCTGTAGTCATTGCTCAAGTATTTTGCTCTTAAATTTGCATCGATTCAGTGAAGCCAATGGAAGAAATGCAAATAAAGTGACTTTATACGAGGATGCAGCAAAGAAACAACTGCAAGAGTTCATATCAGCTTTACGTGGATGTGAATCAATGGTGCATGCATGCTCTTCACTTGGGGTGATCTTGGGAAACACAGACTCAAAGCTACTTCATCATCTATTAACACTTGGTAATATTCAAATTGAATTATTTAATCATGCTGCAAATTCTGGTCGCATCTGACAGTTTATTTTAATTTATAGGCAATGGTCTTCCAGATGTAGATTCAGTTCTCAAGCATTTCAAGGATGCTTTTGATTGGGTGGAAGCAAATAACTCAGGTCGTATTATACCTCATGAAGGGGTTGATGAGGAGTATG
Organism: Solanum stenotomum; assembly: GCF_019186545.1. NCBI lineage: Eukaryota > Viridiplantae > Streptophyta > Magnoliopsida > Solanales > Solanaceae > Solanum > Solanum stenotomum. Next base: position 24,947,891 of record NC_064282.1, read on the forward strand.
ATGCTGCATGTAAACAAGTTCAGGAGGTTGAACTTAAATTATCCAAGCACTTAAAGGAACAGAGGAAACTGCTTGGAGACTCATCAGTAAGAACATAGTTTAAAAATCCTATTGAGCAATAGGGGAGGTTATCCAGATCCACTTAATATTTTGTGAATGTTGCAGATAGATTACGTGACAATAGGAAAAGATGCATATCTTTTGGAAGTACCAGAAAGTTTGTGCAGGAGCATTCCAAAGGAGTATGAATTACAGTCATCGAAAAAGGTTAGTAGGCGTACTTCTACATGGCCAATGCTGAACATGCTTATTGTCAGACATTGTGTTCATGAGATATCTTGCTATGCGACAGCAGAGTTTACCTATTACTGATGAGATTTAGAAAGTTCAAAGCTGGTTCCTTAGTTGCATGCAGTGCCTGTTATTCTTAGAATGATGCTTCGAGTCGACATAGATGATGAATTCAAAACCATTTTGTAGAAGATTGCTAATTTAAATAAAATTGTTTAGCCCATGTTCTTTATTCTATTGAGCTGTGTATCCATGCAGTTGATGCTGCTGCTTAACAACAGTTGCAGTGTTTCTAGTTTCTGTGTGAGTTATATTATCCCTCCTTGCAAACATAGTAAATATGTGACTAATTATCTCCTTTTATGTGGTTATCTGTATTGAGTTGGATGAGGGCATGAAGATTCCTTTAATCTTTGGAAAACTGTGGCGATTCTAGAATTCAAAGGAATGATACTAGGAAATTCACTATGTGGTGTATTTGGTATTCGTACTAGATTTAAACAAGTAAATCACCACCTTGTAGTAGACTAGTTCCCTGGTTTGTTGGTTAGCAGTAGCTGTGCACTTGCTTTGTTTTTAGAAGTACTGAAACTGGTTTAATAGGTGCCTTTACTGATCTTCTATTTGCCTGCAGGGTTATTTCAGGTACTGGAATCCAGTCTTAAAGAAATTAATTGGAGAGCTTTCACATGCTGATTCAGAGAAGGAATCTAAGCTAAAAAGCATTTTGCGGAGGTTGATAGGACGGTTTTGTGAACATCATAATAAGTGGAGAGAATTAGTTAGTATTACTGCAGGTATTGTTGACCCTTAATTTGGACATAGAATCAGATATTGCCCTTAAGTCCCTTTTCCTCCTATTTCTTTACCTATTTTGGAGCAGGTAGTATCATTAGTGCTTAATGGTGAATCTAGTCAAAGTCTTTCAGAAAGAAAAAATATCTTACTTGTTTATGGTGGAAAAATTACTTTCAGCTTCTCAGTTTTCTCTGCATACTTTTGGGCAGCTACATGATGCTTCATGGAAGTTACCTATGTTCCTTTTCATGCATATTTGATTGTATTCTTTCCTTGAGAAAATTGGAGCTGGAAAACCTATGCATCATTCTTTGGATCCTACTTTGTCCTCCCTTTTGTGATGCAATAGGATGGCATTCGTCTATTGTAGCTTGGTCAGTCTGTCCACTCAATATAAGCACTCTGCCCCAGCTGAACAGTGTACTAGGAACATAAAAACTCTAGAAAGGTGCAAAATGAAGTTTCTCTTTGCTTTGTCTCTTCTCTATAAGTAAAACCATAGTAGTGTATTCTGATATAGAAAGAAAAGATAAAAAGGTTACCTCTTTTATAAGGGTAAAAAAGGTGGGTTTTTTTATATTAGTTACTCTTTCTTATATTTTATAATTAGAAACAGTTACCAGAAGGGCATTGGCTTTCCAGAAAAGAAGAAAGGTCTCTGTAATTATAACAAACTTGGAGGGAGGTTCCCTATTTTGTAGCAATTTCTAAGTTAAAAAACAACTTGGTTCTGTGCTCATTTGGCTTCAAATTAGAGTAAAATCTAGAGATTAGTCACTGTCCAAACATTTTTCAAGTAGCATTATGTGTTGAATATAACTATTATCTCTTGCTTTAGAAAGAGCTTTTTGCTCATGAAGTTCAAAATGTGGCTATCTCTTTGCAGAATTGGATGTTTTAATCAGTTTGTCAATTGCAAGTGATTACTATGAGGGACCAACATGTCGTCCAAACATCAAGTCGGTGCCAAGTCAAGATGACGTGCCAGTTCTTCTCGCTGAAAATTTAGGACATCCTGTTCTTAGAAGCGATTCTCTAGATAAGGGAACCTTTGTTTCCAACAATGTTTCCCTTGGCGGTCCTCCAAATGCCAGCTTTATCCTTCTCACTGGTCCTAACATGGGAGGGAAATCAACTCTTTTGCGCCAAGTCTGCATGGCTGTAATTTTGGCCCAGGTGAGTTATTTCCAGAAGAAAATTAGAGTTTTTCTTATCTATTGATGGCTAAAAGCTCTTGATGCTTCTTAGGTAGGAGCTGATGTACCAGCATCATCATTTGACATATCACCTGTTGATCGTATATTTGTAAGAATGGGCGCCAAAGATCATATTATGGCAGGCCAGAGTACATTCTTGACAGAACTCTTGGAAACTGCTTCAATGCTGGTGAGGTTTTATTATTTTAAAGGCTGTTATCAATTTATTGCTCGACTACCATCTGGTTTTGCTAGATATAATATCATTTGACTGAGAGTGAAAGTGAGAGAATTATGTAAACACAAATAAATAATCAAGTTATATTATGGTATTTGCTTAGGATGGTAGTAAGAGCAAAATGTGGTTGATAGTAATTTCAACTAAAATGCTGTAATCAATTGCTTGACTACCATTCAGTTTTGTTAGATATAATTCTATTTAATTGAGAGTGAAGGGAAGAGAATTATGTCAACAAAAAAAATTAATAATAGATTTATATTATGGTGTTTGCTAATATGGTCTTAGACATGGGTACTATTAAGAGCAAAAATGGGGAGATCATAATTGGGTTGTTGATATTAATTTCACTCTCATCTCCATGAAGTGATCGGAACATTTGTTTTCTTAATAATTGCAGTCTATGGCAAGCCGTAATTCACTCGTCGCGCTTGATGAACTTGGCCGTGGTACAGCTACTTCTGATGGACAAGCAATAGCGTATGTGCCAATTATACAAAAAAACATTATTGGTTGTTTGTTATGATGTGGATTTTATTCTCTCAGCCTTATTTGCTCAAATCATTTTCACTAATATCACTATGTTTTCTGGCCCTGTTGGCAGTGAATCAGTTCTCGAACACTTTGTCCACAAGGTGCAATGTCGAGGAATGTTTTCTACCCACTATCATCGGTTATCTATTGACTATCAAAAAGACTCCAGGGTACTGTCTTTGATCTTTCACTTCCCTTTGAATTGCCATATTTAATATGCATTGCTTCATAAAAGATTGCATTGCTTTAAGGATCAAGCATTTTGACTGCACATTTTCATCCAATAGCTAGCAGAATTTAGATTCAGACGGCTAATAATCTGATGCCTTCTGGGTGATGCTCATTAGCTTTTTGCTGTTTGATTTAGACTATTAAGCTGCTAAAATTTATGCTCAGTAGATGACTTATTTGGAATGCTAATTTTTTTGGTTGTGCAGGTGTCGCTGTGCCATATGGCATGCCAAATTGGAAAAGGTTCCGGAGGTCTTGAGGAAGTTACTTTTCTTTACAGGTTGACACCAGGTGCATGTCCTAAAAGTTATGGTGTCAATGTTGCACGGCTTGCTGGTATGTCTATTAATTCTTTTTCTAAGTATGTCTGACTTGATCTCTCTTTTGTGGTCTAATGAGGGTTGAATGGCAACTTTAGTCTATGAACTTAGGTCTCCATTTATTTCAGGTTTAGCTTGTTTTAAGTCACATTCTTTTATCTCCACTCTTTTCAGGACTTCCTGAAAATGTGCTTCAGAGAGCTGCTGCAAAATCTGAGGCGCTTGAGACTTATGGCCACAATAAGCAATCTGAAGAAAACCCTTCTGAGAATTTGACAGGAAAGACTGCAGCACTGCTCCAAAATTTGATAAATTTGATCGTACACAATAAATATGACGACAACAAGGGTGTGATTCTTGGTGAGTTGAATGGACTGCAGAACAGAGCAAGAATAGTCCTTGAACAAAATTGAAAAAGCAATCTTAATGTACAGTGCCTAAATGTGCATGCTTACTCCTAGAGTATTTCTGGAGAACACTGCAACTATTTTCAGTTGCCAATTTTGTATAGAAACATGTCAGCCCTTTGATCAAGGTTGCTATTAGAATTTACAAAAGAAATGATGCTATTGTGCCAAGGTTTTTTTTCTATTTCACAACATGATCAAAGACAGTAATTGGCATGATGGAGGTTGGGGGGGGGGGATAGGTTGTGTCTTATCTAGTTTGTAGCTCCTTATAATAAACTAATCAAAACAACCTAGTTTGTTGGCAATATCTAACTGTTTTAGAAAGTTGGCTTCTTTTCTAGATGACTTGGATCTCGAGAGTAGTTAAGTCCAGGGTCGTTGGCCTACCTAAAAAATACAAGTATTTCTCTTTCGTACTTGTCATTGTTACTAAGCTATTAAGTAATAGCAGTAAGTTGGGAGTAGTTGTTTGTTAGAAGAAGCAATAAAATAATCATGTACTAACAACCAAGGAATCTGATTTGTGAAACTTTTAATTACTCTCCACGTGTATGGAAAAAAAAACAATTAGATAAGCATCAGTACGATGCTTAGAAATACAAATTACACTGTTAATGAAAAAGAATATGCAAATTGAACACTTGTATTAGTTGTCTTGGTCAGAATTGGATAGCCTGTCTTCTGAATCCTGAACAAACAAAACAAACAAAACATTTAGATTGTATTTTGATGTAGCTAAGCTAACGAACAGGAGGTTGAAAATGATTGAGTTGACAAAATATATATATAAGATTACCAGATAATGATGTCTAATGATAATCTGAATTCTTGTGATTAACATTAGTATAATGTACATGGGCAAGAGTATTCCAGTGGATTTAATAATTAGCAACTGCAAAATAATAAGACAAATAAGGTTGTTAGGTACTAAGTAGTTGTGATGAAAGGTTAAGTTGGTACCAAATTATTAATCTATTACATAAAAACATCATAATCAAAAAAAGTTAGTTCACTTACTGTTGGAAGTGTAAAGGGATAGTTTTTTGCTCCTCCATTCATCACCTCTAACAAATGTCTCATCATAAGCAGAATTGTGAACTGCCAAATTAAATCATATATATTAATGATTAAAATAATAAGATAATTAAGTTAATTAATATCCACGCAGAATCACGAACTAGTTCATAATGCATATCTGCATGTGAAAGATAGCCAAAATTGGCTGTTTTTGGGTGCATATCGCAAGAATAAAGTATAAGTGAATAACTTAAATGTTGGTTTAATTTTCATAAATAATAAAATATGAACCACATGTGTTTTTGGAGTTGTCAATAAATGGTAAATTACGTTTCTAATAACACAACTTAATAGTCAAGATTTCCTATCTTAACCATTTAATGTTGTTCAAATTTGAACTTTCTTTATTTCGTTACTAGTTACGTAAAACAACAAAAAAAAGAGGACTAATTACTACGTCTCAATTCTAAATAAGTACTTACAATAAGAGCAATAGTTCGACAGCAAGACGCGCTTCTATCAGCAGCTTGTGTGCATTCATAATACTGAGTACTCCTCACCAACATTTCACTTCCTTCTGATTCTGAATCCGACTCTACTCTTTCCCTTCCATTTTCTATATCTTCTTCTTCACTTCCTCTGTATATCGCAACATTATTTCAAACATATTAACACATTGTATAGCGCAAAAAAATATTTACAAAATCAAGTAAGATAACCATAAGTAAATTGATTACTTGGTAAAAATAGTAACTAACATAATATCACAAATTCACAACGATAGTTTTTATATTACCAATGCATGTAACTTAAATTCATTAAACTTGTACTATTAATTTCATACTATATCCGATGTCGGAGAAAACAATATTATTAACTGTCTATTCAAGTGCAATGAAGGAGACAAATGCAATATTTTATCTTAAAACAAAATACAACAAAAGCTTGTCTAAAATTATAATGTGCCAAATGAAAAGGTCCTTTTTTCAACTTTTAATTGAAAAAAAAAACAAATTTAAGGATTGGTGGAATACCTAATAATTGCAGCTGTATTATTATTATTATCAACCAAGTGGGCCTTCTTCTTAGGAGGTGGAGCCGTATATCCTGGTTCAAATTTCTGCAACGTTAAAAGAGAAGAAACACATTTAAAATTAAATTCAATTTATATACATATTTAAAAAAAATTAATGTCTAATAATATTACATGTATAAAATTAGTTAAACTCTTGAAAGATAATGCATGAACAGTTTAAATAGAAAGATAAATTAGATAATTAAAAAAGTTAATAGAAACATTGCGTGGCTTAAATTGAACGTCAAGGAATAAGCAAGAAGTAGATAATATCTACTTAATATTTTTCGTGTTCTGTAATATTAAAAAGAAAGCGTGTTCTAATTGCTGTCATATGTGAATTATCTATTGTCTCTTAGCCTTTTTCTTATTCAAAACGTTCTATTTTATGTGACACGATTATTAACTATACAAAAATTACTAATATTTTTTTTTTAAAAAAAATAGTTTATTTTGTTCTGTAAAAAGAACTGCTACCCACACCCATTTCTGTAGAGAGAAAAAAAACAGAGGAAGCAACCTTAAACCACGGAATTGCTCCGATAATAAGCACTTTCTGGCTCTTAATTCCAAAATTGTGGGTTCGAGTGGAGAAGAAAAAGGATGAATCGAGGAGGGAAAAAAAACAATCAAAATGGTTTCAGATTAATTTTTTCTTATCGAAAAAAAAAAACAGAGAATTTGTTTGTTACCTGTAAACAAATTTCGCAGATTGTGTTTCCCTTTTCATTACACCATTTTTGGATACAATCCCTGTGCGCAAACTGTATTAAAACAAAAAATTAATTCAAATATATCTGATCACTGGAAAAAATTAAAAACCAAATTAAACAGCTGAAAATTAGACTTAATCACCAGAAGCTAATTTAAATGATAATCAATTAACTAATAATTACCTTTACAGTTCCAGAACATGCACATGGAGCTTCTAATTTTTTACAGCTTTCGAATTCTTCGTCATGACAAATTCTACATAAATATGTTGAAGAAGAGAAAAATTCATAATCATCAACATATATTATCACTTCTCCCATCTGAGTTTTGCTTTTCATAATCTTTTTTTTAAAAAAATAATTATTATCTCTTTGAATGTTTTTTTTTTTGTTCTTTCCTTTCTTTCTCTGTTTTCTTCATTTCTTTGGAGTCTTCACAGAGTTTATATAAATATGCAAAAGAAGATGGAGTGTGAAATTCCGAGATTGCCCTTGTTTGGAATTTTCAAATGAATCTAACTTCATAGGTACAACTTGTACTTGGACATAATCAATACGCGTTTAAAGAAATTAAATTAAATCTTTTTAGAATCTTCGAAAAATAAAAAATAAAATATTAAATAAATTAGACTATTTATTTTTTTCTTTTTCCACCTCTATGATTAAGCAATTATCCATCATAATTCATAAATGCAGACTCTAATTTTATTTTGGCTTTAATACATTGACCTGTCCCCCCTCATACTTGTCACTATCTTTCATTTTAATGATTGAACTATAGATTATTTCAATTAAGCATTTATTATATAATAAAATATTTTTATTAGATATTTTTTATTCAAATTCTGAAGGATTATGTGATCGTAAATGCTTATTACATAAATGAGTTAAATCAATAAAGATGTGTTATTGTCTGTTATTATACACATCATTTTTAATTGAAACATGTTTGAGTTTTTACTATTAGTGGCGAATTTTTATAGGTAAGAATATGGGGCACGTGGGTCCGTCGTGTCTCTGTAAAATTACATATTTTATGAATTTATTTTTTGAATTTGCTATAATATTATAAGTTGGCACTCATGCTATGAGAAAATTAAATGATGTACTTGATTAAAAGTTGAGTTATTTACCTAAAAGATTAGGGATCAATTCCCACTAAATATTAAAAAAAAAATTCTACCTTTTTTTAGTGGTACACACATATTCTAGAATTCTTAGATTCGTCTCTGCTAATTCGTATAATAAAAGAATGTGACATATTTGATTAACTACTCATCTACGTACTGAGCATTTGAATAGACGCACAAAAAAAAAATCAAATTTTGAACAGATTATATCTAATATGAAAAAAATTTTCATGTGTTCAAGTGTTTAATTGAAACAATCGATAATTTTAATGTCTAAATCATATTAACGGATTAATTGAATTTCTTGTTAGGGGATAATTGAAGCAGCATAAATTCAATTATTACTAACGTTAGCATTTGGTGCGCTGCCTTTTTATTCAAATTTTTAAATTTATGTACGTACGTACGTATATATAATTAAAGATACTTTTTCTTACTGATTTAATAGAAATTAATTTATATAAGTAAGCATTGATAAGCGATCATTAATCTAGTTTAGCTTAAGAAGGAGAAAATTAAAGTTAGTTTACCCACTTTAAAGCATTATTATATCTTTTCCACAAACTAACTTACCAACCCACCTTCTCCCTCACTCATTGATTCCTATAACAAAGATAAATTAAACATTTATTTAATAAAATTAAGGATCAGGAATTTTTTTTTTAAAAAAATAACGTTAATTTTGCTTATTTGTTCAATACTAGTAATATTCAATGAATTAAGTGTTATTAATTAGTGATGTAAACTAATTTTTAAACGCTCAAACCTAATTTGGCATGTTACTTGCTTTTCGGTCTGGTTATCAATTCTTGCATAGTCTAAACGCTTACATATAATTAATTTCTCATAGAAATATTAATGGATAAAACTTAAATTCTTACTTGTTAAAGAAAATCTAAATATGTGAAACACAAGAGCTTGTTGATTGAATTGAAATTAAATTAAATATATAGAAAAAGAAGGTCAAGATGGTCCTATATGTTCTCATCATATTTTTGTTCTGGTTGAGACTTGAGTTAGAATTTTTAACGATATTTTAGAGTTCAATTTTTTTAAAAAATAAACATATCCGGAGGACAAAAAGTGCAACATCTATTAATAAAAGGAATTTGGATGAACCCTTCAACCCGTCTAACTCTGCTTTATTTGTACGAAACATTAAGAGGTTATTTGGTATGAAAGATAAAATAAATAAAATTATTTCATAAATTGGGATGTTCTTGAACTTAATTATTCTATCATTATAATATTATAGTGGAAAAACAAATTTGATGGACTAATTAATATTGAAATGTCACTAATCAAACACAAAATAAAATAATTTTACATTTTATTTCAAGATTATTATTTTTTATCCCTAGTAATAAAATGTTCCCTTAGTGTGCAACTAACAACATACGAAAAATCAAATGAGTAAAGTAGAGTATGTAATTAACTAAAAGGTGGAGGGTAATCAAGGATTTTTAATTTTAAATTTAATAAAAAGGGGAACAAATTATGCATTATCTAGCAGAGTCCCAAAGTTAATTTTGTGATTTAATTGTCTACCTGTAATCCATTTTGAATTTTGTAAAGCTGTTTGATTGATTGCTGATGAACGGCTATAAATAGTTCGGCTGCCAACAATTTTTAAAAACTTTGTGGGACCTATTTATTTAATTATTATCCAAAAAAATAGCAACGCGGTCTCACCGTAGAAAAAAGAGAAATGGTTCTGTAGGGACCATTTCGACGGCCCATGATGTCCTCATCTCTCTCAAACACCCTAATATCCAACGATCGAGGCTCGCCTTATCATTTTATGTGTCAAATTTCTTAGTTAACATTAGTGATCATCATAATTCTCACTAAATAAATGATACTTTCTCTATTCCTAAGTACTTGTTCACTTTTGAATTGACACAACTATTAAGAAAATAATAGTTATCATACTAATTTTATCATTTTACCCCTATTAATTATGAAGTTTGTGAATTAAAAATTTAAGTTTTTCAAAAAGTTCTACCTTTTTCAAAGTAATTAATTGAGGATATAATAGGTAAAAATATTTTGTCATTTCTTATTTGTCAAAATAGACAAGTAAATAGAGACAACTAAAAAAGAAAAAATTGACAAGTAATTAGGGACAGAGGGAGTACTCACAATAACAAGTTATAATGTTACATATATCTAAATTTTAATTGATCGTCATATTTTCGTCGTATGTTAAAAATATCTAAATACATAACTTATTTTATCATATCCTCTAAAATTTCCTATCATTTTTTAAAAATTGCACAAATCTCTATTTTCCTCACTATCTTTCCTATTCTCGAGTATAATAACTCTTACGCGGTGTATCTTGTATCAATAAAGATATTGTATCAAGACACAATGTATCGGGATATGTGTGTCTTGTATCAACAAGAGTAATATATTGAGACGCGATGTATAGAGATATTGAGCAAATGTATTGGGACAAGTGTGTCTTATATCAATATAAAGGTAATATATTAGGATGCGATGTATTGAAACGTTGAATGATGTATCCGAAATCGTTAAAATTTAAAGAATTTTTATAATTTGTCAAAGAGTAAAAATAAAATGTTGCTATTAGCATCATGGGATTTGTTGCAATTTTTACCATTACTATATTTTATTATTTGTGACACATTGATAATTGTAAGTTATGGTGGATATTTTTTTATAGGAGAGAATGTTGATTGCTGACATGCATACTTATCTTCTTCTCATTCTTATCACCTCTCTCTAATCCTAAAGAGCACTGGGCTTACAATGGGTAGGTGGGTCCCTACAAATCCAAATGGAAACATCAGAAAAGTGGGAAACAGAATGAAATTCAGAGCAAAAAAAAACAAGAATAGTTTATAAACATATAGCTTTAAATTAAATGTGATTTGACATATTGTTTGGATTGGCACTAGGAGAAAAAGCGAAAAAAATATTGACTGAGTCACACAATTGGCAATATCAGGACATGTGAGGAGTCAACAAATTATGAGTTGTTTTACGATGAATCTTCAAAATCAAAAGTGCTACATGACATATAGTTTATTAAATTTGAAATTTTATTACTAAGATAAATGAGTTAAAAATTTAAGAGAGAAAAGTATTGAAATATCTTTAAATTTGGCGTAAATTATTTGTTTCGTCTATAAATTATTGACAACCTTACAAACACTCGTTTATTTGACTAACTAAACTTTGATACACCATGTATGCAACATGACATAGCGAGTGGTCTCAAACTCTTATAGAAACATGAAACTCTTGATAAAAAGTCGAGAGTACTAAAAACATCTCTAAACTTGACTAGAAATTAGGGGTGTATTTCACTCTTGTTGTGAAATCAGGGTTGGATTTAAGTTCATTTTTAAGACGGTCAATAGTTCGAGAATGAAACTACTTCCTTTGTTCAATAATAATTGTCCACTATTGACTTGACACATTCTTTAAGAAATCTATATATATATATAAAGCTGGATAACAAAAGTCTGACGTGGCACCTCTCTTTGGCCAGGATTACCATTTTATTTTTTTTGTCAATTTTTTTAAAACTCTTTTGATCTCTAATATCTGCCAAAAGAAGAAAAAAAGTATTTAAAATATTTTCTCTATCTCTCCTCATTATTACTACAATTTATTATTTTTATCTCTCTTCACCATTACTATAATTAATTATTTATCCTTAAATTCCTCTTTTTACCTTCCATTTTTATAATTTTCTACAAATCCCGATTTATTTATCCTTTTTATTATTATAATTTAATATTATACTTTTTATTTCTACAATTTTCTAAAAATAAAATATCTTATTTATCTTTCTTTTACTTATTACCATAAACGTTTTATTTACTATAATTAATGATTTTTCCTTAAATTCCTTTTTTAACATTTTTTTAAAATATAATTTTCTATAAAATCTAATTTATTTATCCTTTTATTATCATAATTTAATATTATACTTTTTATATCTACAACTTTCTAAAAATAAAATATCTTATTTATCTCTCTTTTACTTATTACCATAAACGTTTTTTCCCCATTAAATTTGACTCAATCAACTTCATTTAATTTGTTGCCACACAAATTAGCAGAAAATTAAAAATATTTTTTTATTTCATCCCTAATACTATTAATTAATTGATTTACTTAAGACCCTTCCTCTTCCTTCTCTCATATCTCTTCCATTTTACTTTTTAAAAAAACTTTTTAAAATAACTTNGGAGGGAGTAGTATTTAGTAACAAAGATAAAATAGACACAAAAGATAAATTATCTCTTGATTCTTTAAATTGAATAAGTATTGTTAGACAATTATTTTTAGTATAATGAATAATTAGATGTACTGCGACATAGTTGGTCGGCATTTTATTGTGATAATTAGCAAATTATTGGGCAATGAAGTGTTACCAAAAATGGGTTTCACGTACACCCTTGCTGAATTTTAAACTTCTGAGCTACGAAGGGTAGTTATGAAAGCAACATTTCTACCTATAGTAGCTCACAAATAACGACTCGTGAAATCGACCAATAATATGTATCACGTGAAAGAATTATATTGAAAATATTTAGTTATTAATATTATTGATTAGTGTATCTTTATGAATTATATGTATTTGAAAGTATGTAATCGTGAAAATTTATTCATAAAGAAGCATGTAGACCAGTAGATGTATATGTGATTTATCAAAAATAACCTCTTGCCATGACACAATACACGTCGGTTGCATGTGTCTACTTATTTAATTTTATACAAATTTAAGTGTCTACTTGTGCACATTCAATATTGAATGACATGAATGTTAGTTGAGATCAATTTCAAAAGACACGTTTATTATGTCTTTTATAATCTCTCATTTTTCGATACAACCTGTGATAAATGACTTTGTATGTTCTTTAATACTCTCTTTGTGACTCTGTCCAACAATAATTGTCCAATATTAATTTGGAACACATCTTAAGAAACAAAAAACAACATAGGTAATCTTAATATTATCTTTTGAATATATTAAATTTAATGCTTTAAGAGATGCATTAGATATTGACTAGCATTTAATAGTAAGAGTAGAATAGATATAGATAAATTATTTCTTGATTTTCCAAAATAAACAAGTATTGCTGAACAACTATTTTTAATATAGTGGATAAATAAAAATGGACCAAGGGAAATTGATTGAACTCTTAAAGAAGCATTAATAATTAAATCAAAGGTCAAGAGTTTTAAGTTGTAACTCCTAGTATTTCAAGTGAGAAGTACCTCTATTATTGGCTTAATTAAATATAGTTAGCTGTCCAATTTATTACATTATCCAAATTAGAAAAAAAATGGAGAGTTTTTCAATCAGTTTTCCTATTAGATTTTGACTAATAACAAGCTCATAAACGGTCTAATAGAAAACAAAATCGGATTTTAAAATTCAAATAAGCTGATGCATGCAACTGCACCCTACTTTTTTTGTGCAAATTTAATTAAAAAGCACACTAAAAGTATTTTTTTTTCTTTAAAAAGATTTAGATTATTTTTATATAGTTGAAGGGTTTAATGATTTGATCAAATTATTTATTTATTTATTATTCTTTTAAAAGAAAAGATAAGTTCATTAAATAGTGTTCAAATTGATTATAGCCACATATAAATTATTATAAGTAACTCTTCAAAAGTAGTACTACTTTTTAATAATCTATTCTTTATAAAAAAAATAAACATATTTACTACTCTAGATAATAGGACCAACAAGCAAATAAGAATATTCTGACATTCTACAAAAAAAAAATAGCTAAAAGCAAGAGTAATTTATTCAATTTTCTAGCTAGCTATAATAGTAGTATCTAGTTTGTGGCCATGAAATTTAGGAAAAGAAACATCCACCGTCTTCACACTTTATGCAACAGAGTTTTTTTAATTTTATTTTTTTTAAAAAAAGGTTTCTAAACTTTGTAATATAAAAAAAGTGATATTAAATATTTGTGTGACTATAATTTTTTTTATTAAAGATAAATTATGCATTTTAGAGTTAAATTATTGAATAGTTAATATAGAAATATGCCTTTTTTAGACCAATTAAAAAATAAAAAGTGTTATATAAATTGAGACATACGAGTAATATTTTAATATATCGAGCAGAATGTCGATTTTGGTGTCATTATCTCACAGCTGAATATAAAAATGACACCAATTTACGAAAATGAAAGAAATGGACCAGCAAGCTTGCATTCCCTTCACACAAAAATAAACTTCTAATCCAAATCCAATAAACATATTTTTATTTATAAAATAAATAAATTATTGTAGTGGATTGGGTATTGGACGGCATTTTTTCTCTTACAAAAAATTGTGGACCACCAGAGTCTTTTTCGTTCAATCTTTTCCTTTTTTGGAGATTGGAGTGTTTATCCAGAACATCAAAAAAAAAAACTAGTATTAAAAGCAGACAATAATGTTGAGGTCCAAAGTTAAATTTCAAAGAGATTGTATTCATTTTTTTTAAAAAAATAAATCGTTACATATTTTTATTTCAAGTTTTTATTTTATTTTCAAAAGTCCATTTATGGTGGGGTCAGTGGCGAAGCCAAATTTTTTAATAAGGGAGTTTAGAATCTGAGAGGTAAGCACACGAACTAATGGAAGGGGGTTTGACATTTATTATACCTATCTAAAAAGTAATTTTAACCTTATATAAATAGTAATATTTTCCGTTGAAGGGGGTTTGGATGAACCCCTAAGTATATGTTGCCTCCGCCCGTTGTGGGGGTTAAGGTACTGCCCCAACCTTTGTATTATCAAAAAAATCAAGTATATGGAGTAGTATATAAACCTTTTGTCCCCAGAGCCAAATGAATAATGTGACATTTCATTCTTATGTATCTACAGTTACAATTTACAAATATTGTAAGATATGGGACTTAGGAGGATAAAAATCCAACCTAATGTAAAAGTTGGTGTGGGTACAAATCAGTACCTTACTGATTACTATATTTGCTCTTTATCTTTCAATACACATGTTAGTACTTTCTATTATGAACATTATTTAAAGCTAATTATCATTCTGTCACGTTAAATTGTTAGAAAAATCATATTTTTTGTGAACATTTTCTTATTATAGTTAAACTATAAATCAATAATAATAATAAAAAAAATTTTAATTTGGTTATAGTCTTATTCTTTTCTCTCAATAAAGACGTCCAATTTTCCCATTTTATTTGAGATGCTACTCAAGGTGATTGAGTGAAAAAAGTTGACATGTCCATGTGCGCTTATCCAAACCATATGTAGAGGCCCTTAAAATCGTTTAATTAAGTGAGACACAAATAACTTTTTCCTTATTTATGGATCAATCAAACAAGATAAGGACATACTTGAAATTGTTCTCGGAAGTAAATTCCAGAACAAGAGAAAGAGAGGAAGAAGAAGAAAGAAGAAAGAAACAGTTTGTTTTTTCTTATTAGTAGAACTGAACTCAATTGAAAAACTTACATTCACTAATAACAAAGTCTCTCTTATATAAGGAGATTTGTGACTGTTATTGTATAACTAACTAATTAGTTATAACTAACTTTAATTAACTAACACTAACAACCCTCTTTCTCCTTTATCTCAACACTCCCCCTCAAGCTAGGAAGGGGAGAATATATCACATAGTCCTAGCTTGGAATTTAGATAGTTGTGCTGAACTCTAGTAAGCCCCTTAGTTAGCATATCTTTTTTTTTTTTTTAATTAAAAATCTTAGTTAGCATATCTGCTGGCTATTCTTGTGTCGAAATGTAGCTTGTAGTAATAACTCCTTGAAGAATTTTTTCCCTGATGAAATAACAATCAACATCAATGTGTTTTGTTCTTTCGTGATAAACCGGATTTGCTGCTATTTGCATTGCAGACTTGCTATCACTGAAGACACAAACTGGAAGTATTACCTCACTTCCAATTTCCTTCATTAAACCTAGTATCCATACTAGTTCTGCTACAACAGCTGCAAGACTTCTGAACTCTGCTTCTGCAGAGCTTCTGGAAACTGTAGTCTGTTTCTTTGACTTCCAAGAAACTATTGAATCTCCCAGCTTCACAAAATAACCAGTTACAGACCTTCTAGTTTGAGGACAAGATGCCCAATCAGCATCACAATAAGCACTGACCTTCTCTTCTGAACTACTCGACAAAAGAACTCCTAACCCTGGCTGATTCTTGACATACCTTACCACTCTAACTGCAGCTTCCATATGTGACTTTTTTGGACTTTGTAGAAATTGACTTAAAGTTTGTACACTAAATGCTATATCAGGTCTGGTCATTATTAAATAAAGCAGTTTCCCAACCAACCTTTGATATGCCCTTCGATCAGTAGGAGGATCATTATTTGGTTTCAAGTGCTTGACATGATCATCAAACTGTTTTGAGGTGAGTTTTAGGTTATAGTCTATGGGATTCCTAGCTGGCTTAGCTGCTCCTAACCCCAATTCAGCCAATAGTTCTAATGCATACCTTCTTTGATGCATTAGTATACCTTTGTCAGACCTTGCAAATTCAATACCAAGGAAAAATTTTAACTCTCCTAAATCTTTTATCTTGAAAGTCTCTGACAAAGTAGTTTTGGTTTCCTCTATCAACTTCAGACTATCACCAGTGACTAACATATCATCTACATATACTAACACAAGTGTAACTCCTTCAGATGTCTTTTTAACATACAAAGAGGGATCATATCGACTCTGAACAAACCTGAACTTCACCAGTGTCTCTGATAACTTTGTATTCCATTGTCTAGGAGCTTGTTTTAAACCATATAGGGATTTGACTAGCCTACACACCTTGTTCTCCCCCTGGCTTGCAAACCCCTGAGGCAAGTCCATATATATCTCATCAGATAGGTCTCCATTGAGAAAAGCATTATAAACGTCCATTTGATGAACATACCATTTTTTTTTTGCTGCTGTTGCCAGAACAATTCTTACTGTTTTCATTTTTACTACTGGAGAGAAAGTCTCTTTAAAATCTATATATATACCTTCTCTTTGATTATACCCTTTTGCAACTAGCCTAGCTTTAAACCTTTCTACCTCACATGAAGCTTTATAGTTTACCTTATACACCCATCTACACCCAATAGGTTTCTTGCCTTTAGGTAAATCAACCACATCCCAAGTATGATTGTGACTTAAAGCTTCTACTTCATCTTTCATAGCCTGAACCCACCTTGAATCTTTACTTGCCTCCAAGTAGTTGGTTGGTTCAGAAACTGATGAAGAAGCTGCTAAACAAGCCATGTACTCTTTTGACAACCTCTCATAAGACACATATTTAGACAGTACATAAGGCACTTCTTTGTGAATGTTTAAAGAGACAAAATCAGTCATCCAAATTGGTGTCTTCCTGTCTCTAGTTGACTTCCTCTGACCCTGTACCTTATGGGACCTGTCTGTATCAGTAGCCTCTTGTGTCACCTCATGTTGGTTATTCTGAGAGCCTAAGTCTGTATCTTGTGTATCTGCAGAATCACAAACTTCATCACCTATTTCAGGAGCAACTTGAATTGTCTCAGCACTTGTAGTTGTGTCAATTGCCCTATACTGCTGGTCACCTAGGGGAAACACACACTGAGGCTCTTGAAGGGCCTTATTCTTCTCCTTAAATGGAAATACATCTTCTCTAAAGGAGACATCCCTGCTCACACAAAAGGACTTATTTACTATATCATACAAGACATACCCCTTTTGAGTATCTCAAAAACCCATAAGTACAGTGGTTTTTGTTCTAGTTAACAACTTATCATGCTCATTAAGTACTTTAGCATAACACAAACACCCCTCAACTCTAAGATGATCACAGTTGGGCTTCTCCCCATACAACCTTTCATATGGAGTTTGATAATGTAACACTGAACTTGGTAGTCTATTTATAATATACAACTGCTAACACACAATACCCCCAGAATCTTATTGGAATCTCCCCTTGAAATCTTAATGCTCTTGTTACCTCTAAAATGTGTCTGTGCTTTCTTTTTACCACTTCATTTTGCTGAGGAGTGTATGCACATGATGTCTGATGAACAATCCCAAGACTTTTAAACAAACTATTGCACAATGAATTCACAAATTCAGACCCATTATCTGTTCTTACCACTTTTACTACCTTATTAAACTGAGTCTGTACATAACTCAAAAAATGCTTCATCTGAACAAACACATCAGTCTTAAATTTCAGCAAAAACACCCAAGTCATTCTGGAGAAATCATCAATAATTGTCAAGAAGTACTTATTGCCATTCATAGTGGGAACTCTATAGGGCCCCCATAAGTCCATGTGTATAAGATCAAAGCAACAAGTAGTTTTAATATTGCTAGAAGGAAATGACAACCTAGTTTGTTTCACACTAGGACACACAATACATTGTTTCAATCTATCATCTATATCCAAAGACTTCTCTACAGACAAAATTCTCTTTAGTACATTAGTAGACACATGTCCAAACCTCTTGTGCAACAGGTCCACTTCTGCTCGCTGCTTCTTTTCTACAGAATTTGCAACCAATGCTTCTCCCTTGACTGACTTTTTAGTACTCTGATCAGCTAAAAAATATAGTCCACTATTAATCATTCCAATTGCTTTCACCTTCCCAATGTAAAGATCCTGGAATACACAGAAATCAGGGAAAAAACTTACTGAATACTGCCATTCCTTGACTACCTTAGACACTGAGAGCAGATTATAACTGAATTGAGGTATATGGAGAACATTAGAGACAACATTTCCCTCGGTCACACTACTCCTACCTACATTAGATACTACAACTGTATCACCATTAGGAAGACAGACCTTCTTAACTCCTTCAGGCTGTACTACAGAAGTCTCATCAAGCATACTTAACGCAGATACTATATGATGTGTGGCACCTGTATCTATGATCCACTGTTTAGATTTAGGAGAATTGAAGAAAACACTGCTAATACCTGCAACGTTTGCCACATCTGCTGACCTAATTTCTTCATGAGACTGGTTTGGCTTGTTTGAGTGGATCATCTGCAAAATCTGACTATACTGCTCTTGAGTAAATGCTGCTTTACTCACTTGATTCATCATAGACCCCTGTACCTCAGATTTTTCCTGATCACCTGTCCTTGACTTGGCATGAAAATCTTGTTCAACCATTTGACCAGCTAACACATTGTAGGCAGCTCCTTCTTTTAACTTTTGTTTTCTCTTTGTTTTAAAGTCAGGAGGATATCCATTCAACTTCCAACAGTTCTCTCTACTGTGACCCTTTAGATTACAAAAATCACATTGAACATTATAGTTTTTCTTGAGTCTTTGCCCCTGACTTCTTGAGTACATAGCCATTTCAAATTCCCTTACCTGAGCAGCTGGTCTTACTCCCAATACTCCAGCACTTGTAGCTCCAACTCTATGTCTTTCATCACTCACGATCATAGCATAGGCTTGATTTACTGAGGGCAAAGGACTCATGAGCAAGATTTGACTTCTTGCTTGAACGTATGACTCATTCAATCCCATCAAGAACTGAAACAGCTTTAGTTTTTAAAGATGTACCACAAATTCTTTTGACTTATCACAATCACACCCTGGTGCTGGCACTAGTGCTTCAAACTCATCCCACAAATCTTTAAGTTTTGAAAAATACACATAAACAGACATATTTTCTTGACTTAAAGAAGCAATATTCTTATGCAGATTAAAGGTTCTCACACCATCCACTTTATGAAACCTTTCATATAGATCATCCCACACTGATTTAGCTACAGAGGCATACATTATACCTCCAAGTAATTCTTTAGCAACAGAATTCATTATCCAAGCAAGTACTACTGCATTCACCCTTTTCCAATGATTTCCCAATTCATTTGGAAACTTATCTTTAGCACAAGTCCCATCTACCATACCTAACTTATTTCTACCTAACAGGGCTACTCGCATGGATCTATACCAAACTGAGTAATTCTCGATACCTGTAAGTTGAAACGATATGATTTGGATGCCACTGACATCTGATGGATTGAGAAACAAGGAATGGTTGTAGTCGATCACACTAGGCTGAGACCCGCCATGACTAGTTGATGTTGCGACTTCAGTTTCTGTACTCACCATCGTGAAACTCTCCAGATCTCAGATCTTGATTCACACTTTACACCACAGTTGAAAGTTCTGACTGTAGGATCGAAATAATTTAGCAAGAAGCTCTTGCCTACTGCATTGATACCATGAAATTGTTCTCGGAAGTAAATTCCAGAACTAGAGAAAGAGAGGAAGAAGAAGAAAGAAACAGTTTGTTTTTTCTTATTAGTAGAACTGAACTCAATTGAAAAACTTACATTCACTAATAACAAAGTCTCTCTTATATAAGGAGATTTGTGACTGTTATTGTATAACTAACTAATTAGTTATAACTAACTTTAATTAACTAACACTAACAACCCTCTTTCTCCTTTATCTCAACAATACTCCCTCCGTCCCTATTTACTTGTCCATATTTCCTCTTTTAGATGTCCCTATTTATTTGTCCATTTTGACAAATCAAGAAAGGACAAAAAAAATTTTCCTATTATACCCTCATTTAAACTTCTTGAAAATTTAAACTTCCCCCAACATTGATTAGTTATCTTGAATAAATTTATTTTGGAATCATAATTAATAAGGGCAATATTGTAACTTCACTATGCTAATTATTGTTACCTTAATATGTATGTCATTTCTAAAGTGGACAACTAAATAGGGACGGAGGGAATAATTAATTAAAAAAAAATCATAAATAAGAAACAGTAAATGTACATTATATAAATGATGTGGAACTAAAGATGGAATTTAGTAAATAGATTAATTATGAGAGAGAGAAAAAAAATACAATAAACTGCAAACTTACCTGCCCATCAATCTCAACTAAATTAAAGAGAGAGAGAGAAATTCACTTTTACTCGTTAAATATTAAGTAATTTGATTTCTATTTTTTATTTGTTAGTTTTGGCTAATAAAAAAGTACAATCTTCTTTTCTTCTTATATATATCCTCAATCTATTTACATTGAGTTGATATCTTTAAAATTGTACTGAGTAAATATATTTGAGACTCTATCAATTAATAGGAATAAAATAATAAATTTATTATATAATTATCATTTTCTTAATAGTTATATCAAATTAAAATTTGACAAGTAAATCGGAGAAATATATATTATTGGAGTACATAATATTATTTTTGTAGCTTCATGACTTTTGGAGCCTAAGCCATTAAGTTCACTTGACTTGCCCTTTAGCGGCCCTTGATCAAACTTATAACTTGAATAATGCAAAATGGGGTAGACGATATCCTACTAAAGAGTAGTCTATTATTATAAAAACTAGGCTTAATGTGTGCCAACTAGGAAACAATGAGAGTTTCGATGTATTTGATTTTATTTTTTTTGAGGAAAATAGTACGTGATATTTTTTGTCATAAATGAAACAAAGGTAAAATTTGAAGACAATTCTTAAAATTTGGGTGATCATATTAACTTTCTTACTAATTGAATAAAATAAATTAATATTTCAATTTTTTTACGTATAAAGATGAAAATCTTTTATAAAAATAATATAAAATTAAAAGGGATAAGACACAAGTATCTTCTAGACTATAATCGAAATCTCAAAGACACATCTTAACTAAACTAAAGTCCTACTACCCTGAATTTTTTGTTTTTGTTTGTAATTTTATACACCTTTTGGTTTACGTGACACATTCTGTGATCAGGGCCGGACACACATAGAATCCGCCGGGTGCTCGAGCACCCATTAACCTTGCCTCGGAATATATATATTCATGTAGAAATTAAGAGGTATTTGCATAAAATTAACATAGAGCACCCAATGAACAAATGATTTGATTGGTCCATTGGCTCTTTTGTGGGTACTTAATACTCTTTTAGTGTTGTTGAGCCTGAGTTCAAATCTCACTGTAACGTGTCTTTTTTATATTTTTGACTCGGCCACTTTCAAAGCACTTAAAATTCTAGATCCACCACTGTCCGTGAGTCCACGTTTTTATACTCTGACTGTCCGCGACTCCACGTAGTTGAGACGTGTGGGAAATGTTTGGATGCCACGCAAGCCAAAAAAATGTATAAAATTACAAAAAAAAAAAAAAAA
>NC_064282.1:24972025-25023729 GCF_019186545.1 Solanum stenotomum
ACCATATGAGTAGATCTATAACGCAACTTGTATTGTCTATGCAAGATGTTCTGGAAACTAGAATTTTGCAGTTATTCTGATATGACTCTCTTGACTGTTTTACATTTTTATTCTCTTCTAGGAAAGCCTCTTTTGCAAATTTGTTAGTTTGAATTAGGTTATAAATTACAAAAAGAAGAAGCCAGTAAAAGACTACTTTTATCAGGTAAAAATTTGAAGTCCTTCAGTAGTATGATTGCATGAAAATATGTTTTCCTATAGTTGTAGCTTGCAGGCGTGAAACTACTAGATTTGCAACAATGAAACAACTGATGTTCAATGGTGAACTTATATAAGGTCTTCTTTGAAATACTAATTAAAGAGCTTGATTTAGAAATTTATCATAAATGTCTTCTGTAGAAATTAATAAACAGGAGATACTGTCTTGGATGTCAGGATTGTTTTAATTCGAACACTACCTGAAGGGGTTCAAGTGTCTGATACAAAAAATGAGAGGGTTCAACATCCTTTGCAAATATCTTTATTGGCCTTAGCATATAATGATGAGACACAGTTGCTGCATCCTATTTACTTATTAGCATTTTCCAAAAGTAATTAAACAAGTTACCCTATAATATTGATGACGTTTTTCTCCACCATATCTGGTTGTGTTTTGACGCCATGAAATGTGGAATTATGAGCACGGTGGACTATTGAGAATTTTTCATCTTCTTATCTATGAGATAGGCTGTTACCTCTGTTGCTTTTTATAAGTAGCAATATATCCCAAGTTGGAAATGATGATGAATACAAGTCCCAACTCTCGAAGAGTAAAATTGGGACATATTGATAGAAGGTTAAAGATACTGTCTTTTTGACTTGAAGATTATATAGTTATTATTTGTTAGCATGTAGCCTTCTTTAAAAGACCCCATAGAAGTCTTTTTGTAGTGAGAGTTCAATAGGAAATGGTCTTTATCACCGGCAATATTAACCGTCTTAGTTCCATACACGTCAGAAAGGATTGCATACTTAGCATGCATCAAAGTCCAAAATTCTTATTCTCATGTAGTAGTATGTATTTCCTTCAAGTCATGCCTAGTATTATATGGGTAATCCTTAGCCCTTATCATAAAAATTACGCTATCCATGGCTTGTTCTCTACCTCATGAAAAAATTCTGCACTCTATTCTATGTTTTGTTCGTCACCTAATAAATCTTTACAATGTGAGAGATTTCTACCACTACTTGTCTAATTTTTATGTACAAATGTTCTTTATGTGTGATCTCTGCTTGGATTGTGGAAAACAACATGTCATGTTGTTTTCATTCTACTTATTTATTAGTGCAAGATGTAGGAGTTTTCCACCTTCCATATAAGGGAGCCTTTGTAGCCGTTGATGGATCATCTTGCATAAATTATGTTGTAATAAAAATGTGTTCTAGCTAAATTTTCTCTTTTCTTTCTTTAAAGAGATAAGTATTGAAAACACCTCTAAACTTAGCGTGAATTATTACTTTAGTCCCCCAACTATTGACAGCCTTAAAAACACTCTTCTATTTGATTAAGTAATTTAAAAACACTCCTCTTATGCCACATGTTATCCACCCATGTGTATGTGTGGAGTTTTCTGCTCATGTGGCGTACACAAATTTATATAGTTTAAAAAAAACATTTTGATAATTAAATGCTAAAATTTAGCAATTAAAGAAGAGAAGAACTTTTTAAAAAAAATGTTTTTTTCTTACCCTACCCCATCCCCAACCCAGTACCCCCCAAAAAAAAAGTTCTTCTTTTCCTCTTTAGTCACTAAATTCTTAGCATTTAATTATTCAAATGTTTTTAAAGATATTTGTTTTATTATATATACCTATGTGTATGCCACATCTGCAGTAGACTCTGCCTGTATGCTTGGGTGTATGACATGTGGCATAGGAAATGTGCTTGTGTTTTTAAGTTACTTAATCAAGTGGATGGGTGTTTTTAAGGCTGTCAATAGTTGGGGGACTAAAATAATAATTCACACCAAACTTAGGGTTGTTTTTAATACTTATGTCTTATTTTAGTTGGGGTACTTAATCAATTTTTTTTTTCTTTCTCAAAAAATAATATGACTTATGAGAGGTTGATCTTCACCTGAGTGTTAAATATTTATCTTACATGTGTTTATTATCTTGCATAACTTTTCAGAGTTAAAGCTTAGCCCAGCAAATTTTAGTGCCTTTGTGAGCTAGACAAGCCACCCATGTAGGAGGGCTTTTTGCTTCTATAATTTATTTACTTAAATTTTTATCATTCGTAGATTCTGGGTACTATGCCCTTCTGTGTGGTCAATTCACTTTATTGATGTGGGATTTTAGCTAGATCTTTATGGATTCATTGAAAAAATTGTTGATAAATTAGGACTCCTTGATTTTATCCAAAAAGGGGGTGAAAGAAGAACACAAATTCATCTGGAATATACAGTCAACTCTTATTTTAGCTACATCTTCTTTCCTGAAATCTTCATGGTTTCAAAAGAAAAGTTTCTGGTGATTTAAAACTCATCTATTATGTACATAGATTTGATCTAAGATTAGTGATAGACTGATATCTTGTAAGTTATTAGTCCCTCTTTTTCTATTGACCTCTTCTTTAGTGATATAACGGTTTCTGGCTGGACATGAGATTTAAAATATCAATTTAGACTTCTTTACTATGCTAGTTATAGTGACAGAAAATGTCAGAAGTAATGGTTGAAACAGCTAGAGGAAACATCACATTAAAGTTCAATTTTTTGTTTAATGAGTTTGGATTCTCGAAAGTTGTATTAAAATGTAATGATATGAAACTTCCTAAAATTTGTATATGGAGGAGCAGAGAGGTCATCTTTGATTAAGAACATCCTTGGACCAACCATGTTCTCTATAATTAATACTTTACATGTGTAATAATTACTCTTAGAAGCTTCTAAAAGACAAATGTGCAAGAATTTATGTGAGATTCATGTGTTTCTCCATGCACTTATGGTGCGAGAATTGTACAGCTGAAACCTGAAAGCTATACGTGGAGCACATGTGCATTCTGATGGACAAGTTAGGTAAGTTTGGGGTTTAGAGCCTAACAGAAGTAGATTAATTAACTTCTATACAATCATTTTATTACAGCTCTGTACTATTTACTGTTTTTCTCCTTGTGTTATCTTGCACTTGATGTTTATGGGAATTCTGCGCGTCATGTAAGCAGTTACGTCTTATAATGTTGGAGCCTGCTAATCTTTTTCTTACTTTATGTCATGTTTGTAACTTAACACCTGCGAAAAAGATGTGAGCATTCTCTTGATAAGCATGAGCTCCGTTTTGCAGGTTGATGCTGTTGTATACCTGGTAGATGCTTATGACAAAGAGCGCTTTGCTGAGTCAAAGAAAGAATTAGACGCACTGCTATCTGATGAGTCCCTAGCGACTGTTCCCTTCCTTATTTTGGGAAACAAGATAGACATACCGTATGCTGCCTCAGAAGATGAGTTGCGTTATCACCTTGGGTTGACTGGTGTCACTACTGGCAAGGGTAAGGTGAATCTAGCTGATTCTAGTGTTCGTCCCTTGGAGGTGTTTATGTGCAGTATTGTACGCAAAATGGGTTATGGTGATGGCTTTAAGTGGGTTTCGCAATATATCAAGTAGTTTATATCATTTGCATATGTACCAGAAGTTGAAACAGAATTTGTCCTCTTTTATGCTTTCGTACAACTATTTTTTCCCGTCTGGAAAAGATGGAATCTGTTCATTTGTTCTCAAACTGATGAGGTCTTTAGTACTTATAAATTGTATGCATCAAGCATCTATTTAGCGTGATGAGAAGCTATTTATTGTTGGTGTAAAATTTAACTATGGCAGGAAAATTGTCCAAACTCCAGATTATTGGCTTCCAACTCTTAGGACCCATACTTATCCGCTTCTTCTTCAGCAATTGTCTGCGTGATAATATGTTTTATCTGTCTTGAACTTAAATGCTCATCTCTATCAGAATCAGAATATTTATTGAACTCTTAAAATCTTTCGGTTATGCTTATGTTTTGGCAAAAGAAATCGTATTCACGTATACTTTGTGCAAGTGTGTGAATTATGTATTTAGGATTCTCTATATTTATATAATTTTCATCTACATGTCAATTGGTGCCTCGAAACATACATTGTAAGTCTTATGATACAAGATTTGCGTTTTATGACATTTAAGGGATCTTGTGCTACTCAGAATGTCTGCATATAGTCCCTTGACATCGAGAATTGAAATAATAAGCTGGAATTCTCAATTAGAATTTTCATAACTAGGACACAACTTTGAGATGAATGAGTTGGAAATGTAGTTGATATTTTGTTGAACGGTTCCTCAACTCTTTCTTGGTTAGGTAAGACTCTTCCTCTCTCTAGTCCAACTCCTTTTGAAATCAAAATAATTGCGTGTTGTCAGATTGAATACTCAAAGCTCCATGAGATCATACAGTAAAGAGGAGCAGGTCAACTAGTTTTATCTTAAATTATTTCCATTTTCTTGACATTCTTTGGAGTCATTACCACCAAGTCCACCATTATGTCCTTCACAAAATCACAAGATGGAGCGGTTTAACAAACTTTTTCCTTAAATATATATGTACTTTACTATCTATTACTATATTAATGTCCATTAAAAACACCCCCTTTTATTCAATTCCTATCTCCATAACTCATCTTAAATAGACTTCTCTAACCATCACCAACAAACTCCAAAATGGGAAATTCTATTCCACAGGGCACAAGCAAGGTTGTTTTCTCAGATGGAACGGTTCATTGTTACGACAAGCCTTTAACAGTTGCAGAGTTGATGCTGGAACATCCCCAGCAAATGGTGGTTGAATTCAAGCCGATCGCGGATGGGAAAAGGCCAATTCCATTGCCTGCTGATATGAAACTGGAGAAGAACAAGGCTTACATAATGCTTCCAATAAGGAAAGGTAAACCATCAAACTTGTCATCTGAAGAAGCGCGGAAAATTCTAACAAAAACAAGTACTTTGCTTAAGTCCAAGTCTCTGTTAGCTTCGTACACCGGGTTTTTGCCTGTATTTGCTCGTATATGTCCAGCTGCAGTACTATCATCATTGGGGAATGGTGGCGATCATGTTCTTAATTCGGATAAAAATCTTTACTTGTTGAAGAAGGAACAAGAGGAAGAACAAGGATCTAAACATGATTATTTCAGTGATATTGTTGAAGGAAGGCCTGAATTCTTAAGCAGGCAATTGTCAGGAAAAGGATGGAAGCCCAGTTTAGATACTATTAAAGAAAAGAGCATGCAAGCGAAAATTCGCCATTGGCTGTTTTGATCCGTATTTGTCCAATCAAATGCTGCCATGTCATCATTTCTACGTCTTTGGGTTTCTTTATGTTTTGATTTTCTCTCTTTTAAATCCTGTGATAGGATTTCATCCATGGATTTTAGTCTTAATTAAGTTTAATTTAATTTTGTGACTTCGAAAAAATCCATGGGGTGTGGTGAAATCTTAGTCAATGTGTAATTTGTAGCTTTCAATGCATGGTGTGATAAAGTATTGTAAATGTGTGTTAAGCTGTCGTGGTAACGTATTATCTAAAGTTGGAATTAAGGAGAAAAGGGAAGTAGGCAAATCAACTAATGAAGAATTAATTAAATACTCCTAGTATGATAATAGATTAATACTACTACATTTGAGGTGCTAGACGTACATTTATAATTAAACGAACGAATTTCTACTTTAGACCAATTCTACCCAACTAAATATATATATATATATATCATCTAAAAGTCGCAATTACTACAAACTTGGCGGAATTCTGATTAAAAAAAGAATATAACTAAATGGGGTGTCATTCATTTTAAATTATTTGCGACAAATTCTAAGTCCTCCATATTTTGCAGTTTAATTCACACGAAGGATCGAAAGAAAAAAAAAACAAAACCAACGAATGATTTTTTTAATATTTTTTTAGTTGAATACACAATCTAATAGCTAGATGCAATGCAAGCATATTGTTTGACTTTCATACCACGAATGATGAAATTAAAAACAATAATATTTAGATGGAATATGATGCTGAAGGACGATTGAATTACTACTATTATTATTTTTTTTGGGTGTGTGTAATGATATTAAATCAGCTCACCAATCTGGTGAAAGGAACTTCTATTCTAGCAAAGATTCTGGATAAACACTATGGATTTTTTTTCTTAAAGAAAGATTGTTTCAATAATTCGATACTAATTCGTCTAAGTCAAATTTACATCAAATTGGCCTATTTAAGGATGGGTGTGTGGGGGACACACCTTATCAGAAAATTTTGTTCTCGAAATTTAAAATCGTCACATTTAATTAAAAATAAAAGAATTCTAACTATCTCATTAAATATGAATAACTTATCTTTATTTAACAACACGTGTATGAATAAAATCCAGCTTCTCTTCACTCTTATTGATCTTTGATGTTTCATTCTGTCAAAAACTTAATTATAAATGATAGGTCAAAATCATATTGTTCATGGGGAATCGAATGAATAAGAATCAGTTGTGCTAGATATTTTTTTTGAGAAGGAGAATCCGCGTTTATGTATTGACTGGTTGCGGGAAAGTGAGCATGTTTATGTAATTATGTTTGTCATATTGTTAGGAGTATTTAATTAATTATTCAGTATTTTGCGATACAGTTAATTAATTATTATAGTTATTCGATTTCAAGTTATATATACTTGTGTAATAAAAAAAAATACGATTTCGTTTTCAAGAAATATCTCAATTATATTATATTAACACCTTATATAAATGAGTACTAAAAATTTATAATTTTAAATATACAATAATATTTGTTTGACTATTTTAAAATTTACAGTCTTTTAAATATATCATAACATTTGTGTTGATACAAATACATGCAACTAAAATTGATCTTTAAGTTTTGAGTTTTGACTGGTACACCCTTTCTATAAGTGGTTGATTGTTAGACTAGGTGCTCCTTGATGTTAGGTAAGTAAATTTGTATTTTTCTTTGTTATTAATAGTAAAATGTTCATAATTGTTACCAAAAAAAATATTTGTGTAGGTTGGTTGGTTGAAAGAGATCCTTCTGCTCTTAATTAAAAGACTCAGTTCAAATGTAAGAAATAGAAAAATATGTAATAGGGAACACTTTTACCTTTACGCTGGTATGAGTTAAGTTTCATTTGCTTGCACTTGGTGAATATTTTAATCTTCATTATTCAGTTCTTATCCATTGAATTTATTTGTTTCAAGGTCTAAGTCCTAATTTGTTTTTTCCTATTTTACAATCACTTAATGAGTCTGAAAAGTTTGAATGGTTAAAATTTGTATCTAAGGCTTAATATGATGAATATGTCTATTTAAAAATTTCTACATAGATGACAATTCACCTTTACTTGATCTACTTTCACCCACCGCCCATAACTATCACCACCATCAATCACAACCACCTATCATATTCCACAACCATCATCCTTAGCCTAGCCATATCACTTCCGTCAATGATCACCCAAAATCAATTGTCATCAACCATCATTTGCAACTATCACCATCAACCATTATTATATCCACTAAACACTACCGAAAATTATACGTGTGATTATAAAAGATTGTAATCGAGGAACACTAAGAAGTTTAAAACAAAAGATAATCATAAATTAGGGGTGGGTGAGTGTTAATTAATCTGAATAAAAATCATAACCACAAGAATAATTAAACGTAAAATTCAAACCACATTTTAAAATTCTGGCTTTAGACAACTAAAAACAGCATGATTACTAGGGTGAAGGGCCATAACTCTTCAATCACCAATCTCAAGTGGATAACATTATTGATTGTTCTTTTACTGTAAGGATGTACTCCCTCCGTTCGAGAGTCAAATTAATTAATTTTAAGAATAATTAATATTAAATTAATTTAATTTTTAATATTACATTTAAAATATTAAAAATTATAATTTTATCATATTAAAATGGTGAATAAATATATTTTAAAATATTGGTCAAAATTAGTATAGTTTGACTTCAATAAGTAAAACAAGACAATTATTTTGAAACGAAAAAAGTAATAAAATAGTATCTCAATCATTCTAATTTGCACGTTCTATTACTTTCTTCATTTTCTTTTACCTTTTCAATTTATATAGTTGATAAAACTTGGGCGCAACAAGTAATTATCCTTATTAGTGATATTTTATAAGTCTAAATTT
The DNA here is from genome assembly GCF_019186545.1 of Solanum stenotomum. Lineage (NCBI taxonomy): Eukaryota > Viridiplantae > Streptophyta > Magnoliopsida > Solanales > Solanaceae > Solanum > Solanum stenotomum. The sequence continues at coordinate 24,980,241 of NC_064282.1, forward strand.
TATTGCTAGTATTTCAATTAGTTAAAAAAACTGCTACTCAATAGTAATTTTTTCAAACAAATTCTAATTAATTACTATCTCTTAATTTGCTAAAGTAAATCTATAAAAGAAAAAAAAACATATTGTTAATATACTGAATAAATAAAAAGGAAGGGAGGACGTAGCATATTATGACTTGGGAATGAAGATGGTCCTTAATTATGTTTTACCACTCAGAATTATGAAGTGGATAACAGATTAACCCTAATTGGCACCTATTGCCTATTGGTGTAACAACCTCATCACTTTAATCCTCTAATTTTAATGATATCAGTAATAATTGCTATGTAATGAACTATGATTAAGGTTTACCACTCAATTATTATATTTGGTAGTTAGAGAAAGATAGGCTAAAAAATATACTACCATCATTTTTGTACTAGCAAATCAAGAAATTGGTACACACATGATTACCAAATGTGGATTGGATTAAAAATGCTCCCTTATTTGTTTTTGCTTGTTTACTCTATTATATAATATAAATATTTTTACTTTTGTTTGTCAATTTTGATATATAAGAGAAGAACATTTCTTTTTCATGTTTAACCTTGAATTCACGCATTCTTCAATCATTACCTAAGACTTGAGAATATATATCAAGTATATATATTGTTGGAATAACTAGTGTAGTGATTAGAGAACAAGAGATTAAAATGCCACTACAACAAAATAACTTTTATCAACAATAAATATGTACATTAATAAATAGTATTAAAGCCTTTATTGATATTAATTAATTGTCATTGGATTCAACGTCACTATAGACTTTAGATATATTTGTAAAAAGCGCTAATTGCAACTAAAAATATATATATAGTGGGCTAGTGGCAATTAAGTTATTATCATTTATTAATTATCGCTAAAAAATAATTTTGATGTAGTGTGTTGGAATAAGAAAAAAACCGATGTGCAGTGACCAATGTCGTGTGCGACGCGACCATCACAATGCCAAAAATTGGTGTCATGTTTGGATAGATTCAGTGACGAAGTTAAAATTTTGATTAAGGAGTGTCAAAATACAAAGAAGTTAAATTGTGTAGAAATTAATTAAAAAATTGTCAATATGTTATATATATATATATAACTTTTTTATCTAGCTACATAATGTAATTTTTCAACAAGGATGTCGGTCAATTCCCTTTTTTTAAGTGTACGTGGCTCCTCCTCCACGATGTCCAGAGTGATGCAGTCACTAACTAAGGTCACACGTTAGAAAAGAGATGAAAATGAAATGCGATTTATTTTTTTTGTCTTAAATTATTTATTTGACCATTTACATGATTTGTTTCGTCTTATTAAATTACCATAAGAGATCCGGAGAGTCTTGAAAAATAAATATGCTTCTATGAAACCAGAAGCATACAAATTTCTTGCCACGAAATTCTTTGAATTTCAAACATATTTTTACTGATTCTTTGCATTTTTGTAAAAATATGATTTGATTCACCAAGTTAATACACCATATACCCCCACAAGAAAATGACCAGTTATAAATCAAAACAATACGAGTGTAACGATCCTTTCCGATAGTTATGAAGAGGCTAATGGTGAAAGAATTTGGTTAGAAAAAAATTTCGATAGTGATTTAAAATTTTTAGGCTAGACTTGTCTCAAACGAAATCTGAGTGAGGTGTGATTTAAGGAAATTCGAAAATGGATAAGGAGGTATGTCTAAGCTTGAATTGTGTTTCCTAGTAGCTAAGACATTAAGGGGTCGTTTGGTTCGAAAATAAGTTATGCTGGGATAAGTAATGATGAGATAAGTTATGCTGGGATAAGTAATGATGAGATAAGTTATGCTGGGATTAGTTATATTGGGATAAGTTATACTGAGATTAGTTTTTATTGCTTGTTTGGTTTGTTGTATTATAACTAATAAATATTAGATACTTTCTAAGAATTAGTTATTTATTTATAAAAATATCCTCCATCTTATTTACCTTTTTATATCTATTTTTTTAATAGAGGTTTAGTTATTTACTCCTAAAAATAAAACCAAATGAATCTCAATTATTGATAACTTTACGATCCACAAGAATCAATGTTGGAGCAATCTATTGAGGCCAGTGGGATCTCTTCTTTACTGTAATAAGCAAAAAAAAATAGACAAAATTAAATGAATCAAAACTGGAGCCAAAACTGCACCAATACAATAACCATAACTAGATTGAAATTTGATAATATTTCTCGTTGCAAAAATAATTTTTTATCAATTGCAATGAGAAACAAAGTTCTAAAAATTCTTTTGATTGTTAAAGGATATTTTTGTCATTTTAATTGTTTTATCCCAGGATATGTTATCCTGGGATTGTTATTCCACCAAGAGGAAGGGATAACTTATCCCAGTACTATTTATTAATTCTGGGATAAGTTATCCCATACTTTGTAACCAAACAAGAAATAAAGAGGCACTAAAAAGTTATCCCATGACTATTTTCTTTTATCCATTACACCAAACGACCCCTAAGTATTAATCCATAGGGCCTTTCAGAATCAAATACGAGTGAGTTAAACTCTCGGTATCCAATTTGGAGTAAAAAGGTTAATTTAGAACGTCAAGATTCAAAAGTGTGTTGTGAAATGGGGGTTAGGTGAAGGATTTACGAGAATCTGCCTCCATGCAACTTGCAAGCCGCTATAGTGGGCATCACGCCGCTATTGCGGGATGAATTAATTCCCGCTATAGTGGGTGAACCGCTATAGCGACACTCCTATAGCGGGCCGCTACATCAGGGTTAGTCGAGGTTTTGTGCAAAGAAGTTCTAAAAATCTCTTATTTTCTGCAACTTCGTTCTTAGATCAAGAAAGGGCAATTTAGGTACAATTTCCTTTAGTTTTTCCGCCAAATTCTTTGTTAAAGGTAAGTGAATCACTTCCCCCATTTGTATATTGGTCTTAATCTTTAGAATCTGTGTTGTTGATCTTGGGGAATGGTGTTCTCCTTGCATTAATGGTGGAAAGAACCCTTGTTAGGTAGAATAATCATGGGAATGGCGGGGAGTTAGAATTTGGTTATAATCAAGGTATTGTTAGGCCATCTTTGATTGATTATAATGTTTCTATTATTGTTTAGACCAAGAACAAGCCGAAATTCATTACAAAGGGAAAACTCCAATTCTTTAGAATTTTCAGGGATTGATTTGACGTAGGTGATGGTTGTTGTTTTCCCCAATATGTTATATGTGCTTGTTAATCGCGTCGTTAGTAATGTATGCATGATACATGATTAGGGAAGTTGAAAAGGCATAATGTGAAATGTAAGATATTGTCAATTTCATGCAACAAATGTATTACATGAATATACATATGTAATTGTGATTCATTGTCATTATGTTGTGTGTTGATGATTGGGATTGGGTACCATGCCGATACACTGACTGGGGAATAAGTACCACGCATGTACACTAACTCGAGAATGGATACCACGTCGATACACTAACTTGGTATGGGGTACTACGTACACTGGTACACTAACTTAAAATTGGGTACCATGCACGTCGGTACACTAACAGTTTGTATGAGTAATTTACATGAGAGAATCATATTGGCTTGTTGTATTGTGATTTGTAATAATTCATGTTGTACTGTATATGAATTCTAGACTATGTTATACGTGTGTTGTAATTGTGTATTACGTGTTTATTATATTGTAGTTGTTTATCCATATTTCATAGATTAAAACTAGCCGATGATTCTATCACCACACTGTTGTTGTGTACTACGATTGCACTTTCTCTCTCTTTATTGAGCACACGAAATCTTCAGGTGGCTGCTTCGCGACTTCAACTATGAGACCTCCACAATCTGAATTCAAGGGTGAGTCATTTCCTCCGGACTGCAGCATATTACTCTTTATTTTGTTAGCACTACAAGAAAAACTCTTATTTAAGAGCGACATTTAGGTTCGAGCTACTAATCCCATCTCTAAAGATATATGTATTGGAACAAGATTATATTCCGATCCTTATTTGTATATTCTATTGCGAAGATACTTAATCCGGTCCCTAAATAACATATTAACTTATCCCAAAGTCTAATTAAAGGACTTTAGCATGTGACTTCCAGCCAAATTAATTTATAATGTATTAAAAAAAAGTTTTGTTTTTTTCACCAAAATTTTAGGCGTCAGTTTTTTTTTTACATTGAAGCCAAAAAGGAAAAACCCTCTGTTTTCTAAAAGGTAAAACGTAAAAAGGAAAAAAAGAACTCTTCGTGTGTTGTCTCTCTGTTGGTCGCAACTTCTCTATATCGATCGTTCTTCTTCTTCGCAGCTCTGTCTTCTTCATCAAAGTATTTCTATAGCAGTGCTCAGTCTGTCTTCTTCATCAAAGTATTTCTATAGCAGTTGCTCAGTCTGTCTTCTTCATCAAAGTATTTCCATCGCAACTGCTCATCAAAGAGGTAAAACGTATAGTTGTTGCTCATTAGCTGCTTGGTGAAACAGATCTTACAGGTTTGCTTCCTCTTCTAATCAAGCTTCTATTGTTTCAAATTCCATAAACTGTATTGATAGGTTTTTTATTGTTTTATTTTAGTTTCTCTTCTTCTTGTTACTCTTTTCTAACATTAGATAGGTTAAAAGTTTCATAATCCGATCTGTTTTCTTATATACAATCAGTGAAAGATTATTGGGTTGAGTTTCTAATTATGACTCGTTTTTGTTGTTGTAACACCCCAGAAAATTTTTCGAACTAAGACTCGAACCGTTCTTCGTAGTGAGTGAGATTTTACCAAGGAATTAAAAATTTTTTAATTGTTAAGGTCACTAGATGTAGCACCTTGAGTTCCAAAAAGAATTAAATTGGAAATAGCAAAATCTGAAATTTTGCAAGTATGAGTTTTGGGTTGACTTCAAATAACCATAAATCCAAGATCAGGATGAGTTAGGTGTTCTATCAGATACTGTAGGAAATATATTTGAATTATCTTTCCAACGCCACCAAGTTTGCTCAATTTCGATATCGTATGAGGGATATATGTCCATTCGAAGTTGGGCTGTCTAGATAAGGAAAGTCAAAACCGGATTTTTCGAGGGTTATTTTGGTCTTTTCCTTACCCAATCAGATTTAATTCATTTTTAGTAATATTTTAGGGGTCTAATCTTATTAGGTTCAGTTTTATAATCCTAGTTTATGCCTAGGGTTTTAGTTGAGAGTTCAAGAAGAGAAAAGAAGAAGAGAAAAGAGGAGAAAAGAGAAAGGATCGAAGTGTTCGTCGAAATTCTTGATTATTGTTGCGGATTGTTGCCATGGGTTTGATCCCTAAGAGGTATGTAAGCTTCCATAGTGTTGGGTTAGTTCACCCGCACGCCAAACATGTTATTTTCAGCATAAGTTTCATTAAGGATTTAAGTTCCTGATAGATGTTCTTGAGGTTCATGCTAAATCTTGTTTTGTTGGGGTTTTGATGATTTCTCGAGATGAAAAAGATTGTTTTGAGTGGATTAGTGTGTACTTAGGATGGGTAATTTAATCTAAGAAAAACATGAGAAAAGAAATCGATTAAAGCAATTTAGGGTCAGAAAACGAGAGGCGAAATTCGTCGAATCTTTGCCTGGGGAGAGGCTAGCGTGGCGCACCCCAGATGCGCCTAAGGGGCTGGGGCAGTGCACCTGCATTGTGCTCCTAAGCAGTCTCTGAGGTTAGGGGCTGGCGCCCTGCGCCCGGAATGCGCGAGGGTCGCCTGCCCTAACTCCTTTTCCATCGGTTGTCCCGTTTGAGTCCCTTTTAAGTGTACCTTCACTCCTTTTGATTCTAATCACTCTAAACTACTTCTAAACATCTAGAAATCGTTCATAACATGACCATAACCTTGAAATCATAATTCAAATTCAAGGTAAAGTTAAGAGTTATGTTTTGAGAGTTCATTCAAACATTTTGAGAAAGTCCCTTTGAGTCTTTTTGAGAAGCCTTCTACAATATCTAGTAACTTGTTTCAAGACTAGAGCAAGTGAGTATGAGAGTAAGAATAATGTATTCATTAGTTTACCTTGTCATCATGACATCTTTCTTATCATAAACCATAACTCTTGAATTCATAATTCACATTCAAGAGAGAGTTAAGAGTGGAGTTTCAAGAAAGTCTTTGAGTTCAATTGTGAATCCTTTGAGATCAACTATCGATTTGAACTAAGTTTTGAGGAAGTAAATCAGAGAAAGAGAAGATTCATATACATGAGTTCTATGTAGTTTGTAGACCTTTGAGTCAAGTCGTTCATGTCCATAAATTTCGCATGAACTACATAAGTTGAGTATCTATGAGAGGAGTAATATCTCCAAGTTCTAAGACTTTAAGAGTTGAATTTCTAACCCATTTGAGATTATAATCCTAATCATGGGACTATTACCTATTACCCATGAATTCCATGAGTTGAGTTGTTCATGCCCATAATTCTACATGAACATTATTAGTCGAACAGTGTTGAAACGAGAAGTATTTTTGAGTCCTTGAGTTGAGTAGTTCATGCTCATATATTCTGCATGAACCCTCTGTGTTGAGCATTCTTGAAGTGAGTAGTATTATTGAACTTGAGTTCCAAGTATTGAGTTCTATCTATGGTTATTGAAAACCTTGTATTGAGTCGTTCACGTCCATAATTCGGTGTGAACCATATTTTAAGAAGTCTTTTACAATCGTTTTAACTTTGTTTTAAGACTTAAGTTTTGATTTAAGCAAAGAGTAAAGAGTAAAGAGTAAAGTTCATTTCTTCAAAACAGTATATCGGGACTATGATTCCCAAAGAGTAAATATTTTCACATTTAAACAAGAAAAGAAACTGAGATTTCAAAAGAGCTTTTGAGCTAGTTTTTCAGTAAATAGGAAACTATGATTTCTAAGAGAGCTTTTAAGCTAAGTTTTGGGTAATTATCTCAAACTAAAGAAAGAGTTTTATTTTTACAAATTTATGAGCTAAGTACGTTTTGGGAGTAGTATTGAGCACCGATATGGGGATGTGAGTTCAGATAACTCAAGTCTCCATAAACCATGTAGTCATCATGGGTATTAATGGGTCATACTTTTTAGATGATCAGATAAGTTAAGCTAGTGGATCCACTAAGTTAAAGCATTCTATATGACGGCAAAGTATAGGACAATTCTGGCAGCGTGGGCAAGACGTTGTATCACCACTTAGGCTCATAGTGGTGGTTGTCGGTTAGAGAATCTCCCACATAAACTATATTACTTCATTATATAAGTAAAATTGAGTTTGTTATTGCATTTTATTTAACGAACTAAGTTGCTTTTACTGTTTTATAAGCTTTTCATACATTGCATCTTTTACTATTGCATTATTCTTGAGTATCATGAGTTGAGTATTTCAAGTCGAGTATCATATCTTTGAGTTGAATATCTAATCTTTGAGTTGAGAATCTTGTCCTTGAGTATTCCTTGAGTTGAGTAAGTTTGAGAAGAGGTAAGTACGTTTTCTTTTTATCAAGTTTAAGCTTATGTTATGCTTTAGAATTCCTCTTACATGCTCGTACATTCCACGTACTGAGCCATTTGACCTGCATCTTCTCATGATTCAGACACAGGTATTTAGGATCATCAACAGGAGATTCGTTGATACATCCGGGAGTTTCGAGTTAGATATGGTGAGCCTCTTTGTTTTGGGAGGATTTCATTTACTATTCAATTTAGTCAGGATGTCGTAGGTCTTGTCCCGACTTCCATCTTTATCAGTTAGAGGCTTCATAGATAGTCAGTATAGTTGAGAAGTCTGTATTTATCATTTATTTTATTAAATGTTTTAAAGACTTAAATTGCCTATTTTATGGCGAGTTAAATATATTATTCTATTCAAAGTTTTTTCATTTGAGTTAAAACTTTGTATTTGAGTTATTGAACTTTTATTTCAGTTTTAAGTTTTGTATGCTTGAATCAGTTTTCCGCTTGTAGTTAGCCATGATGAGGGTTCGCTTGGGGACCAGCAACGGTCTTCGAGTGTCGGCCACGTTCTGGGTGTAGGCCCGAGTCGTGACAGTTAATGTTGTATGTGTCCAAATATTCATATTTTGTATAGAGTGCAGATTGTATTTGAAAAGTCTAATTATTTTGCTAATAACATCTACTATTTTTCCGTCTTCGATGTTGATATTTTGTGAGTGAAATAGGAACTAGACTTGTTACATGTAACTTTTAAAGTAAGATATACTTACATAATTGTAATGTTTCTATTATAATTCGGGGAGGCGAGACTTGCAAGCAAATGTATTGTATCTATAAGGTCCATAGTTTTTTCATATAACTTATTAAACAAGAGAAATATGGGCATAGGATATTTATCTTTTCGTAAAACTTAAAGAGGAAGCACATCATGAACCTGAAAAGAAAAACAAGACTTATTTGACATTAAAATTTAATTCTATATGAATTTCCAGCGGCTAATTACTACATGTGGGGTACTTTTGTGTTCTAGAAAGTTTTGCTTATGAATTTCGTGGGGCTAACTCCATGTGGGGTTCTAGCGATTATGTGTTTCATAAAGTAAAAAAAAAATATAGGTTGTAGCAATGAATATATGATAACATTCTCTTTTCTGATTGCTCCTCTAGGTTGTAACATGTAGTTCTGGTGGAAAATTGTGATTTCTAATTTTCTTAGTTCTTTCTTTATGTATTGTTTGAAGATTCAAGTAAATCAACTATTTAGTAACATTATCTTTTATGATTGCTTCTCAAGGTTGTAACATATAGTTATGGTGGAAAATTGTGATTTCTAATTTTCTTAGTTCTTTCTTTCTAACCTGTTCTGTGTATCAAATCGCAACAAGTTATTTGCATCTTAATATTTTTGTTATTCTTTAGTTTTTTAAAAATATTTTTATGTACTCTTAAAGGTTATGACACCTAGTTAGCAGTGGATGAAACTTGTTGATAATCGTCTCGATAAAATCTACTTAGTTGGAGTGCAAAAGTTTTTGGATAATGCTTTTCAAAAAACAGAAGAAGAATATGAAATATGATATTCATGTGTCAAATGTTACAATACAACTTTAGAAACTCGTAAAATAGTTGAGACACATTTGATAGTATATAAAATAATTTGCAATTATACTTTTTGGTAGCACCATGGAGAACGTTTGGGTGAGCCATTGTCGAAATTAGAATCTGAACCTGAAGATACGTCAGAAGATGAAGATGGTGATGAAGTAGAAAAATATGAGAGTGAAGATGAAGTAGAAGAACTGTTGTGAGATTTATATCATAATATGAGAGTGAAGATGAAGTAGAAGAACTGTTGTGAGATTTATATCATAATTTTGATGAAGGAACTACACATACTGATTGTGATGATTTACTTGAGGAGGAATCGAATGTTAAAGCAAAAAAATTTAACAACCTATTGAAGGATTTCGAGCTGTCATTATACAAAAATTCAAAAGCTTCAAAGCTTTCTTCTTTGATCAAATTGCTTCACATCAAAAGTATGGGTCATTGGAGTTATGCATCATTTAACATGTTAATGAAAATGTTGAAAGAGCAGTTGTTGCTTGATGGCGCCGATTTTCTAAACTTATATTATGAGGCAAAAAAGATAATTCAAGAACTCGGGCTTTCATACAACAAGATTGTTGCTTGTACTAATGATTTCATGTCATACTGGAAAGAAGATAACTTACTTGATTCTTGCAAAGTTTGTGGTGCATTCAGATGCAAAATAAATACACATAGCGGGGAAATAAAAAATAAAAAAGGTAAAAAGATAGCATTAAAGTGGGTATGCTATTTTCCTTTAAAGCCTAGACTTCAAAGGTTGTTTATATCTACAAAGACATCTACTCTAATGACATGGCACAATGATAAAAGAGTTGATGTTGGAATAATGAGGCATCCGGCTGATTTAATGGCATGGAAGTCATTAGATGAACTTCATCCTTCATTTGCGGCTGAGCCTCGTAATGTTTGACTTGGACTTGCTAGTGATTGATTTCAACCATTTCGAAATTCAAAAACCTCACATAGCATTTGGCATGTGGTTCTTATTCCTTATAATTTACCATCTTGGTTGTGTATGAAGCAAGAAAATTTTATTTTGTCAATACTTATTCCAGGTCCAAATAGTATAGGAGATACAATTGATACATATCTTCAGCCTTTAATAGAGGAATTGAAGGAGATGTGGGAAGTGGGTATTGAGACCTATGATGCATCTACTAGAACAAATTTTAAATTACATGATTCTTTATTGTGGACAATCAATGACTTTTCAGCATATAGAAATTTATCTGGATGGAGTACAAAAGGAAAAATGACATGCCCATGTTACAATAAAGACACTTCCTCAATTCGATTGGTGAATGGTAAGAAGCAATGCTTTATGGATCATCGTCGTTATCTATATCAGAATCACAAATGGAGAAATGAAAATGACCCATTTGATGGTACAATGGAGAAAAGGCCCCCATAAAAAATGTGTTCAGGTAGGTATTGAGATACTTAATCAAGTACAAGATCTTGAGGGCTACAGTTATCAAAGGATCCTAACAAAAGAAAGAAGATATCACATGAGAATCGAAAGGATAATTGGAACAAGAAAAGTATCTTTTTTGAACTTCCATATTGGAAGTGTCTCTTGTTGCGACATAATTTGAATGTTATGTATATTGAAAAAAATATATGTGATAATATCATGGGACAATCATGAATGTCAAAGGAAAGACCAAGGACACAATTAAAACTCGATTGGACTTGCAAGAGATGAACATTAGGTCAGAATTGCACCCCATCCAAAACGGGGAGAAGATTGAAGTTCTAACAGCATACTACACATTGTCTCCAGAAGATAAGCACAAATTGTGTCTTTTCTTAAAGAATCTAAAGGTTCTTGATGGTTTTTTATCTAATATTTCTCAATGTGTGAACCTGAAAGATCCCAAGATATTTAGATTGAAAGGCCATGATTTTCATGTTCTCTTGAAACATCTACTCCCTCTTGCACTTCGTGGTATGTTATCAAAAGAAGTGTGTGAACTACTTATTGAATTATCTATATTTTTTAGTGTGCTTGGATCAAAGGAATTGAGAATTGATAACTTGGAACATATTGAAGCGCAAATACGTATAACACTTTGCAAGTTAGAAAAGGTCTTCCCTCTTTCATTTTTTGATGTCATNAGATCCCAAGATATTTAAATTGAAAGGCCATGATTGTCATGTTCTCTTGCAACATCTACTCCCTCTTGCACTTCGTGGTATGTTGTCAAAAGAAGTGTGTGAACCACTTATTGAATTATCTATATTTTTTAGTGTGCTTGGATCAAAGGAATTGAGAATTGATAACTTGGAACATATTGAAGCGCAAATACGTATAACACTTTGCAAGTTAGAAAAGGTCTTCCCTCTTTCATTTTTTGATGTCATGGTGCACTTACCTGTTCATTTAGCTACTGAAGCTAAGATTGCTGGACCGATTCATTATCGATGGTTGTATCCTGACTTACGATGATTATTTTTTTAAAAAAATCTTTCATTGATAATAGAGCATGTCTAGAAGGTTGTGTTGTAGAGGGATACATTGCAAATTAATGTATGACACTATGTTCAAAGTATTTGTATAAAGTTGACACAAGATTCAATCGGCTTGAGAGAAATTATGATGGTGATTTAAAACAATTGAATGGCGGTTTATCTATCTTTAGTCAATTTGGAAGAACTTTGGGAGCTAAAGATCTATGTGAGCTTGAAACAGATGAATTGGAATAAACATATATATACATACTGAAGAATTGTGATGAAGTCTTACCAATTTCAAGAAGTTGCTTCACTTGAAATTGGACAAAAGCTGAAAGTAATCTTTTACAATAATCAAACGATTGGAGCAAATATCAATCTATTTTCGAGGCATTTGGGAAAAATTATTTGTGATCGTAATATTTGTCCCTTGGTAGTATCATCGTGGCATGATATTAAGCAAGAAAAGTTGAATAACACGTGGACAGCCGTTGAGGTAATAAATATACACATGATTCATATTATTTAGTGCTACCTGATATGTCGTGTGTTTTTATCTATATAGCTAATGTTTTTTATTTTAGATGTTTATCTACGGTAGCTAGTATTGATAATCAATTGTAATAGATAAAGAATCTATAATCAAGTACTTTAGAGTGTTTTTATAATTTGGGAACAAATTGTTCAGAAATAGATATCAAGCTTGTAGATAATAACTCAACTCATGTTTCAATTGTTGTAGTATAAATTTGAGAGTGTTGATATGAATTATCATCATGATCATAACTTGGGATGAATGAATGAGTTACAGAATAAATGCAGAGGACACTTGCATGCAAAATATGTGAAGGACAAGCCAATCCAATAATCTCTTAAGAATGTCCCAAGGGGAGTAGATAAAAAAGAATGGAAATGGTTAGTAAATGAGCATTTTGCTTTTGAAAGTTTTTCAGGTATGCCTACTGAATTAATAGTCTACTTTGCTAGCTTATCTTTTCTGCAGTTTGCTTTCCCTCCTTAGCACCTTATATACATGGTAACAAATCTAAGTATAGAACATATTAGGAAGAGTTTGGGTGTCTTGGTACACACCTGTTTTGTCAAGATCGGAGCCCTATTTGGAGAGTATATCCGCAACTGTATTAGCTTTTCTATGGTCTATTATTTTCATTTATCCTCATATAATGCAACTCGTTCTTAAACAAATAAAGGGAAGAAGCCTATATTGTTGAAAAAATACAGGCAAGAAGCATCGGGAATGCAATAAACTAAGCTAAGTTGAGGATGCTTCATCATATTGGTAGCATGCCTATTAAAGAAATTATCTATCAAAAGGTAATATCAAAAAATTACTTTTTTTGAAATAGACTTTTTACAAGGTGTGTGTTATTTGACATGTTTGACTTTGATGTAAAGGGAGGGAAATATGGCAATCCACCAGATTTGACGACTATTTTCTTTGAGACTCGTAAGAAAGATAACAAGCTTGTTGAACCTGAAGCAATTGAAAAGCATATGCATTTGGTAAATTTAATATATTAATAACTTGAAATTGATATGTTATGATAGAAAATGTTCTTTGATATATTTTGTAGGCTCAACTCGAAGAAATGGTTCAACCAGATCCATCTCTACCTATTATAGAGATTGTTGAAAAATGTAGTGGACCTCAAACTTGTAGCCATATATTTGGATTAGGGGGTGGAGTAAAGGCAAAAGACTTGAAAGGTGAAACTTCTTCAAAGGCTGAATTATTGTATGCACTACATTCAACTCGAGAGGATATCAAATCCTTGAATGAAGAAAACAAATCCTTGAATGAGGAAAACAAATCTTTGAATGATCGTTTGTCTACAATAGAAGATGAGATGAAAAAGATAATGAAAATGTAAGAATTATTCTTTACTCAACAATCACATGTTCCACCTACAACATCATCTGTTTCAATTGAATGACCACTGTCTTTTTCAGCTGACCAAGTTAGTAACAATATACCTAACTTTTAATTTATTTTCTTTAAAGTTTGTGACTGTAGAGATGGGATCTGATTTTGAATATCTGCACAACTTTCGTTAATTGTGATGGGCTCTGTTTTTCATTTTTTGCATAACGGCACAAACTTTGTTTTAAAATTTGCTACATTGCTGCCAGCTTCTCTGTTTACCATGTTTTGTCTGATTGTTGTTCATCCTGATCATCTCTTAAGATATCATTTCTACATTGCTGCAATGTAACAGTGTTTTCACGTAACATTGCTGCCAGCTTCTTTGCTTTACCATTTTCTACATAACGACATAAATCTTATTTTTAAATTTTCTACACTGTTGCAACATTGTTGCTAGCTTTTCTATTTTACCATGTTCTATTCGATTATTGTTCATCCTACTCGTGTCTTAAGATATCATTTCTACACTGTTGCAACGTAACAGTGCTGCAATGTAACATTGCTGCTAGCTTTTCTGTTTTACCATTTTCTTCATATGGCACAAACCTTATTTTTAAATTTTCTGCACTGCTGCAATACTGTTGCCATCTTTTATGTTTTACCTTATTAGGATCCTTGACTCTAACCTTCTTTAACAGCTCCCTAGCAATATCCATCTCAATAAGGACAAGCGCAAATGATTCTGTCCATCTTAATTGTAGATTCATCCGCATATAGTGGTACCCCCAATCCACTCCCAATTCGACTAAGTGAATCCATGCTCCAACTATTAAATCTAGCTACGAAGTAGCCATCATTATGATAGTAAACTACGTTCATTGGCAGTGTTGACATACAATGCAATATACCTTTCAACTACTGCTATGGTTTGTGAGTCCCCAGCCACATAAGAGTATTAAGGCATGTTTCCATTCATATTTAGCTTTCTCCACTTCTTCCTTGTTTAGCTCTACCACCTTTTCACCATTCATCATGACTAGAGCAACATAGCTTAAGTGCATACCCACACAAATGTGCAATAGGGGTTTTCCTATGCCTTACATGCAACTTCTGCAAGTCTCATGTATACAAGGTCTATTCAAAATTAGTAGCCACTTTCTGAATTTCAGTTAGACTCACATTTTTGTAAATGCTCAAAACAATCAAATTTAATACTACCAAACATATATTTGAAAGCACGTTCCAAACAGCTCAGACAGAACTTTGAGTAAAAAAATGAGAAAATTAATGATCATCTTAGTTTTTCCCCCTTCAGCTCTTATTTACATGCTTCTAACATATAGCATAATATATGTAAATCCTTAAATGACACTCCTGCTTCGTATCCACTTTTACTGTTACTAATTGTTTTATTTAAAAAAGATATATACAAGGAAAATGACTGAGTTTTAAAAAATCGATCAAACCTATGGTTTAAGAGAAATCGAATTTTTAAAAGAACAGAGTCGCCACTTAATTTTTTAGTAAAAATAAAAAAAAACCTTAAGGTTTCCAAAAGATTTAAACAGAAAAAATCGATTGAAAAGATATTTTTAAAAAAGGGTTCGAGTTCAATGTACATTCCGAGAAGGTGTTAGGCCCTCGGAATGCCCACTAACTTGCGGTTGACCGGCGGTTTGACTTAA
The DNA here is from genome assembly GCF_019186545.1 of Solanum stenotomum. Taxonomy (NCBI): domain Eukaryota; kingdom Viridiplantae; phylum Streptophyta; class Magnoliopsida; order Solanales; family Solanaceae; genus Solanum; species Solanum stenotomum. The sequence goes on from NC_064282.1 coordinate 24,995,303, forward strand.
AATGATTTTGACTAATTTTAAAATTACTAAGTAAAAGAACTCATTTATTTTAACCAATTATTTTTAAAATTTAACTAAGTAAAGAAGTCACGACTTTGACTAATTTTGAAAGTTTAACGAAGTAAAAGAAACTCATTTATTTTAACTTATTCATTTATTACTATTATTATTTTTTATCATTCTATTTATCTTAAGGGGAATGAGCTAAAGGTGAATTTTCTAAAGGGGAATGGATCATAAAATGTCAACAAATATTAAAATAAAAACTAAGCAATAAAATATATATACTCTAATTCGAAAATAAAATGAAATGACCATTCTTGGGGAATTTAATTAAGTTAAACCATAAAATAATCACAACGTTAGTCAAATATAACAAAATAAATGAGAGCAGGAAGAGGAATATTAAATTTGGGCCTTTGACCCAAATCTTGGACTTGCTGAAATTCCCTTAGGCTTTTGGCCCCATTTTCCTTCAAGAAATCTGTGTATACGCATCACGTATACCATTGTATACGAGCCATATTTTGGACCCTTTTTCCTGTGTATTTGAGCTGTATTCCTCACATATATATATGTAGCCTGGTTTTGACTTTCAAAAATCTGCACTTCTTGGTTTCAGCCTTGTATTTTGACTTTTCAGAACCTGGCTTCAACCTGTCCGTCAGTTTCAAAGGGACTGGCTGGCTCAAGCGATAAAAATAGAGCATTTACGGCTCGACTCGAAAATGCAAGGAAGAGATGTCCATCACGGACTCAAACGGGTTCATACACCACACGACAAAAAGCAAAAAATTAGTATTTTGAAATGAAGAAAGACAAACAAATGAGACATGATTCTAATTAAAGCAAAGAATAATTTAAGTGTCTCAAAATTCAAATGGGGCCACCAAAGTCACTGTTCTGGACGACACATGACATTAAGAAGGCAAAATGAACTAACTATATATATATATATCAGCAAATGAACACTCAGGACTAAAAAAAAAAGGTGAACAAAGAGAAAATGAAATAAAGCTAGGAAAAATACGAAAAACTGAACACTAAACAATTAAAACTCCAAATGTAGACACATTCCCAGACACATACATATATACGAAAATAAAATCTGTAAAGAAATGGACATCGACGTAAGCAAACAGACTTAAAAATATTCAAAAAATAAGCATGGATTGTCACTCAGACCTTATGAAACTAAGATTAGGAACATCTATTATGCAAAATTAAGCTACCGCCTAACAAGACATTATAGACAAGAGGAAGAACAAAATCAAACCATCAAGACAACAACGATCTTTATATTGTATTGACGAAAAAAAAGAACAAACGATGAAGGAGCCAAACAATACAACTAACACATTAACAATCAACATTAAGCATACGATACACGAGAGTCTCATTTCAGAGACGAAAAAGAGTACAAAAGAGAAAGAAGTTTACCTTTTGGTCGAGCAGGAACTAAGACAGGACGAACTGAGCGGAAACAATCTTTCACCACCAAAATACGATTCCCAAAAATCCAATGAGCAGCTGGAAGCAGCGAGAACATAAGACTAAGCCAAAATCCCCTTTCGAAGACTAATCTAGATATCTATATATAATAATATAGTCGGAGTTTTTAGTGTAGGTTTTTCTCAAAGGCTGACCGATTCTTATATATTTTTTTTTCAACTTTTCTCCAATATAAAAATTTTCAACTCCCAAAATTTCTTTTCTTTTTCCCACCCTCTTCAACAGTGAATAATGCAACCTATATAGAAGGGAAATTTCATTTTGGAAATGGGGGGAAAATCACTGAAATTCGGATAGGGCAAGGGCCCATTAGAAATTCAAAAATTGAAAATCTTTTACCTTTATGGGGAGACAACCTTTTCTGAGGAATTCGCCCCATTCCGAAAGAGGAAAGAGGGGATAAACGGCTAAGATCGACTCCCTTGTCATTGAGCGCCGATGTGTCTTCATCTTGTGGTTACAAGGACTGAGATGCGATGCTGGTAGGTACGAATTGGAGAGGGACGGGGTCACGCGTTGCTCACGATTTTTGGGCTGCTGGACGACAACAGAATCACTGGGTTTCGATTTTGTCGCGTCTGGAATGGGAATTTGCGGGAATTTCTGCTCGCGTCTCGGGAAGAAGACGCGCTGGTGGTACTGGTTTTGAGCGTTGCTGTTGTTGTACGTATTGTTGTTATTTCTGGGTTTCTATTGGGATTGGAAATTGGGTTTGGGCCGGGTCAGTTGGAGAGCAAGGGGGAAATGGGTTTGGGAGAAGAAGAGAAACGATGCAGGGGCATTTTGTGTTAGTTGTATTGCTGTTATAATGTATTATTGTTGGGCTGGCAGATTGGAATTGCATTTTGGGCCAAAATATGGTCTTGCAAATATTGAGTTAAATGATAGGGTAAAAGGGGCTAAAATTGCAATAAAAGGGTTAGGTAGATGAATTAACAATCTAGCCAAATTGACTTCTTTTAGTTAATTCAGTTAGTAATTAAATAAGACGAATTAATATAATTAACTAACGAGCTTCTTAATCTCAACACAATATAATAATTAACTCAATTATGACTAATAACTCGAAAATATGAACTATTAAATAAATTAATTAACCATATATTTAATTAAAACAAAATCTTTTTGAGACGACTTTCGAATAATCATAAAATATACTAATTATATACATAATTATGCAAAACACATATATGATCTAAAAATTATAAAAAGTGATAAAACTATCTTAAAATAACTTGAAAAATATTTGAATTTTGTAAAGTCAATTATTTAAATCGTTTGAAAAATTAAGAAGCTCAGAAATTAATTATTATCGGGGAGGGTCAAAATTGTGTGTCAACACTAATGAATAGAAGTACAAATTATTTTCTCATTTTTTTCACGCTGCATCTTGTGATTTGAAACATACCATGACATTTCTATGAATATAGGAGTACGTCATTTGAAATTTCTTGCTTCTAATTAGACATTTTACGAATAACAGTACCAACTCAATATAGCCATACATAAGCAAGAGGCAAGAGAGTTAAAAATTAAATAGCAAATAAGAATTCAAAGTAGAGCTCATTTACATTATAGGCCGACTCTATTATATATATAGATTTAGGTTTCTCACCTTCCTTAGGCAGATCTAGTTTCCTCTATGCCTTTGGGCTTGTAGTATTGGTAGGTATTGCTTCAGTATTAGGAACTGGTGTCTTCTCACTTATCTTTATTTCATTGCTCTTCAGAGTGACACTCCTTGCCATTTCAGGTAGCGAAGGCCACTGTTCCAGTGGCTGGCTTTCCCTTAATCCAAAATGTTATTTTTTTTTTCACATTCTTTCCTTGTTGTTGAAAATCCAACAATGGCTTCTCGATGTTAGCTATCCTCGTCCTCCATCTCGCCATTTCGTCCATCGTGCGTAAATAACAATTCACGTTATCGTGCGCCTAGAAAGACTTATTGGTACTTAACGTAAAATTTCCTACACAGTTGCAACATAACATTGCTACCAGCTTCTCTATTTTACAATTTTCTGCCAAGTTGTTGTTCATCCAGTTCGTCTCTTAAGCTATCTTTCCTATCCATTCATTTCTATTTTTTTTACTAAACGTTATTTAGGTGTGGTTATCCAAACTAGATGTTGGATTCTTGATTGATGTAGCTGAAAATTTTTCTAATAGAGTTTTTTCTTATTTCTTGCAGGTTTTGTAGATGTTTCTGGACATCACAGTGAAGATAGCTTAGAAGATGCACCAACTCATTCTTACTTTGCTATGAATGTCATGCAAAACTTTGGATGTTGTCTAAGTTTTTTTGTTTATTAATTAAGAAAACATTGAAACTTACATCATGTGATGCTCACAAATTTATTGTAATCAATCGCACTCTTTATTCTTATCGCCCTGCAACCCTTTCTATATCATCTTTTGTGTCAAGATATTTAGATGTAATTAATTTGATATTTGTTAGATTCTTATGATATCAATGGTCGTAGGATCAATGGTGATTAGTTAGAGACCATAATTATTGACTGTCTCTAAAGGTCAATCTAGGACTAGAAATGATGCTCGACTTTAAAGCTATTTTAGGACCAGGTTGTTGTTCGTCCCTAAAACTACTCTAGGACCAGGTTGTTATGGTCGCTAGAGCTATTCTAGGAGCAGATTGTTAATGGTCTCTAACGCTTTTCTAGGACCAGGCCACACTCGTCTCTAAAGAGTTACTAGGACTAGGTTGTGGAAGGTCGCAAAAGAGGTTTAATGACCTGAATACCAAGATATCTATGGTTCATTTGAGACTACATATGCAATCTCTAAAAGTGTTTCACGACCAGAGTTTTTTCTCGTCCTAAAACCATTTAAGGACCAATTTTTTGAACTCATCCTTATTGACCAGTAGCACCGGTACTTTCTAGGACGAGTGACGACCATGTTTTTCTGGTCGCGATTGCTCGTTTGGGACCAGATTTCAACTTTTAGGGATTATATATTCCTTCTTTAGAGGCTGATTTTCTTGTAGTGTAGTCCATTATTCGGACTCAATCGTTCTAGCTAGACTTATGCTTACTTCTTGTAGTGTAGTCCATTATTCGGACTCAATCGTTCTAGACGTATGCTTACTTTCTTTTATTTTGGGGCATCCCTATCCAAGAATTTTAAATGTTTTGGTACTTTGACCTTCAGATTCTAGGGAGTTTATTTCACGTTTGTTTCAATTGCCTGATTGAGTTTATGGGAATTCAAACATTTAATTGTTTTAAGATGTTTTCGTAGTGTTTTTTTTTTAATTATCATTGCTTGGTTCTAAAATGATTTAATGGGTTAGCTGAGGTCGGTAGTTAGTTCTCCCGTCATATAATTAGTGTGGGTGTCAGTCACAACGGATCAAGGTCGTGACATCGAGAGTCCTATTATCCTTCTAAATTTATTTATTTTTTAAAAAAATTGTTTACAATAATTTTGAAAAGGTCCTATTATCCTATAAATCTAATTTTTACGTATTGATTAAACCTATGAAATATTTTGGTCTAATTTTATTGTTGCCTAAGTGTAACTTTTTATTCAATTATTGCAATTGTTGTAATGTAGTTTTTGTCATTTTTTTAAATTTAATTTTGACTATTATTTTGATGTAGTTTTTATGCGATTTTGATCCTGTGAATTGATAAGGACGATAATTTGTAAATTTTATATATCAAAAAAATAAGGGATAAGCGTCTGAAAAATACTTCAATTTTGGTCGGATTTGCTGTTGCGCGATACTAAACTTTCATGAGGACCCATTACCTCCCTAGACTATTTAATACCGTATTTTTTACCCCTTGAACTATTTAATAGTGTATTTTAAAGGTATATATGTGCCCACATGGACACATTACTATTTATAATTTTGCATTATTTTTTATGTCCACGTGGGCAAATATATATGTTTAAAATACGGTATTAAATAGTCTAGTGAGGTAATAGGTCCTCATGAAAGTTTAGTATCGCAATAGCAAATTCGACCAAAGTTGAGGTATTTTTCAGACCCTTATCCCAAAAAATAAAATAAAAAGTTGCGAGAAATCTTAATTTTTACAAGAATGATAGATTCATAAATGAAGAAAACAATTTTATAGTTTAACTATGCAATAACATCATTTTAATAGATATGACAAGCTAAACAAAAAATATTGTGCACTGTTGATCTAGAAAGATCATTTGCTTTATAATTTCAAAAATTTTGCATTAAAAATTATTTAAATAAAATCTAGAAGGTCAAAAAAATAGTCAATTTTGTCATTAAATGATAAAATCCAGAAAGTAAGTATTTAAAAAATGTGAATCATTTAGAATCTAATATAAACTGCCAGGGTAATTAATTACAAAATCAATAATTAAATTCTGTCAATTTCATTATAACTACATATATTGAAAGCTTAAATTAGCAATTGTTGATCTAGAAAGATCATTTGCTTTATAATTTCAAAATATTTGCATTAAAAGTTATTTAAATAAAATCTAGAGGTAAAAAAAATAGTCAACTTTGTCATTAAATGATAAAATCCAGAAAGTAAATATTTAAAAAATGTGAATCATTTAGAATTTAATAGAAACTGCCAGGGTAATTAATTACAAAATCAATAATTAAATTGTGTTAATTTCATTATAACTATATATATTGAAAGCTTAAATTAGCAATTTAACATTCACTAAAATTAAAAAGAATTTGCAGAAAAAATTGTGAGAATGAGCAATTTTGGAGCTAACCCAAATGATGAGCTTTCCTTCTACAAGGTTGTTTTGGATCCTCAGATGGAAGAACTGGTAATGTTGCATTCTTAATTCTAGTATTTTTGCTTTTACATCTATTTTAATAAATTTAAATTGTCTGAAAATAAATTTATGTTTGTTTGATTTTACTCATGTATATACATATATATGAATATCTCTGTTGACTGATGGTAACTTCACTCTATTAAAATCGTTAAATTTAACTCTATTTAGTATTCATTTTCGATCTACAAAAATTTATTGAAAGTGAGTGATTTCAATTAACTTTTTTAGATCTACGAATTTTATTTATTAAATTTCAATCGTTTGTGGAGATAAATTTATTTTTTTATTTTTAGATCTAGACAACGTGTTCACTTTCATGTTTTTTTTATATCATTCATGAATTACACAAGTGTAGCTATATGTGTTGACGGATGATAACTTGACTTTACTTAAATCGTTAAGAGTTAATTATTAATATTAGTTTTGATCTATAAATTCTATCGAGAGAGAACATTTTGACTTATTTCTTTTAGATCTATAACTTTTTTATACATTTAAATGTTAAAGAATATGTTTTCGTTCTCTCTTCTAGGCTAGGGATTTTTAAATCTTAACCCTAAAAAAATAAATGACTCACACCTTAAAGTATAGAAATTATATCAAATGATCATTCAAATTTTTATTCAACCTTATAGAATTAAGAATTAAGATTGCTCCTCTTAATTAGAAAAAAGAATGAATTGGTCTTTTCTTTTTGTTCACTCAAGGAATATAAATGAGAAAGACGTCGAAAAATTATTCTTTGTCTAGAAATATACAGATTTTAATGTCCAATATTTCATAATTAATTCACAAATTACATATGTATAGATATTTGTGATAGGTGATAACAAGACTCAGTTTAAATTGTTAAGAGTTAATTTTTATTAATATTAATTTAAATTTATAAATCTTATCAAGGGTAACCACTTTCATTATTTCTTATACACGCATACCGTGTGTTCCTCATATCTTGCTTGATCTTACTCATTGATTACACATAAGAGTCACCTCTTTTTATTGTTAATTTTAAATCTATAAGTCTTATCATATAGTACTATTTAGAGGCAAACATTTCTTTATAAATCGAACTTTTATTTATTTATTTATTTTTATATCAATAACTTGTTTACAAATATAAATTGTCAATGAGTAAACATTTTCATTTATTTACACATAGCCTCCAAAACTACATGTTACTCACATGCTTATTTGATCTTATTCATTTATTACATGTGTAAAAATTAATATGCACAATTGAAGGTGAAACTTGAACTCTTAACTCAAATTAATAAGATTTTCATGAATACTTGTTTTTAAAATATTTAAATCTATATAGTGCTCTACACACTATATTCTAATTGTTGACATTAAGCATGCAACAATTATATTATGTTGATATGATAAATAGCGATGAAACTCATTTTTTTCTTATTGTAGAGAATTCCATCGAGTCTTGTGAAGCGTATAAAGGAAGAAGCAATGGGAGAAGTGTTGCTTAAAATTCGTGGTGGTGACAAGTGTTGGAACATAAAAATACGAGAGGATGGAAATGCGATGTTCTTCAATTGTGGTTGGAAGGAATTTGTGTTGGAGAATCATGTTGAAATGGCTGAACTGCTATTTTTCAATTACGATGGAATGAAAACGTTTACTGTACGCATTTTCAACAAGAACGGATGCGAGAAATGATTGATATTGTTCAAGGTCAAGTGAAAACACATTTTTGTCTAGAATATGTATTAAAGATTGTTTTTTCATCAAAATTATGTAAGAGTGGTAGTACTCATTCGAACATATATTTTCGTATTATTTTACATTCTAAGCTATTTGAAGGTTTTATTATCTTCGTTAAACTTAATGTAGTTTAATTTGTTTTCAGCTTTACTCATGTGTTGGTGCAATTTTCAGTTTAGTCTTTTTTTTTTTTTGGGATAAATTATTGACCGTGATTTTCCTATTGTTTTGCTGGAGTTTTTCTACAATTTTGACTCAATTTATAATTTAAATCCTAACTCATTCTTGATAGATTCGACCAACAAAAAATTAAGAGGCAAACATCATTTTTTCACTATTCAATTCAGCAAAGAAGTGGCTAGGATTTTTTTAAAGGATATAATTTCACTTGAAGAGACTCTTAATATTAGTGGGTCGGATCTAGCAAGAATGAGTTAGGATTTGAATAATAAACTGAGTTAAAATTTAGTGAATATTCTAGTTGATAAGTTTAGATAGCGAAATTAGTCTCATGTGACTTGTCATATCATTACTATTAATTCTTAAGGATATTTGTATGATCTCTTAAATTAACGCGCTCCAATTTTTTGATATTATTTTTATTTTACTTTGAAAACACAAACTATTTTCCTTGTAGCATCAGTCGCCAATCACGGTCACGGATGGCATCACAGTTTACAAGATTAACATTCTCTTTCTATTTTGGTCAGACGCAGCAGGACTTTGATGCCCAAAAAGTATTAACTATATTTTATAGGGATATCTAAGTGGCGATTTCATTTTTTTAATTTTTTTATTAAAAAGATTCAAAAAATAAAAATATAATGTCGTAGATTTTAACTTAAAACTTCAAAGAAAATTTTGAACTTTGGTCTATCGAATCAACCTCTAGTCATATATTTAGGAAATAAAAATTTATATACATAAATAAATAAAAATACATTCAATATATATATTTTTTTTATCAGAAGATTTGGATAAACCCCTCGCGATTTCGCCACGGGCATGATGACTAATTAAAAATGCAGTGAAGGAAGTGGTGGTACCTTCCCAAGAACACCAACTCCAACTTGTGAAATAAAAAAAAAAACAGACTAGTGAGGATGTAAAAATATTGTAGTCCATAACCCTGCTACTATCCTATACCATTATCTAATATTAACAATAATATCAAACAAAAAAAAATAGATTTGTCCAGATTAGATCTGCGTACAGATTCGACGCAATATCAGATAAAAGAAGCATATCAACTAAATGGAACTGCTACAATAATGATCGTATTTATTGCTAGTGTTTAATAGCGTTTTCAATGTATGTGTAATTAATACATGTATTTATAGTATATCTTATTCAATATTATTGGGTGTGTAACTAATACATAACAATTTCATAGTATATTATAATAATAAAGTTTATAAATATATGAAATAAGTCTGATTAAAGACAACTATTCTTGAATATACCAATTCAAACTATGGACAAAAGAAATCACAAATATTATTTAAATTTATTACTATTATTCTTATACATCCTATCAAACACTCTCGTTATTAACAAGTTCACTACCTATAATATCATTCAAATTGTTATCAATTTACAATACTTTACTTCTTTTTTTTCCATAGAAAAGAAATATTTGAAAATTGTAGTGACAATGGGGTGGGGGTGGTAGCAATTGGCTGAGTGAAGCAATGGAACAATAATTGTGTGTAGGAATAATTAGGCATGGGACCTTATATTGCTCTCTTCTGACCCCTACCCATTTTACATGTAATAATTAATCAACTCTTTTAAGCAAAGTTAACTAATATTGTTATATTCCTCCCTTCTCTTTAACGCAAGTTTGTTACAATTTACAAATGTTTAATAACTCATCAAAGAGAGAGAGAGAGAACTTAATACAAATTTGAGATGGAAGCATGTTTAACTTTATACGTGTTTTGACCAAAAAATAAATACTAGAGTACTATTTTCATGAATTAATTACTTGAATCTCTTATTTATTCAAGAAGACATTCAAGATTTAAATTTAACGATTTTAATATTTATTTAATTTTCTTATTTATATTCACCGAGACATTCAAGAGTTACGGGGTAATTTCTTTTTGACAGCCACTCATGTGTTTACTTTCCCGTGACGACTTCAGAAATTAATGGTCTTTCTATAGAACTAGAAAATTGTTGGAGTACTTGTAAAATTAAATCTCATGATCATGATTTCTTAGCTGTTAAAATCTTGTCTTTTTTAATAATTAAGTTGTTGAAAATTTTGAAGGAAACTAAGGCATAATTGCGTACATATATACATATGACTTTCCATACATTTATGGTTTATCAAAAGTATAAATAAATTTAAAAAGAAATATATATATTTAACGAAATTTAATCCCAACCTTCAATTAAGAGAAAATTTTAATTAATTTTATCTCGATTTAGTAAGTGATTAAGTTATTTAAGACAAGTAGGTTAACACTCTTTTTAATTAATTTCCTCACCAATTACTTGTTTAGGCCTTTAGGGTGAATTTATAAAAATTTAAATTTTATGAATTCAATAAATTTTATATATTTAAAGTTATAATTCATATCTATTATTTTTATATAATTATATTAATTTATGTTGTGCGTCATAAATATTGAACTGAAATTAATCGAGTATGCTGAGTATGATCCTCGATATGCTAACTTATCCAGATCTTTATTTTATGTATTCTTGCTTCTCCAAGAGGCTCTGCATTTATTACATTAATTCACCCCCTCTATAGTACATGAAGTACTTCAATTTATGACATGGTGATTTCTTTTTAATCCATCCCCTCTCCTAGTGGATGGCCTCATCCTACCCTTTTTTAGCTAGTGTTTGTGCTCAAGTTCTCAAATATTTTTACAAATTATATTTGAGTGATATTTTACGTGTTTGATTGACCCCAATTTTTTCCAAAAATATTTAATTATTTTTTTAAAAAATAAGACTTATATTCGTAAGTTCTAAAAATTATTAAAATTACCCATAAATTTATATTATCATTTTATAATGAATATGTTTCGTTAAAAATAATATTATAATATAATTGATAACAATCAACAATAACAATATAGGCAAGACAATACATTAATCGCATACTCAAACTTGTTACTGATTCAATTATAATTATAACTCATTAAACACAAATTGTTCTTTTTTTCTCAATTTTATCACTCAAATTAGAATTCAAACTTTTCCTGAGGAGGTACGTAGTAACAAATATTAGTTGAAATTAATAAATAATGGGTATTTTTTTTATATAAAATATAAAAAGTTTGGGGTAATTTTGATTTTTTTTTAAATTCTCAAATAGTAATTTTATGACCAAACACCACTTCCCAAATTTTTTACAAATTTTTCTCAAGTATTTTTGAGGCCAAACGGGTCCTTAATTTGCTCATGTTTATTACTCTTTTCATTATAATTCATGCTACATAAATTGAATTTTTAANATTAAACACAAATTGTTCTTTTTTTCTCAATTTTATCACTTTTCAAATTAGAATTCAAACTTTCCGGAGGAGGTACGTAGTAACAAATATTAGTTGAAATTAATAAATAATGGGTATTTTTTTTATATAAAATATAAAAAGTTTGGGGTAATTTTGATTTTTTTTTAAATTCTCAAATAGTAATTTTATGACCAAACACCACTTCCCAAATTTTTTACAAATTTTTCTCAAGTATTTTTGAGGCCAAACGGGTCCTTAATTTGCTCATGTTTATTACTCTTTTCATTATAATTCATGCTACATAAATTGAATTTTTAAAAGATAAACTAAAAAAATTATCAAAAGTTTTTATATGTCTTTTATAAATTGTTGATTATTGATCAAAGTTTTAAAATTCTAATTGTGTCACAAATTGTGACGAAGGAAGTACTATATACATACTATTTGCACATCTCGTCAATCCATGATGTTTAATTCAACAATTATATTTCCTGCATTACCACTTGGCCCTAGCCCCGCAACTGCCGCTTTAAATGTTTTGAAAAACTGTTTGAACCCACCTCAAAAATTAACCATATAGCCTTGTGTCTATTCCCCCTCTCAACTAGAGTTCAGTGTTGAAGCCATGACTTTCATTAAAGCGACTTGAAGTATGAAGAAGTGAACACACACAAAAGTCAAAATTGGTTCAATATCTACTATATATATAAAAGATAATTCTAATTATATATAAGCAGTATAATTTTTCGCCAAAGAAGGTTCGAATGAACCCCTAGGCCCTTACTAGCTCTGTTTCTGTACACAACTTAAACTCGCACCCATCCCGCACCTTTAATGTGCCATTTTTAGTGCAGCATTGCTGATGATAATGGTAAGATAAGTGGTTTTGTAATAATAGCTAGGTGGTGGATGATGGAAGATGTTTAGTGATAGAGGGTGGTGGTAGTTGAACAGGTAAATTGAGATCCTAATTATGATCTAGATTGGAGAAAATAATTAAAAGGACTTTATTATATGTGTTAGTTATTAAAATTGGAAAGTATTCTGCGAGGCTATATATAAAAAGTGATTTGGTTAAATAATAGAGTACTAGTCCACATCCCTTGTTCAACAGTTCTTGCAAGTTGCAACCTCCAACTTGCAATGTTGAAAAAAGAAATATAAAAAACCTTATCCTATGTATAAGATTCTTATAAACAGTGAAACAAAGCATTATGGGTATGATCTGATGGGTCATATGAACCCTTCGATATATTTTTAAAGTAATGTGTATAGTTCCAATTACTCTGTTGCATTTTTATAACAATTGATTGATCCTAGCAAAAAATTTAGAAGCTAAAGACACAAGACCTTAATTAAGATGAAAGTGGTAGTTATACATTTAAATTATGCGTGAAGGTGGTATTATTCTTTTGAACTTATTATTTACCCCTTAAAACTATGTGAAAGTTGAAATACCAACTTCATAATCCATAGATATCAAAACGATTGGTGCATCTTCATATATACAAAAATAGTGTAAAAGTGTGTAACAACATCATCCAATATGTAATCTTGACAATTAAATTGAGGGGTAGAGGCGTATCCAGGATTTTGGCTAGATGGGTGCACGATTATGAAGAAATGTATCTTAAATATAAATTTGATCATTTGACGTTTAGGTTCTAAATATGAACCATTAAATTTTAAAAACTATAGATCCAAAATATATAATACAATTAGTTTTAAATTTTAATATACACATTTGATTTAATTAGATAAAAAAATTACAATGCTAAATTTTTTAGGAATTTTCAATGTAAGACGCTTGAAAATTTTGAAAGATTAAAGGCAAAAATACAAAAGGAAAATTAGTTGAAACGTCAAAAGTGTCACCGATAACATTTGGAGTGGTGTTACTCAAAAAGACAAGATAGATTTAAGATTTAAATGTATATCCTCAATTAGAGAGGTGCACCTAATTATCATCGTATTATTATATGATACTGTAAACATGGGTTCACACATTTATATTTAAATAATTTTTAAAAAATATAACACTACTATATATGATCTAGAGAGGGGAGCATGGGTTCACGTGAACCCACGACACCCCCTCTAGATATGCCTCTGTTGAGGGGGTAATATAACCTTGCATAGTTCAGCAGCATAATACGACTGTCACACAAAATTTAGATATATAACTGACAATTTCACTCGAATTGTAAAATTTTATATACCTTATCCCAATTTAAAACATTCAAAGATGCATCACCAATGCCCATATCCTCATGCATCATTAATTCCATAACCACTAGATAGCTAAGCCCAATACCCATGTCCTCAACAAACCAAAAACCTCTGTTCTATATAAACCCCTCTTTTTTTTACATCCAAAGCTACCTCTCACACAATTGGAACAACAAATATTCCCTCTTCCCCACAAAAATGAGTGGAGGCTGCGGCATTGGCAAATCAACCTCCACTCTCTTCATATTCATTTTCCTTTTCCTATTTGTTTCTATTCAAGCAGCTCGTCCCCCATTCGCCTGTGACCGAAAAGACAGAGCAACTAAAAATTTCCCCTTTTGTCAAACAAAATTGCCGATTGGCGACAGAGTAAGAGATCTCATTGGGCGATTGACATTACAAGAGAAAGTGAAATTGTTGGGGAACAATGCCGCAGCAGTGCCGAGGCTGGGTATTAAAGGGTACGAGTGGTGGTCGGAGGCGCTTCATGGAGTTTCAAATGTAGGACCAGGGACTAAATTTGGGGGTGAATTTCCAGGAGCTACTAGTTTTCCGCAAGTTATAACGACTGCTGCTTCTTTTAATGCTTCATTGTGGGAAGAAATTGGACGGGTAAGAATTTCAGATATTATTACTGTGATGCTAGTATTTTTTTATGCTCTGTTTTATGTTCTTTGAAACTAACTACATTGTGGAAAAAACTTGCAGATTTTAATCAATTATGCTAATACTAAAATTATAGTTGAGAATGCGAGTAAAATCACGCATTGATAGCTGAATAGAAAAATAAGTTAAGACTAAACACGGTTTAACTCTCAAGAAAATGAAATATGTCAAGTAAAAATGAACGAGGAGAGTAATATTCCTAATGGTGTGAGGACTTTTTTATGAAAATCATATCAGCTTAACTGAAAACAGATTATATTAAGATTAATATTTTTTTGCCTAATCGCCCCAATAAATTTAAGTAATTTTTTCGATAATTATTATCTGGTTAACTAGGAGTAAAATAGTAAGTAACCAACCCACAGATTAAGCACGGTGTAAAAATGATGTACAAATAATTAAAATCCAGCTAAGCATACTTTTGTAAGGTTAAGGATAATGTTTTTGTTACTTTCTCTATGGTGCTTTATAGCTCTCAGTAGAGATCTTACTATTTTTCGATTCTTGCGCCTGCATGGAATTGCTGAATATTGGCGGTGGCCATTTTTAAAATTTCAGATTTTGATATGTTTCAAATTATTTTGAAGTAAGGGACAGGTTCGTATCTGAAATAATTACAAATTTATTATTTTATGTAAATTTTTTGTTACATATATAAAGCTAAAAAAAATTATAATGCATCACAAAAGAATTGACCCTTTATCCTTTGATTATAAATTAAAGAGAATATAATGGGAGTAATTAAGCTAAGAGAAACAATTATTAAAGGTACATTTTGGTATAAAGTAGAGGTTAACTTTCTTGTGTGCAAGGCCAATCAAAGTTTAAGAAAAAGTTGGCAAGTGTGTTGAAGGGTCCCTCCCATTGGCCATAACTTATTGGACAGTGACTATATATAAGGGCATCAAACCAAGTTGCAATTTTTTCAGAACAGGCTCTGTTTTTTATATAAGGTCACATCCCTTTATGAACTCCAAAACAATTTCTGTTCTACTATAATTTAGTAGGCATTTTGGCCATAGGATTTGAAACCTGTATTCATTTATGAAATTTACATAAAATTTTAGTTCATGATTTTAGATTCTTCAAAAAAGTAGGCTTTTAAATGATAAATGTGGTCCATTAATTTATAGTTTGCAAAAGAAGATCCATCATTTTAAATTTTACAAAAAAAAAGAACACACGCTTAACGTGAAGAGATTAGAAGTATATTCAAATATAGCTAGTTATTATTATTATTATTGTTGATCAGTGAACCTTTGAAAAATTATGTGTACTTATTTAAAAGATTATAATAGCAAATATTTATTATAAAAGAACTATGGAGATATATGCAATTTATTAATGGGACACCTATGGGCTATAAGGATTAGTTGTATAAAAACTGAAGAAGTTTTGATAGTTTTCACAAACGATGAAATTTTCATATTTATAAGAAAACGGACATTTAAAAATTCAAGCGCGTGTACAAATAAAATTTCCATTTTCAATCAACTTGATTTCAAATCATAATTTAAAACCATTTCCAAATGGATCCTTAGGTTCATTCTCTCAAACTTCAATTTGAACAAATAAGAAATTTAAAAAAATACTAGTTTGGAAAGTATTCCAAGTTAAATATATAATTTCACCTCATAGATTTGTCTTTTTGTTTATTATGGACTTATTAAATTGATAATTTGTGATATGGTGGGATGCAGGTTGTATCAGATGAAGCAAGAGCAATGTACAATGGAGAAATGGGAGGTCTAACATATTGGAGCCCAAACGTAAACATTTTGCGAGATCCAAGGTGGGGAAGGGGACAGGAGACTCCTGGTGAAGATCCCGTCGTAGCCGCTGTATACGCCGAGCGTTACGTCAGAGGTTTACAAGGAAATGAAGAAGGTGACCGGCTCAAAGTAGCAGCATGTTGCAAGCACTACACAGCCTACGACCTTGATAACTGGAGTGGAGTCGATAGATTCCACTTTAACGCTAAGGTAAAATACATTGCGTTTATATTACTTTATGACAAGTCAAGCATATGTATAATTCATGCATAACAGGTTAGCAAGCAAGATATTGAAGATACATTTGATGTACCATTTAGAAGTTGTGTTAAAGAAGGTAAAGTGGCTAGTATTATGTGTTCATACAATCAAGTCAATGGCATACCAACTTGTGCTGATCCTGAACTTCTCCGTAAAACAATACGCGGTGGTTGGGGTCTCAACGGTTACATTGTCTCCGATTGTGACTCCGTTGGAGTATTCTACGATAGCCAACATTATACATCGACGCCTGAGGAAGCTGCAGCTGCTGCTATTAAAGCGGGCCTGGATTTGGATTGTGGCCCTTTTTTGTCCCAACATACTGAGAATGCAGTGCATATTGGTATTCTTAAAGAAGTTGCTATTGATACAAATTTAGCTAATACTGTTGCTGTTCAAATGAGGCTTGGGATGTTTGATGGAGAACCATCAGCTCAGCAATATGGACATCTTGGCCCAAGAGATGTTTGCAGCCCATCCCATCAACAACTCGCCGTTGAAGCTGCTAGACAGGGAATTGTTCTTCTTAAGAATCATGGACCTGCTCTTCCTCTTTCACCTCGACGCCATCGTACTGTTGCTGTTGTTGGACCGAATTCCGATGTTACTTTCACGATGATCGGAAATTATGCAGGTAAAAAATAATTATTTTTTCGTTAGAAACAATTAAGGTTAGTGGCTGAGTCAAAATTTTCAAGTTCAAAATATGAAAAAGTAAGAAGTTTAACATCTACTATACATACATAAAGCTCCTCCCTGGGTTAAGGCGGCCATAATTTGCATATCTTTATGTGAATAATTGGGCTTTTTTTTTGAAATATAGGTGTTGCATGTGGATACACAAGCCCATTACAAGGAATATCAAAGTATGCAAAGACCATTCATGAAAAAGGTTGTGGTGATGTGGCATGTACAGACGATAAATTATTTGCTGGAGCTGTAAATGCTGCACGTCAAGCAGACGCAACAGTGCTAGTAATGGGTCTAGACCAGTCTATTGAGGCTGAATTCAGAGATAGAACTGGACTGCTTTTGCCTGGTTTCCAACAAGAATTCATCTCCGAGGTATCCAAGGCCTCGAGAGGTCCTGTAGTATTGGTCCTTATGTCCGGAGGCCCAGTAGATGTTACATTTGCCAATAACGATCCTCGAATTGGTGGTATTGTGTGGGCTGGCTATCCTGGACAAGGTGGTGGCGCTGCCATTGCTGATGTCCTTTTTGGAGCTCATAATCCAGGTTAACTAACTAAACATTAACACAAAATTGGGCTTCTACTTATTTTGGGAATGTTCCATTGTTGGGCCACATTTTGTTATATGAATCATTTGTATTTATTTCGCTCTATTTAGGAATAGAGCGAAATAAATAGTGTCACAATTATATACTAATTGAATACAATTGCTTTCAGGTGGGAAGCTACCAATGACATGGTATCCACAAGAGTACCTAAAGAATTTACCAATGACAACAATGGACATGAGATCAAATTTAGCCAAAGGATACCCTGGTAGAACATACCGTTTTTACAAAGGTCCATTAGTATACCCATTCGGGCACGGACTAAGCTACACAAAATTCATAACCACAATTTTCGAAGCCCCAAAAACACTAGCCATTCCAATAGACGGACGCCATACGTCCAACAGCAGTACCATATCTAACAAATCAATCCGAGTAACACACGCAAAATGCAGCAAACTATCAATTCAGATTCATATCGATGTGAAAAATGTAGGACCAAAGGATGGTTCACACACATTGCTCGTGTTTTCAAAGCCACCTGTTGATGTTTGGGTGCCACATAAACAATTGGTCGCATTTCAAAAAGTTTACGTCCCAACAAGATCGAAGCAACGTGTGGCGATAAATATTCATGTGTGCAAGTATTTGAGTGTAGTTGATAAGGCTGGTGTTCGAAGAATTTCAATAGGTGAACATAGTATTCACATTGGTGATGCTAAGCATTCCTTATCACTTCAAGCATCAGTTCTTGGAGTTATTAAATCTTGATGATTTTTTTTTTACTTTGGTAAAATCTCTACGTAAAGATGTCTTTGCGTTTAATGGAGATTCTTTTTCCCCTAATTATTCAACAAGGGGATAAGCAAAAATTTGATTTTATTAGATAAGAAGAAAGAAGATTGGGAAATTAATTGTAACTTTCAATTGAAAGAAATGGGTATTATCTATTACAAAGTCTTTTCCAACATTTCTATAGTTCCCATATTTTCCTAAGCTCGGTTTCTGTATCATAAAATTCAAGAGCAACAATATAACCAAATTGTTAGAATCTTTGACCAAAATAAGCCATTACTAAAATCAATTCACCAAAATAGTACATTTTTAAAAATCTTTTACGAAACTAGTATAAACGTCGTTTATAGTAACGTTTTAGGCTTTATTTTATTCAAGGACAAATACAAAACGGCAAAAAGCTGATGGCAATAAAACGTGACTGTCAATAATGTTTTAGACTTCGTTATTGACAAACACGTTTTACAGCTATACATGAGTGACATTTCATATTCGTTACTCTGAGTCACGTTTTATGGCTAAAACGTCACTCACAGTAACATTTATTTAGAACCTAATCACAGGCTCTGCAAATTAGAAATCGAATCCTGTGAAAATCTTGCAGAGTGTACGACGTAACTGGAAGTAGCGTTTCACACTTAAAATGTTACTCAAAAGTACGTTTTATGTTTCGTTACTCTCAATCACGTTTTAGCTGTAAAACGGTACTCTATGTAACATTTCTTTAGAATCCAATCACGGGCCTGCAAATTAAGAATCCATACTGGCAATGCAAAATCTTGCAGATTATAAAACGTTACTGCTAGTCACGTTTTAACTTTAAAACGTGACTAGCAAGTACACACTATCCTTTTTCATTTTTCAAATTGATCCCGTGATTTTGTATATAAACCTTGTTGAAACAAATAAATGTTCAACACATTCCAACATTATTCAGCCAAGTTTTTTCTTGTGTAGCCCATTATTGAAACAATTTTCACAAAAGTTCATAGGTATGAATAAAATAAGTCAAGTTAATATATCATATTATGTTATTATTTTATCATAGTTCTATAAATATTTTTCTGATTATTGATTATAAAATGTCTTATTTTTATGTGTAGGAATCAAAATGGCAAATTTTGAGCATAATGTGATGGTTGCTTTGTATTGGGGTGGCGAAATAATTACTGAAATGAATGGATTTAGGTATACTGAATGTGCTAGAATGATTATTAGTATGTCTACTTTAACAAATTATGTTGAATTGGTTGAATTATTGCAAGAGAAGATGGAAATAAATAGTGAAAATATTGAAATGAATATTTCTGAAAAATATCCATGTTCAATTCAAGGTAGCAATGCAAGGTTTACTGAGTTTAAAATTGAGAATGATCAATCCTTGCAACAATTTTTTCTCATACCTCAAAAATTTGCGGATAAAATTGATATAAATGTTTTGGAGATGTATGTAATGATCAAATCAAGAAATCAAAATAATGTATTTCAAATTAGTGGTCAACATGGTTTTCACATGAATCTATTGTCTCAAAATTATGAATTTGCCACGATCAGTCAACCTCATTTTGCAGAACCGATTATTCCACCATCATTCCAACAATTGTCTATGCGTGACCATTGACTATTTGGTGAAGGCTCAAGTAGCCAAAGACATTTTGATAGTAGTCACATGGAATATAAGGCCAGGTAAAGTAACAAGTTTATATTTTACTTAATTTTAGTGTAACAATTTGTTAACATAACTTGTTGATTAGTTTATTATTTAATTAGTTTCACAACTTTGTTAGAATTTAACTAATATTTTTTTCACAGAGAAAATGAGACCGACATTGATTTACATAATGATATAAATGTTGAAATTAGTGATGAAAGTTCGGAGGAAGATGAACCTTCAAAAGATGATGATGAAAGTGAACTTAATGAAGATATAGTTGATATTAGAGATTTTTCTCAAAATGATATTGGCATAAATCATTCTAATCGATGCGAATAGGATGTGCCTGAAATGCAAAATCATGATGTACCCTATTTCAGGACCTTGGAGAATGAGGAAGTCATTTTCATGTCTACATGTGAATCTGAGATGGAACATTGTTCAGTTTGGTCTGAGGATACCAAAAAAGACTTTGGAGTTTGAAGAAAAATAAAGAGTTAAAAGTAGTAAAGAAAAACTAAAACGGGCTGTGGCGATTTGGAGTTTGAAAAAAATAAAGAGTTCAAGGTGGTAACATCAAACAAGAGTCTATGGGTTGTGAGATGCAAGTTTTATACTTTATTGGGTTGCTTGTGGTTTCTTCGAGGACGAAAGGTTGGTGATAATCTTTGGAAAATTGGAAAATATATTGAAAATCATAGATGTGAAACTGAAGGGCTTTCTAGAGGTCAAAATGTATATTGACACGATCAAAATCTTACAGTCCAACCGAATTCAAACAATACCAATGAGTCTTCTATTAGACTTATATTCAAAATTCTATACAGAAGGGAAGTTATAAACAAAATTCAAGAAAAAAGACAAATAATTTATGAATTGAAGCTAATTTATCATTTTATAGCTAATGAACTGAAGCTATACAGAAGGGAAGTTAACTCTTTATGGTCATGCTCCAAACTGTCTTCTTTTCTTCCTCACAAAAACTCTACAATAGAAATTTTGAATTGTTAACAATTGAATCTAATGATAGGAAAACGAATTTGCGAGATGATGGTAAAACCTTACTCGAAAGTCTTTGCCTCATGATTTATCCTTTGTTTTTCTTCTTTGTTACTACAAAGATTTTATTACGTTTTTTTTTTCTTTTGACCGTGCTCGTTAAGATGGTGACTCCCTGGCAAGTAAAAGAATTTTACAATTACTCAATTAAAAAATAAGTATTTATGTCAAAGATAGAATGTAAAGATTTAAAAGTACATATCCCACAAAGCTTACGAAAAATTATACACTTCTTCTTCACCGAAGGTTCACCACCTTGGCTTGCATCCTCCGTCTCATCACCATTCACTTCATCGTTGGAATCATTCAATTCATTACCTTCTACAGGCGATGAGGTAAAGTTTGGAACATCGTCAAAACGTTGAGGTAGAGAACTACCAAAGACATTCTCATGTGATGAAATACTTAGATCTCTTGATATTAGTGGAGTCTGTGGTGTCATGTATGGAACAATCTTAGTATTTGTTGGTTCATATTCCGGTGCTGCTTGGACATCTTGTGTGGCTTGATCCTCGTCACCCATTTCAGTAGGCGCTCGACCTCTCTCAACAGCATGTACCCTTCTACCCGCAACACCACTTCTTGTATATTAATCCTATCAACCTCTTGAACATACGTTAAGCAGTTAGATCCTTCATCCCGCACCATTGCACGAAATATGTAAAATCCCTCCATTGATAGGTTATCACCGATTGATATTGCTTTATTAACCATCAAATGAATATGACACGCCTGTGCAAAATAAATTAATTATATGAGAAGAAAATTCTTATTAATCCATTATGAACAGAATGACATTCCATGTCTAATGAATAAAAAAGATCTAACTTTGATTAAGCACATTGTTTAAAGAATGACATACCAGCACTTAAATGCAACCAAACTGTATCACTTTCAACTAACATAGATTCAAGAGAGCAGGAGAATGAAAATGAAATAAAATTGTTGCAGTCAAAATAGTTCACCATCCTAATTTTCTACAGTCACTTAGAGTCACTAGATAATTAAGAAAAAAAGAATTATTTGTGACATAGAATGGAAATAAAGGTCAATTCTTATCATCTTTCTCTTCTCCTCAATATTTTCAGTCACTTAGAGGTGTTCTTGTACAATAGAATAATCAATGTTCCTCATCATGAACTTAACCGAACATAGTTTAGAGTTTTGCCTTAATCCTAAACTTCCCTCTCATGAAAATCAAGGGCTAGAGCTAAGAAGTCCCAGAATTTTGCCTTAACCAATCACACTACGTAATTCAAACTAAAATAAAAGAGTTCAATTAAACCAAACAAATTAACATTAATCTATCAGTTCCATGAACCAATCACATTACATAACAATGATCAGAGAAGGGTGATGATGCATCTGGGCTGTCCAGAACTCATAAATAAGCTTTAAAAGAAAAACCAAGTATTGAACTTACCATTGTTTCATATGAAGTCGCATTAGGCACATAACCTTGTAGCTGTGGAGGACGCGAAGTAGGATTACCAATAAAACGAGTAATATGTTTGAACCAAATAAGGTAGGGATCATCATACATAAGTGATCCATGAATGATTGGTGCATTACAGACATATTGGTCAATATGGTTCCAAAAAGGTAACTATTGTGCATGCTCCAACTCCCAATTAGTGTTTGGACTTCCTCGACGATCGTGGTGAAAATGAGTAGCATCAAATGGAAATGGAGATGGTATCTCATGAACCAATCCAAATTTCCTCATAACTCGATCAGGCAAATGAACCTCCACGACATCCCAACAAAAAATTGGAACTCTAGCACCCCATACATCTCTTTCAACGCGGCAATAGTCGGGAAAACTCTCAATCAAGTCAGCAACATATGGTTCCCAAATAAACTACATGAGACAAAAAAAGTTCACAATTATAATATACATGAAAGCTAAGAGAAAACTAATACAACATCCTACCTGATCTTCAATCATTGAATCAAGCGCATCCCTAAAAACTCTTAGCACATGCTTGGTAGTGTTGGTCCAACTACAATGTGCAAACCGTCTAGCAACATGTGGACCCCTAGGTAAACCAACATGAAAAATATTTCTCGTGTCTTTTTGTGCTATTATTGAGGCCTGAGGACAATAACTTTATCCCATTCTCAAATCTAACATTATATATAGAGAGAGATATTTATAAACAAGAAGAAATTTCAATAAATAATTTGTATCATTATTAGGTATACCTGAAGTAGTTGTAGGAATCCAGCAATCTTATTCTGGGTACTTTGGGAGGCTTTACAAAGAAAGCGATATAAGCATGCTAAGGTTGCACTACCCCAACTGTAAGACCCTAATACAATGATATCTTCGAGCATAGGCAAGTACATAAGCTTTAAAAGCCACCAGATGTGTCTGCCAACATAAAACCAGCAATCATCCAAAACATATAACACCTAGCCTTCTCATTGACCATATCTTGTGTTGCCACATTAGACAATTGTGGTTGAAGTCGCAAGTGTGCATTAAGCGCGGAGACCTTAAGACTACTATGTTTAAAGTCTTGAGTATAAGGAGTAAAACCTAATAGTCTTTGACAAATATTTTGTCAATCCGCTATAGTCCTATGTGGTTCATATCCAATTACTGGATTACCTTTCACAGGTAAGCCATACAATATCTCCACGTCCTGTAAGGTGATTGTGGTCTCACCTGTCTTAAAGTGGAAGGTATGAGTCTTAGGATGTCATCTCTCAACTAGTGAAGTGATTAAAATATGAACTACAACAGGCCGGTGAGATCTATAAACACCGTACAATCCGGATAATCTAATTACATCTAAGACTCGTGGATGGATGGGATGTTCTTTCCGAGCTCCCAAAACTTTCCATCACACTTCCTTGTGTTCAAAATCATATTATCATTTCCTATCCACATATCTCGTGACCTATGAGTGAGTTATTCGGTTAATACAGAAGGATCAAGTAGATCGGGATTCAGTTGGTATGTATTATTACTAGCCATAAAAGAAATATCTACACACAAATGAATGTTTTTCAAATAATGAACAAAACCTTGCACAAATGCTTCACCAGCAACATATACATAAAACGTTAACTTCATTCACAAAAAAAAATAAAAATAATATACATCAAATTTAAGATCAAAAGTATTAGTGTGTGACAAAATTACATGAATCACAAAAAGATACTTCTCTTTCAAAGCTTTTTGACCGACTTATACCAGTAAAATTGCCAACCTCCTTCAAAATTTTGAAAGTTTCACCCCTATATGAATCTCTTTTAGTGTGTCAAATCTTCAACAGTTGAAAAAAAGGATTTCAAATCCAGTAAAGTTAGCGCATCAATTTTGTAAGCGGTCGGATTTTTTGCAGGTGGGTTAGGAATAAAGTGGTGAGAGGTGAGGGTTTTTTCGCAATAGTTGCTGGAGTCCATGTGGTTTTGTTCAGTTGATGGGTTTTGTTCAATTGATAAGAATGATTGGGATTTAGTACACATGGGCTATAATCGTTATTCAGGGTAACATTTTATGTTTAAAACGTTATCTCCAATGACGTGTTATTATTAAACGTCGTTATCCGTCCGTCCTTTTTCCCATTAATTTTATTCAATAAAATAAAGCCTAAAACGTTACTGTGAACCACGTTTATACTAGTTTCGTAAATTTTTTAAAAAATATACTATTTTGGTGAATTGATTTTAATAATGGCTTATTTTGGTCAAAAATTCAAATTGTTATTCAAACAAGGGCGATAAACAATTATAATTAGTTGCAACACAGATTCTATTTAGTGTGTTTGGTATGAAACAAATGTTTTCTTGGAAAATAAGTTTGTTTACTGGTCGTACCAAATTGTACAAAAGCACCGAGGGGCAAGGACAACAAAACCAATTCTCCCCGAACCTGATTATTCTATTCATAATGTGTCACAAAAATTATCAACTAGAAATAGTAGTAACACTTCAATAACTTCACCTCTTTTACAAACAATAGTCTTGAGTTTTATTTTTGGACGAGGAAATGTGTTATCGAATTTGAGCTTTGGAATTAAAGAAATGTAGATAGTGTTTTTCCCTTGAATAGTTTTTATGCAAAAAAAATTTAAATTAGTTGAGTTAGTGAGTTCGACATGTAAATGTAAAAGATTATAGAGAAATGAAAGGGAAGTTACAACTTACTGTTGTTTCAGGAACAAGAAAATTAAAAAATGACTTGTTAATCATCCATTACTGGCAGAAGCATATACACACTTTCTTATGTAATTTTAGCATTCTATATAAGTGTTGACCAATCCCCTAAATATATTTTACTTGTACACACTCAAAGGGTAATGATAGAGGATAATTTTGTGGTTCCAAAGAAAAAAAATCTCAAACCCCGATAATTTATTAGAATAAATAGATTTGGGATTTCGTAAGTGAGAATTGCCCAAGAGCAGAAACTTTGAATTTAGGATTCAACTCTACTTACGCTTCTACATTTAGATATATTTGTAAATTAGGTATCTTCACACAAATAGTTGGACAGATTTATTATTTAGTTTTTCTAGTCAGTATACATTAATTATACACGTATTAGGAAAAACTACATAAATGGGCCATAATAAAAGATTACATCCCATACCCCCCATTCATTAAGGCCGATAATTTTCGCTGAACTAATACTAAATCAGTATCATATAATGTATTGGTATCATTAAGACTGATAATTTCACTTAATTAATACTAAATCAATATATATACTTTATTGGTATCATTGAGACTTCTTGTTCAGAAATTACTCATTACTCATTAGTTAATGATACTATAAGAGTATATGTATATTGTTGTGGTATCATTAAGATTTCTTGTTCAGAAATTACTCATTAGTCAATGATACTATAGGAGTATATGTACATTGTTGTGGTATTTGCTTATTTTCCCCATTATATATATAAATATATTTTGTCACGACCTAGACCGTCGTGATTAGCACCCACACAAGCCCACCAGTGGGAGAACTATTACTACAATCCAAACAAACAAATTTTATGAAAATCAAAGCATTTAAAAATACGGAAGCAGGTTTAAATGACTATAAAAATGGAGTTCTAATAAACTCCAAGGTTTTAACAACTAACTAATGCGGAAGAACAACCCCAAGAACCTGAAAGTCATTGTGCCAAAACTCTACTAGCGACAAGTCTAAGATCAAGGGAAACAGCCCCGAAACTAATCAAACACCTTAAACAAATAATATAACCCCGAAAAAAATGGACTTGAATAAAAGAGATCAATGGTAGCCTGAAAGAACTGGCTCACCCTTGAATCCGGTCACGCTCAATTGTCACCTAGCTGAGGTCTATCAATATCCGCCTGAAGATTCCCTGTACTCAACAAAGAACAAGCAAGTGCAGTATCAGTACACAACCACAATGTACTGGTAGGATCAAGTGGCTATCCCAATAAGTGAAACACATGCAATTAACCACAACATTATAAAACAGGCATATACCAAACATATACAATATTAGTCATCTTTTCAGGATCNCTGGTAGGATCAAGTCGCTATCCCAATAAGTGAAACACATGCAATTAACCACAACATTATAAAACAGGCATATACCAAACATATACAATATTAGTCATCTTTTCAGGATCACTATAGCATCTCACGTTCTCAATAATACACATTGATTATCAATTTAGAGCAACATACAATCTTCCAACATCAATCATCATTAGATATGTAGAAATCATCGCAAGTAGATATACAACACAATTCGATGGTCCTCTCATGGAACCCAAACTCAAACTATTAGTGTACCGGTTCGTGGTATCTGATTTAATGTTTATGCTGCAACGTGGCAATCGATTCCATATTTATTTCGGAACGTGGCAATCGATCCAAGTTAGTGTGACGGAACGTGACACCCGATTCATTCAACAAACCATAATCAAATCACAATGTATATTCTCACAATCATACAACAAGAGGTGATTCATGGCATACAATTATTTAATTATCCTCATTTATGATTAGGGTGATCAATAATGCAACATTCGCATACATACATACATTATAGTGAGCAATTACAAACATATATCACACTAACATGAAATCACAACTATCACCTACCTCGAATTCAAGTTTGAATCCCCTAAGGCACTTGAATCTTCCCTTTTCGAATTCTATCCGCTTGTTCT
The DNA here is from genome assembly GCF_019186545.1 of Solanum stenotomum. Taxonomy (NCBI): domain Eukaryota; kingdom Viridiplantae; phylum Streptophyta; class Magnoliopsida; order Solanales; family Solanaceae; genus Solanum; species Solanum stenotomum. Next base: position 25,022,651 of record NC_064282.1, read on the forward strand.
AGGTCTACAAATAATAATTTATACGCAAGTATCAACAATCAAGACCCAATTACCCGAATCACAATCAATAATATCAATCCTAGGTTAAACCCTTAATCCTCTGTAACAATCCATTTCCGTCTTTATAGAGAAGCCAATGGGGAAAGAAATTGGGCTAGAAATCTTTTGAGTAGTAACTTTAGATTTTTCAACCTAGTTCAGATTTGGACGAAATCAGAGTCAGTGAGGTCTAGGGAAATCTGATAGCAATCGGGTGACTTATTTATGATTTCTATTACATGTGTGGTTAGATAAGTGGTTAAGGAATTTGTACGAAATTACGAAATTGAATTCGGGTGAGTAGAACTCCCGGAATCGATCTTAGCGTGAACGGTATTATCTGAGCGTACGTCATTGGTTAAAGGTATGTTGTGAAATGGGAGTCTTGGAATTATTAAAATAGCTAACTGGTTTTGTGCAAGCCGCTGGGGCGGGATTTCTGCCACCAAGGCGGGGCTGCTGTAGCGGGGTCAGGACCGATGTGGCAGGTCTACCGCGACTTAAGGTCGTAAATAAATTCCAAAACGTCTTTATTCTGCACTTTTCAACTTTGAGAGCTAGGAGACGCCCCCAGACTAATTCTGAAACATTTTTCACCAATTTTAAAGCTAAATAACGACCCGAAAATGATAGAGTAAAACTAGAGCCTTACATGTGAGTTTGAAGTCGAGAACTTAATGAAATGATTATATTTGAATTTGACCCAAAAAGTTCTTAAAAAATGTGCTTCGGAAGTTACTGGAAACTTGTTTAGCTCTATATAAAAAGATCCATTACGTTTTTCGAAAATCCGACTTCATATTCTTGTTTAGGGGGTCAAATTGAGTGGGAAATGGGTCTAACCCAAATTTTAGAGCAACCGTATCAAAATCCAAAATTTCAAAGTGAAGCCTTTTTCGAGGGTCTACTTTGGAGGGCCATATCTCCTAGCAAACAAATTATTTGGGTGGCCAATAATATATCCATGGAAAGCCCTTTGAGTTAGCTACCTAACGCACTTCGTTTCATCTCATTCGGAGTTCGAACGAAGAAGTTATGCC
>NC_064282.1:25025873-25040085 GCF_019186545.1 Solanum stenotomum
GGCAAGTGATCACTCCTAGCTAGTTTGAAGTGTTGGATTGCTTTCCTCCAAGACTTGGTATGTCCTCATAGATTCGAGGATAAGACTTTTAAGTCCTTTTGTTCATGTAATAGACTTAATAGACTTCTTTTGATTGTAAAGGGTCGTGTCCCTACTTATGTTTTGTGACTGTGTCTAAGATGGCCATGTGAGACTTAGACTTTCGCTGTGTGTTTTTAAAGTTGTTTTAATGAAGTTCAAATATGTGGATGTAAATAAGTTTTTTTTTATTCCGCACTATTTTCATTATTGAATGCAATGAATGACTATGTGGCTCGTATAAGGCCCCTTCGGGGTCGAATACGCCATGTTACGACTAGGGGGTACTCTCGGGTCGTGACACTAAAAGTAAGATTTTAACTCTTTAAATTCGTGTTTCGATCCGTAGAACTTAATTTCTTGGGTAATTATCGATGGGGGAAGGTTTTGATCTATGATTTACGGTGGGAAAAACCCTAAATTGTGTATTAGAATCTTGAGTTTGGTCTAGAGTTATTGGGTTTGTTATAATCCGGATAATTAGACCTTTGATTGTTGATCCTTGCATATAAATTATTGTTTGTAGTCTTAGAACCAGCGGAAAGAATCCAAAAAGATTCATGTGCCTTAGGGGATTCAAGCTTGCATTCGAGGTAGGTGATGGTTGTGATTTCATGTTGGTATGATATACGTTTGTAATTGCTCATTATAATACATGTATGTATGCGAATGTTGCATTATTGATCACCCTAATCGTAAATAAGGATAATTGAATAATTGTATGTCATGAATCACCTCTTGTTGTATGATTGTGAGAATATACATTGTGATGGTGATTCGGTTTGTTGAATGGATTAGGTGTTACGTTCCGACACACTAACATGGATCGGTTGCCACGTTCTGGCATAAACATAGGATCAATTGTCACATTTCAACATAAATATGGGATCGGTTGTCACATTTCGACATAAATATGGGATCGGTTGCCACGTTCTGGCATAAATATTTGATCGGGTACCACGTTTCGGTATGCTAATAGTTTGGGTGTGGGTTCCATGAGAGAACCATTGAATTGGGTTCCGTGAGAGAACCAATGACTTATCATAATTGTGCATTTTGAGAAATGTGAAGTTGTTCGTTGTTCGTAAATATTGATGATATTGTATATGTTCGGTATATACTTATTTTATAATATTGTGGTTACTTGTATGTGTTTCACTTATTGGGATAGGCGCGTGACCCTACCAGTACACTGTGGTTGTGTACTGATACTGCACTTGCTTGTTCTTTGTTGGGTACAGGGCATCTTCAGGCGGGTATTGATAGACCTCAGGTAACTGACTATTGATCGTGACCGGATTCAAGGGTGAGCCAGTTCTTTCAAGTTGCCATGGATCTCTCATGTTTAAGTCCATTATTATCGGACTCAGATTATTTTTTAAGGTGTTTGTTTTGTTTTGGAGTTTTACCCCTGTTCTTAGACTTATCGTTAGTAGAGTTTTGTTACAATGACTTTCAGGTTTTAGGGGTTGTTCTTCCACATTAGTTTGGCTAGTTGTTTGTTAAAAACTTAGAGTTTATGGGGACTCCATTTTATAGTCATTTAAACCTGCTTTCGTATCTTTAAATGCCTTAATTTTTATAAAATTTATTTGTTTGGGTGGTAGTAATAGTTCTCCCACCGGAGGGTTTGTGTGGGTGCTAATACGACAATCTGGGTCATGACAAAGTTGGTATCAGAGCTCTAGGTTCTTTGAGAAAGTTGGTATCAGAGCTCTAGGTTCTAGTGGAATCTTGCAGAACGGTAAAATTTTCTTCGAGAGACTATAGGACTATAGGAAAAACTCACTTATTTCTACTCCTTCATGCTTTGACTTGAATTCAATTGGTATCTGGGTGATACAACTTGGTATATTTCCTCATTCACACTATGGTCTGAACTAGAGCAACAAAAGTGGTAACACCATCACTAGTAAGAGAGGATGTGTATAGACTACCGACAATTGAATAGGGTCACCATTCAGAACAAGTATCCATTGCCTCGGATAGATGACCTTTTTCACCAATTGCAAGGTGCATCCGTTTTCTCTAAGATTGATTTGAGGTCTAGTTACCATCAATTAAAGATTGAGGCGGTTAAGAATTGGGTTCGACCATGTTCTATGATTGAAATTAGCAGTTTTGTGGGGCTCGCTAGCTATTATTGTCGCATGTGGTATGAGTTGAGTCCAATTGGTATCTCCCGATTCCAATTGGTATCTCAACGAAGTAAACTAGACGTCGTAGTCCCCGCTAAAGGGACACAAGCAAGTTAATTGGAACTGAGAAGGTTCCAATTGGTATCTGGTCTTAAGGTCTATCTAAGGCATAGACAATCAGTAAAGGTCGCCAATGAACTAGTAAAAGAATTTGAACTTTTCTTCAAGTTGTAACTGCTTGAGTGTCGTTAAACTTGTTGTGAAAAGAAGGACATCACGATATTACGAGCAAGGGTCTAGATAAATTACAATGTGGTTCATAAGCGAGAAATCTGGACGTGCGTTACGACCAACTGCTAATCGTGTTAGAATCGGAGTACATCCTTGGGATATGTGTGTGGTAGTGTTGCAACGATGTAAAAGAATTCTAAAGTGCGTACTTCGTTGAGTTGACCAAGCGGTAGACAACGATTGCCCTAGCTAAGGGGATTTTCTTAAATGCCTAGTTATAGCCGAAAAATCTAGGGGAAATACAGAAAATAGAGGAACCCCAGAAATTGTTGGCAGGGGTTTTGTTTCCGTCAGGGCCGCTGGGGTGGGATGCGAGACCACTAGTGCGGGATTTCTCCCGCCATAGCGGGATAGGGTGAGACAGAATCTTAGCCTTGTCTCCCTTATTTTCCCCTAGTCATAATTATGGACCCCAAATTGTACCCGAACTAACCCCCGTGATCTAATTCAATGTTCAGCAATCGAATATAAGTTATAAAGTGTGAACTGGGCTCTACTTATTCGTACGAGTTAGTTCAATTGCCTTAAGATTTGATGTGGTTTGTGATATACTTAATGCTCCCATCCATGTTTCTATCCCAGTTGAAGAGTCAGTCATAGTCACTCATGTGTATCGTGTTGTCCTGTTGTGGCTATGGATTTTCATATTTTGGATGATTTGGTTATGCTGGATATGACTGACTTGATATAATCTTAGACATGAGTTGGTTGTCCCCCTATTATACCAGACTTAATTATAATACTAAGTCGGTAGCTCTAGAGATCCCCAGTAAGGGAAAGATTATAGTGGGAAGAGGTGTACATGCCTAAGCTAGCTAAGATCATATCCTTCATTCAGGATAGGAAACTGGTGGGGCAGGATTGTTTGGCGTAATTGGCTCATATTCAGGATGTTGAGGTCGAATCCCTCTCTATTGAGTCCATTCCTGTGGTGTCAGAATTGAGAGAGCTTAAAGCTCAAATCCAAGGGCTTCTTGATAAAGGTTTCATCTGTCCTAGTGCTTCCCCGAGGGGTGTTCCGGTCTTGTATGCTAAGAAGAAGGAGGGTAGTACGAGGACTGGTGAATTTATCCTAAGCCATAAAGGGGTGGATTCATACCAGAATGACAAGCTTATGGATAAAGAAAGTTACATTGAGTATATTTGGGCGAAGGAAATTGAAGATGTTAGTAAGAAGGTGCATATAAAAATTAGGTTAATCCTTTGAATTTGATGAGTATACCTGAGTTTGAGGTGTCATGTTGATGAAAGATTGGCTTCGTAGTGATAGTCATGGCTGACTGAGCATAATGATAATAAGAGTTCGTAGTGGATTTTGATGGGATGCAAATATATAATGAGATCATTGATTAAGCAGATTTTGTATAGTAATTACGACTTGCGAGTACCTAAGGTTGTGATTTTCTAATATTTAGTGAGTAACGTGGTTGTATGGAAAGTTTTAAGAGATGGTAGGACACCACTCGAATAGAATTTAAAAGAGCTAGGGTCGTGATGAAGAAAAATAGTGGGATGTAGTATAACCTTTAGAGAGAGGCGAGAGCAAGAATATTTTATTTGATTCTTAAGGCTAAAGAGGTATTTTTAGAAGGGTAGATAATTGGGTTCAGAGACACTTGATTTCATTTGTTTTGTTGTGACTATGGTAATAGTGTCACAAGTCCGTCCGATTGGTTGAAAACTATTGGAAAAAACTTGAGGAATAAGTGTACATACATTAGCTCGAGTGTGATGATAAGTGCTTGTTTTGTTTTGAGTTCAGTAATGAGTACGATTGAACTTTTAGCGAAAAGATATTGTAAGATCGATGGAGATGCAATCAATAATAAGCAAAGATCCGGGATTTCATAAAAATCTTCAAGGTATAAGCTAATGTTGATAGATAAGGGGATTGTGTTATACGGTTGAGTTTACAATTCAGAATTTTCATTGTAAGTCTACATTCGTGGTGATATATTTGTCAAGGTATGAATTGGAAAAGTGAGAAATGATCAATTGTATCAGGTATTGAGTATTTGAAAGGACTTACACTTGGGTTGAGCTGTAAAGTTGATTATTGTTGATTGTTAAAGTACCTAAGAAAGGTTTACATTTAAAAAATGTTGGTTTAGAGTAAGGTAAATGGTCGGATGGTTATGATGGTTGTTAGTATTGTGATGACTTCGTTGAGGCATTGTATGGAATGATGTGTAGGTATTCAATTGGTTTGTTTGGGGACGGTGATTATATCATAAAGTGAGACTTAGTTTTGTTAAACAAAACCTTTTATTTGAGGAAGAACCGATTTAAATTCTTGATCGCGATGTCCGAAAGCTAAGGACATGTGAGACAAGTATCCCAATTATTCGACGATTCAGATACTACTGTATTCTTGCTTTAGCCATTTTCTCCTAGTTTGTCACTCGGAGACGAGTGATGGGTAAATTGGTATCTATTGTAACGACTCGTTCCCGTCGTTATAGAAAAACCTATGGGAAAGAATTGGGGCCAGAAAACTTTTGAGTAGTAACTTTGGATTTCCCAACCTAGTCCAGATTTAGATGAAATCAGAGTCAGTGAGGTCTAGGGAAATCTGGTAGCAATCGAGTGACTTATTTATGATTTTTATTACATGAGTGGTTAGATAAAGTGTTAAGGAATCTGTATGACTTTACGAAATAGAATTCGGGTGAGTAGAACTCCTGGAATCGATCGTAGTGTGAACGGTATTTTCTGAGCATCGATGGTTAAAGGTGTGTTATGAAATGGGGGTGTTGAAATTATTAAAATAACTCACTGGTTTCGTGCAAGCCGCTGGGGCGGAATTTCTGCTGCCAGGGTGGGGCCGCTGTAGCGGGGTGAGGACCTTTGTAGCGGGTCCGACGCGACTTAAGATTGTAAATAAACCCCAAAATGTCTTTATTCTGCACTTTTCGACTTTGAGAGCTAGGAGACGACCCCAGACAAGTTCTTAAGCGTTTTTCACCATTCTTGAGGCTAAAGGTAAGATTTTAACTCCCCGAATTCGTGTTTCGATTCGTAGAACTTAGTTTCTTGGATAATTATCAATTGGAAAGGGTTTTGATCTATGATTTATGGTGGAAAAAAGCCCTAAATTGGGTATTAGGATCTTGGGTTTGGTCTAGGGTTATTGTGTTTATTATAATCTGGATAATTAGACCTTTGATTGTTGATCCCTGCATATAAATTATTGTTTGTTGACCTAGAACAAGTGGAAAGATTAGGGTTTCTCCCACCATAAATCACAGATCAAAACCCTTCCCCCATGATAATTACCCAAGAAACTACTTTCTACGGATCGAAAAATGAATTCGGGGAGTAAAAATCTTACCTTTAGCCTTAAGAATGGTGAAAAACGCTCAAGAACTCGTCCAGGGTCGTTCCTTAGCTCTCAAAGCCAAAAAGTGCAGAATAAAGACATTTTTGGATTTATTTACGTCCTTAAGTCGCGTCGAACCCGCCACAGCGATTCTCACCCCGCTACAGCGGCTCTGCCCTGGCAGCGGAAATCCCGCCCCAGCGGCTTGCACGAAACCAGTGAGCTATTTTAATAATTTCAAGACCCCCATTTCACAACACAGCTTTAACCAACAATGCTTAGAAAATGCCGTCCACGCTAAGATCGATTTCGGGAGTTCTACTCACTCGAATTCAATTCCGTAAAGTCGTACAGATTTCTTAACGACTTATCTAACCACTCATGTAATCAAAATCATAAATAAGTCACCCGATTGCTACCAAATTTCCCTACACCTTAACGACTCTGATTTCGTCCAAATCTGGACTAGGTTGGGAAATCAAAAGTTACTACTCAAAAGTTTTATGGCCCCAATTCTTTTCCCATTGGCTTTTCTATAACGACAGGAACAGGTCATTATATATATATATATATATATATATATATATACAAAACATAACGATAGTTTCACTAATTAAGAGGGGCAACGATAATTGGGAGAAGAAACGGATATATACGGGATTTGTGGATTACACCGATGGCTCTTTTAAAGGAATATATATGCAATAAAAATTCAAAATCTCACTATGTATCATAATTTTTACAAAATATTGTTATGTATGGTAGATCTAGATTGTTATGTTTCTCGGTTACGTATCCACTAGTTAGTTTTAGTTTAATCAGTTGAGTCAACAATTAGTTAGGTTAATTCTTCTTATAATTTCTAGACTAGATACACCTTCTAAATAATGGGCTTCAAGTGGATCAAGTGTATTTGGGCTATTCATGCCAACATTCTCGCCAGTAACAAACCTTCGTGATCAAGTGTAATAGCGTTGGGATGTCAAATAGGCGAGTTGTGTTGAAATTGAAGATATCAAAATGAGTTGAAATAAAAAAAGGGAAAATTACGCGGTAAAGCAAACGTACATTACTTAATTACTCATCATAGCTATAGTTTTCTATAATTACCATTCGCGACTTATATTAACCATTAATTACATGGCCTGACTTCGAGTTGTATAATTAGCCACATTTGTATATGTATAATTCGCAACTAGCAATTCTTCGTTTGATTTGTATTTTTATACGATGGTTTATATTTGTATATGATGATGATTTCCTTTGGTTTTTCAGTCTTGTCACCATATACATTCAATCTTTTTGTGTATAACTTTTTAAAGTTTGTATAAACGTGTAGTTTTCTGATTTTGTATAATATATTTTGTAGAACTGTTTTAAAGTTCATATGTTTATGTTTGTATCAATTCGTTATTTCAAGTTTTATCATATTTGTATAAGTTCAGATTTTATCTTACTCAGTTATACAGAAACATGCGAATTATACAAACGTAGCCACAAATTATACAAATGAGATGCGAATTATACGAATTATTGTCCTCTCTCGCTCGCTTCTCTCCTCCCTCTCCCAATCTCGCTCGCGTCTCTCCTCCCTCTTCCAATATCGCTTGCCATATATACAAATGCATATGTATAATATATAATTATCTAACTGATATACATATACAATTCACCTCTCTCCCACTCTCTGTCCTCTCTCGCTCACCTCTCTCTTCCTATAACATGTAGCTACGAATTGTAATTATCAAACTATAGTTATGGAGCGTAATTAGGCTATTTTTGAGTGGCTATATGTGAAAGTTCCTCAAATAAAAATTGGGTTGGGTCCTGACCCACCCAAGTTTACTTTGGGGTCAATTTGATTGGGCTCAAATGGGCGTAAAACGGGTTGGATCTTGACCTGCTCAATTTGACCCGCTTAATCTCAATAATTTTAATATATTGTTATTTAAGTTTTATAACCACAATTTAAATTTTAACTCAAGAAAAATTGAATTTTTTTTTTATAAATGGATAGATAAATTCTAAAAGATATAAAATAGACACTAATTCATACCTTCAGTATAGGAACATATATTACATCAATGCAAATAAGAGTCTTAAAACGAGTTAAAATTAGAGATTAAATTGGGCTCATTTGAGGATTCTCTTAAAATGAGTTAGGACTTGAATGAGTTGAGATTGAACCTAATTCAAATTATTGTGAGCTCAACCATTAAAATTTTGGACGAATTATCTATAATTGGACTCATTTTTGACATCTCTAAGTTGGGCCATTACAATTATTGTATACTGATGATAACTTGTATAAATTGTTTGTTATGAATGGGTCTAGACCGGTATTGGCAAATCAGCCCAACACCGGATTAAGTGGCTATGTGTGGGATCTGGGTTGATAAATAGAGACTTGTGAGAGTAAAAATAGGTTTATGCATATTATGATCATGCTTAGGCAAAGTCTATATCTCTCATCCTGCTTTCTCTAAGTCTAGCTCCTCGTCTCCTTCTTCAGTCTATCCTAGTTCTTACTTTCAATATTTTTGTATTTCTGTTTGGGATTTTACCTTTTGAGTTGTTGCCTTTACTTGGTGGAATTGTAATTGATCTTTAGCCTAATTAATATAGTTGAGAAACAAGTTAGAGTTATTGCTGGATTCGAGTTCATTACATTGTTCTTACTCAAAAGCTAAAATTGTTCATTTTTTTACCAACTTCATATATTTACCAGTAAAAGTACGTAATTTACATCCTCTCGATGTCTCAAAACTTAGTATAAAGGGTCGTTTGGTTGGCAGGCAAAGTTGTCCCAGGATTATAAACATGGAATTATAAGATTCTTGGACTAATTCATCCCATCTCTCAAGTGAAATAAAATAATATTCTATCTCTCTAAATATAAGTGTTTTAGTTTTATTGGCATAAAATTTTAAAAATAAAGATTTTTGAAACTTGTGGTCTCAAATCATAAATATATACAATCATATAAATCTTGCGATCTTAAACTAGTCATTTAGACTGTAGAATGTTGGAATTGAAAAACTTAATAAATATATAAAAAGACACTTTGTTTAGAACATACAAAAAAGAAAGTAAGATTAAATAAATCTTCAACCAAACAAAAATACGTTTAATCTTGGAATATTTTATCTTTATCTCATAAACCAAACGACTTCCATGGGTACAACTTAGTTATTAGCTAAAATGAGGGTTAAACTTTTTGGTATTGGGGTTGAAAAATATATCTTTTTAATTATTGTCATGGCTCTATCAAATCTTTAGTCTAGGAGAGATGTCACAATTAGTTTTCACCTTTAACCTTTTTATGTTAAATGATTATATATGCAGGGGCGGACCCACGTTTGTCCAGGGGGTTCACCCGAACCCCCTCGATAAAAAATTACACTGTATATATAAGGTGAATTTTCTGGATTTATGTGGATATATATATTTTGAACCCCCTCAATGACAAGGTGAAGGAGATAGCCCAGCGGTAGCTCCCTTCAATATTAAGCCTGACGTCCAGGGATCGAATCCCTGGGTTAGCGTTTTTTTTTTTTAGGTTTTAACTTTCAGTTTTTTTTTTATTTTTAGTTCCAGTTCCCATTTTCATGTTTTTTTTAGTTTTTTTTTAATAAAAAGTGCTAAAATGTGGTGTTAAACCCAAAAAATTCAAGGGTCCCATACTCCCATTCCTAAATGCTAATAATTTTTTCAATTTTCAAATCCCTAAATCACTTTCTTGTTCTTTTCCAACACTCAAAACTCAAATATTAAAATCATCTCCCATAATATTTTATTGTTGATTTGACATATTTTAAAGGGCTAACTTTTTGTTTCACTGTAATCACTTATGTTAGTTTCAGATTTCTTGTAACAAAAATAACTTTTTGTACCTATAAACTATATACTACTACTTCCTTGAATTTTTTTTTGGTTGACTTATTTACACGTTTATACTTTTATTTTTCGAACCCCCTGAACGAAAATCCTGGGTCCGCCACTGTATATATGGTCTCCCATTCTAATAAAGACAAATGCTTTTACCTTAACCTAACTAATCATTTGCCTCCTTAATCACCTCAACAAATTAGAATTGATTGGTCGTCTTAATTATGATTTTTACCACAAATTGGTTGGGAAAAAAGTTTGCTCAATTAGAGTACTTTTGGATGGGGTAGCACTCGGAATTCTACTTGATTTTTCCAAACAAATTAGTATAATATATATATATATATATATATATATATATATATTCTTTTGCAATATCATGAAAATTAATTGTAGTTCGATTGTGTAAAGTTACATAGTTGTAGTACTATTTTGTTATTATAAGTTTTTTTTTTTTACTACTTATCATCTCTTGTACTTTCAATATGTTTTTTCAAGTCTACTTTTATTTGAACTGTGAGTCTATCGGAAACAGGCAAACAACTTTCTACCTCACCTATGTATACTTTAGTCTCTCTAAACCTTACTCTGCGAGAATAAACTAGATATCTTTTTATTATTATTGTATCACGTAGATTAATTTACAATAATAGATAACTCCATATATTAAACAATATTTGATAACTCGAAAAGAAAAAAAAAATAACCAACTATAATCGATAAAATTATACTAATAATGTGAAAAATACTTCACTCATTATGTCATAGGTATGGAAATGTGAACGTTGTTGTCGTCAAAATTATTGAGTCCCTCTTAGAAGCACCGTACAGCTTTATGTCTTTGACAAATGACAATGCCTCCAAATTATGAGTTTGACTTCATTCTTCTATTATACACGTCCTTCCAAATGTATATTCTATAATTAGAGGGCGGAGCCATTGTGTTAATTATGAATTCACGTACAATAACTTTGAATTTTTAGTTAGAAATTTAGTGAATATATAAAAATTATTAATTTAATAACTTAATAACTTACAAAAAATTAAAATTTCAAATTTATAAACTTTAAATTCTAACTTCACTAACATATATAATGCACACATATTTGTTTAGCCATGCCTAAAATAAGAAAATATTGATAGAGCAAGAAATCTTTTTTGAATCGACATTTTATATATAAAATTTGCCATGTTCCAAATATGGCTCCACACCATCCCACACAAGAATCGAGAGGGTATAGACGTATGGTTGTCAAAAGCATATATATTCAAAGATATGAATTTTACGAATTTGAAATTCAATCATAATTAATTTGATTTAATTATGTATGGCTCAATGATTCACATTTACGGTATGTCGAATTTCAAAGAAGAAGAAGTCCGGCTGTTTTTCTTTGGTAAATATAATATAATCGAATGGTTATTTTCTCTAATTTGTATAAATTAGACTAAATAGATAATAAGTAAAATTTATGTGAGCTCGCACTCTGCATAATTATTCTTATACAATAACTAACAAAATAGGCGAAACTAAGCATTTTAGAAAAATAATTAACTAGTTTATGATTGATACTAATTATGTACCCACACAAACTCATGCTAACAATATAGTAAATTAGAAATTGTTTAGCAGACAACAATAATACATGAGGAATTATTTGCTATATATATTGAGTCCCTATAATTGATGACCTAATAATCAAGCAAAACGAATGATTACATTTATGATATCAGCTGATACATCAATATTCTTTTTATTTTCTTTCTTTAGAATATTCTTTATATATATAAATAGTATGCATAATCCAATACCAACCTGATTTATCTGGCAAAAAGAAAAAAATAACTCATTTTCTTGAGCTATTTAAATTGTATTTTTTTTTTGTTAGTGGTAAAGTATTTAAAATTAAAAAGAAAAGATAATGAGCTGAAAAGCTTAAGAGTTCTGGGGTCTTTCCAACTATATATCACATGCACTTTTTTATTTTGATTTTTGATTAATAAATACCAGTTACCCCTCCCACGTGAAATTTCATCGACTTGATCGGCACATGCTTTCTCTTACGCTAATTAAATTATTTTGAGATTATAATTTTCAAATTAATCTATCTTATCTAAAATATTTTCTTGGATGAAATAATATGAGACATTTCATGTTTATGCTTAAGATTAGACGTGTTTCGTCGATAATACAAATTATTTGAGAATAAATATATTTCGTCAATCAAACAAAATATCAATATAATTCTTAACTTAATTTTAGAATAAGGTCGGCTCTACCATAAACCAATTAACGTAATGCCTTGAGCCCTAGCTTTTTAGTGAAAAAGAAAAAAAAATACCTTTTAATGTGGGATATAATAGGATATGAATTACTCCCTCTATTCCATTTTATGTGAGGTACTTTGACTTGACACGGAGTTTAAGAAAAAAGGATGACTTTTTTAACTTGTGGTCCAAAATGAATGATAGAAATTTATGTGACTGTAAATCATTTTATTAAGAATAAAATAGATATTTTATAGTCAAATTGTTATTTAATATAGAAATGTGTCATTCTTTTTAGGACGGACTAAAAATAAAAGTAAGTCACACAAAGGAAGTAGTTTTTAGATAATTGTGGTAATATATTTTTGTGAGGATATTTATTTTCTTGTATTATTTTATTCTAATAACAATTAACATGAACCCACATTTTCCATCGACTCTTGTATATATTTTTTCAGTCTCCTTTCACTAATTCTTATTTTCATATTATTAAATATGTTGAAGTCTAATGAAATCTTCTGCAAAAATTACTGTTGTTTAAAATTTAGTCATTATTGTTATTCTTACTTCATAGGTATATATTATTTCTTTAGTTATTATTAGAATTTATCCAATTTAGATATGTCAACTAGAAAATATGACTTTGCATCTATAAAGTTAAAAAAAATCTCTTATTTTTTAAATTAAAAAAAAAATAAAGGTCTTTTTATAAAATTTGATTTTAGGCTCCAATTCTTGTTGAATCGGTTGTATATGAAATATTCCATCATATGCTTATACTATTAATTAATCAACATTTCAATCGTAATAATCGCCTCCGTCAAATCTAATTTTTTTATGTTACCACTTCGCAATTGTGAAACATCTTATTTTTATCATTGTTCAAATAGTTGGGTGATAAATTATTAGTGACATTTCACTAGAAAGGGAAAAAAATGAAATCAATAAAATATAATACTAGTAGTATTTTTGGACCCTCAATAGTTGGTGATTATAATTTTAATTTATACATTATCAAGTATATTTTAATTCTTAATTAATTAAAATATACACTTTGATCATACATTATTAATTGTTCCACCATGTAATTTATTCAATATGTTATTTTAAGTTTATATTGTCACTTTATATTTGAAGATAATATACTCTTAAGATATAATTCAAATATAAACATTTTTCTTACATAAAATAATTAAAAATAGACTTTCTAATATATTGAAGGTTCAATATATCAAGTCATAACTTGAAATAAAAATTTATCAGGAATGCAGAAACCAAATATTTTAAGCTCTAATTTCAAAATGGAGCCCTCCTTATTAGTAACATCATACAATTAGTAGCATTAATTACTTGCACGCATTAATTCCAAGAAGAACCTTATCTCACTTATAGTAGTAATAATAATTAAAATATATTAAACAAGTTGATATTTATATAGTTTTACTCTCTGCATTTCAATTTAATTAAGATCGGTTGACTTGAACCTTTTCTTAATATATAATTTGTTTCATTAAATTATGTTTTGAAAAATTAAGTTCAATTACCATTATTTTATATAGTTATTTAATAATAAAGAAAATGAAAAAAGACAATTAATCTTTCCTGTTTTACTAAAATAAACAAATTAAAAAATTAATTTTAATATAAAAATCAATTAAAATAAAACAGATAAAATACAAGTTCATTAATACTCTAAATTCTTAATTTAATCGCTCCTTGGATTCCAACATGTACTGAAAATGGGAGCATACTCTTCCCATTAACAAACTATAAACCCTATTATTATATAAATACGACTTCAAGTATTTTAATATGTTCATTATTCAATTAAATAAGGTACATGATGTATGATGCATTAATATTCCGATAATAATAATGCCTTTTTAAAAATTATTAAGACTTCTCTTTAACTTAGATTGTTATAAATATAAATAAATTATATTAAAAAAAGGCTTTGGTCCCCTACCCCAAATCTCCCTTTATATAAGGATCTAATAATTATATTATAATTATAATACAATAAGTTAAAATTTTATTAGTTGAAGTGGCTGGTAACCTCATCACATCACATGCCTCTATTCCTCCTATAATTCTACAGTTGGACACTTGGACCACTTCTTTATCTTCGAATCAAATATATTTCGGAGCGAAGCTAGTAAAGGTCGAGTGATTAATTCATTCGAATCTTGTTTGGCGGAAAATTATATGGTTCATATATGAATAATATATA
>NC_064282.1:25040235-25222507 GCF_019186545.1 Solanum stenotomum
AACACATTGTTTATACTAGAACAAGTACAATCATGTTAGGGCATATAAACTTTCTGAATTTAATTTCAGAATTACCTCTTGAAGCGTGAGCCGATGCCTTCAAGTGAATCCACAAGTTAGTCGACAAGCTAGAAACTTCAAGCAAATTCATAAGCTAGTCCACAAACTAGACCACAGTTCTACGGTCTTTTACAGTGATCCCAAGTTCACTTTCGAACCCCTCAATACTTGGGTGGACAAGTATTTTATGAAAAAAAAAATTTATTCAAGGGTTAGAAGAATTCCTATTTATAGAGATTTCTTCTTAGTCCAAGGAAAAGGAATACCATGTATTTCCTTAGAATAGAAAGACATGTACATCTCCCTTTCTTTAGAAAAGAAAAAGTCATGTCCTTCTTCCTTTCCTTAGAATAGAAAAAGTGATATATTTCTACCTTGCCTTAGAACATAGAAAGATACATACTTCTCCCTTTCCTTAGAATAGAGAAAGACACATACTTCTCCTTTTTCCCTTTACAGTAAATTCTGAGTTCTAGATAAATATGGATACCAGGAATATTGACCCATCTTAGAATCTCACATTTTAATAAATCAAAATGATGATTAACATAGACAGATCATAATAGTTATATCAGGATTAAGAATATAAGTACATTTAATAGTTTAGAGAATATGCTTTTGTCAGTCAGTCTAAAGCAATTATCTCTACTCGGTCCCGTTCAATACATACAAAATGCACTAGCACAAGAAGTTGGAACTATACCATTCCCATAATCAAGATAAACTACATATAATCTTGTGCTACAATCGTACCGATGGCATATCCAATTTCCATCTTAGATCATGAACAAAAAAACTTTATACTTATAAGAACCGATGATTTAATCCTCTGTGTATAAGCTTAAACTCTATACACTAAATCATCTATTATATAAGTAAACAAGCATCATAAATGAATATATGATCTATTAAAATAAACAAATAATTATTCTATAATAAATACTATGTCTAAACACATGGTTAATAGTATCTATCCCAACACTTACTACTTACTTTTTTAAATTTTGAATTCTTAATGAAAATCGTTACTCCGCATTTTATTTGACAAATAAAAACTTGCTGTTTAATTTAATTTTTTATGTTCGTTGTGATTCTCCATAGAACAATCAAGATGTTAGTTAACAAATTAACAAATGTAAGTTGTGGATTGGTCTGACTTGTTTGGAATTAATTAAAATATATGTACAGGGGACTTTAATTAACTGATTAATAAAAGAGTATATATTAAGAAAAATATTGAAGAGAAATTGGTTCTTACAACTGTTTGGATAAGTACACTCTATCTACTATCTCAAAGCTTATATTATTTAAATCTAGAGAATCATTAGACAGTGAGATTTTAAAAAATAACGACCCCATTTGATAAAACAACAATACAATGTAGAAAAAAATACATGCAATTGCTCAATTATGAAGCCATCAATTCAAGTTTCACAAATAAATAAAGTAGTAGCTGGCAAAACATCTCATTTTTTTTTCAATTTCACTATTGGTTTTTCCACTGCGAATCAGAGGAAAATTTGTGTTACGGAACAAGATTTTCTCGCTCATTTCCAATAGAACTAGTTTACTGAAAAAATGCATGGTTAAAAATAGATTTCTCTAAAATAGTAAAAAACATTTAAATATTTTTATGTGCGAATATTACTATTTTTTTTTTCTTTTCTTCTTGATTTATTCAAATATCAATTGAAATAACCAGTAGACATTTTTCAATGGAAGAATGATGATCTCAATAATGTTTACATGGATAAACACAAAATGTCTCACATGATTAATTTGAAAGTGTCCCAAAATGTTTTTAAAAAAAAGTCTTTCTATTTTTCATGCAAGTATGAGTAAAGGACACATTTTTGACTTTGGAGGACACAATGCCTGCCTATTATAAGGTCGTAGGGACATATTAACCCAATATTTTCAAGAAACGTACATTCCTTTTTCTCTCTTTATACAAATAAGAACAAATTTCAGCTGATATGGGATGGGACTGGGCAGTCCCCCATGCATGTATAGAAAATTCAAACATAGCGGATTTAGAATTTTCACTTAAAAATTTTGAAAAATAAAAATACAAAACTTAATGCAGTTCATGAGAATTAAACTTTGGATGTTGGGGTGCATTTTACGTACTATTATTTAGAAAATTCAAAATTTATATATATACCTACATAATAAATCTATCCTATATATGATGTAATATTTTGACTGAAGAGGTATTCAGATAAACACCCTCCCGTCCCCAAGATCCGCCTCCATTAACACACATATCCTTTTACTTCTATGAAATGAATAACTAATAACGGAAGGGCGGCTAAGCACAATAACATGAATCCCTTTTAATATGTTTCCTAAAGACAAATTCACCATAAAGTTATATATTCAAAAATGAGGAAGAGTTCAAGTTCTATGCATCATAAAATATAAATTTATTAAAATACACTATATAATAGTTTAGACTTTTAATCACACTCGAAATATTTGGTTTAAACTATTACTACTCTGTAAGTTTGGTGGTTGATCAAGAGTCATACTTTTTCATCTAAGACATCGTATTACAGGAAATGGCCTAAACAAGCGTGATATTTACCATAACTAGATATGGGACCCCGTGTTAGCACGGGCCCAATATATGTTACTGTTTCTGTTTTAATTTATGTGGTACATATGAAATTTGAAATTAATCAATTTTTTAGTATGTTTTTATATATTTTAAGTTGCTAATTATTTTTATTTAGAGTATGTTTTACGTAAATATATTATAAATCACAATAATTAACAAGTTAATATAAAAAGAAACTTATAGAAAATTCATTGACTTTTGAAATTTCATTTGTATCACATAAATCAGGACAAAGCGAGTAATATATATGAAAATTACATAAAACGTACTATAACTCACAATAATTAGCAACTTAAAATATCTATATATCTATATTTCTCCCAATTTATGCGGTATAGATGAAATTTTGAAAGTTAACAAAAACTTTTTATATGTTTTGAAATATTTTAAGCTATTAATTATTATGATTTATAATACTTTTTACATAAAAAAATTATTTATATAAAGTATAAAAGAAAAAATTTAGAAAAAGGAAACATAAATGTCAGCAGGAGTCCAATCTATGTTAATTTCTATGTTTTAATTATTGTAATACCGATTGAATTTGGAGAGCCAACTAAAAATTTTGAAAGGATTTTTTTTATAAATTTTAAGTTGTTAATTATTATAATTTATAATATTTTTATTAATTTTAAACCAATATATGTTTTTCTCTGTCTCAATTACATGAGACATATGGAATTTGGAGAGTCAACTAAAATTTTAAAATATGTTAAGTTGTTAATTATTATATCTTATAGTACTATTACGTGATTTTCAAATAAAATATGTATTTTTTAATTTCAATTTATATGTCATTGATATAATTACATATATTAAGTAATGAAGAATTAATGTGTAAATTATGTGACACCTATGAATTTTGGAGTGTAAATCAAATTAGTTATATGATTTAAAAAAAAAAGCGGTTAATTATTACAATTCATAATACTTTTTATATATTTTTTAAATGATATATATATATATATATATCTTTATGATATTGATATTAGTATTATAATAAATTAAATTTTATTATTTTAAATTTATGATCTGAATTGTCAGCCTATGCCACATTATAAAATGTTCCAAAGTAGATATCAGATTTACAAAAATGTCGATGCCAGCTAAAGTAATAAAATAACATCTAAGGGCATGAACCTATATATATATATATAAAGATGAATATAAACAATATGATGTGGCACCTCTCTATGGCCAGCATTTCTATTCATCTTTTTTCTCCTTTTTTTGACATTTTATCTTTGTTTTGTATTTTTTATTTGTATTGTAAAAAAAAAAACTGAAAGTATTTATGTCATACCTAATTAATTATGCCCTTTATAACATCCATTACACTAATATAGATTTAAGTAAATGGAAATGGAAGATGAAAAGATAAAAACTATTCATTTTTCATAACTGTTTATAATTATTTCGCCTATAAAATAAAAAAAATAGTTGAGCATTTGTAACAAATAAGAACAAATTTCTTCACTTTGGCTCTTCTTCTTCTGACGATGATGATGAATATATGGTATCAACTTATGTCGCTAAGATATCCATCAAATTTCAAGGTCATGTGACTTTTTTAACAAAAGAGAAAGAGAGAATATCTCATGATTCTCGTGAAGACATTGATGTAAAGAAAGAAATCATGTAACAAAAGTTTCTCTTCAAAATAAAAGACTTTTTGAAAAAATGTTTAATCCTCCTACAAGGAGAGAAAATTCATTGTGGTTGAGAAATTTATAACAAGGCAGATTAGTGTTTCAAAGGGTAAGAAAAATTATTTGGAGAAAAAATCATTATATTTATGAAATTCGTATCAAATTAGGAGGAGAACAAGCAAAATATTATTTTGTTATTTGAAAAGAGAGAAAATTAGATATTATTTCTTTCAACCTCATTATTCTTCTAATTTCTTTCTTCTTTTATTTTGCCTTGATTTTTTGTATCTTTAATTAAACTTTTTTTTTCTTAGTTATCTTTAATTAAAGTTTATATATATTTTATTAAAAAAGAATTTAAAAAGATGATCATATTTAGTTCCTTTCCTCATCAATGCTATTAATATCATAATTAGTGTTATTTATATTATTTTCTTAATTATTTTTTTTCTTTCTTTTAATTATTTATTTGAATAAATTAGTTATTATAACATTATAAGAATTACACATGTATTTTTACATAATTGATTTGTCATTTTTTAATTTTTTGGATCATTCTTCATCTTAAAGTTTCTATCTATATGTAACAATAAAGCTAAAATAGAAAATGTGGGGTGACACCTTCTTAGCAATAGATATTTATTTATTCTTATCAATGTTTCTGACATTTTTTGTTATTTTTTCCTTCAAATAATTTGCCTCGATTTTTAGTTTTAGTTTTTTTTTTTTTTTTAGCATTTTCTAATTTTAAAAGACGGAAAAATTTATATTGAAAATTTATAAAATATAAAAAATGATTTATTTAACTCCTATCATCATCAATATTATTATTAATTTCTTTTACTTCTTTNTACTTTATTTGACGTTTTTTCTTAATCTTCATCTCATCATTAATGTTATTTATATAATTTTGTTAAATCACTTATTTTTTCTTTTTTAACTCTTTTATATATATATAAAGTTGGATATGTAAATGATGACGTGATATTTATTAGAAGCTAAGATTATTATTTATCTAATTTCTCAAATTTTTGAGTTCTTTTATCATACTAAATACAATATGTTTTATTATAATTACATTCAATATAGTAAACAATATGTTCTAGGAATTAAAACAAAATTATCATTTCAGAAAAATAAATGTTAAATTATAATTTTATTATGATTCAGGAAAGATAAAAACATTATTTCAATATCCCATAACCGCATTCAATACATTAGAAATTAATTGGATATATGGAAAATGAATCACCATTTAAGGAAAATAAATGTTTGCAATACCATAATAACTAAGGAGAGAGTAAGATATTATTTTTAATATCCTAATTCGGAACTTTTAATCTACTACTCAATTAAAAAGAAAATGCATTTAATAACATTAAAAAGTTATTAGTTTAAAATTTTTTCTCATTCTACTAATTCAATTCAATCAAACTTAATTTTAAAGATAAAATAACAGCTCCATTTTAATTGTTATCAATATATTTCAAAAAATTATCGTGAAAAGGCTTTTCTTGCACCTTATTTTAATTTTCATATACTATTATTATTTTTTCTGTCATTTTTCAATGATTTTTTATTTCGATTTAAAATTTAATGTTTATTCTTAAAACTCTGATGGTACAAATTAAGGTGGAGTAGAATATAATAAATGATGATTCTTCTACTAAATAAGAAGATATAACAAAATTGAAAAGGTGAAGCTTTTTTTTCAAAAAAATAGATAGGAAATTCTATTAAGGTATCATTACGTCATTATTCAATATATTTTTAATATAAATTTCATTTACTGATGCATTTGTTTAGTACTCCCTCTGTCCCTAATTACTTGTTCACTTTTCCTTTTATAGTTGTCCCTAATTACTTGTCCATTTTGACAAATCAAGAAAGAGCAATTTTTTTTACCTATTATACCCTCAATTAAATCACTAACTACTTTGAAAATTGCAAAACTTTTCATCTACTTCATAATTAATAGGGGTAAAATGATAAACTCATTATGTGATTAATTGATTTCTTAATAAATGTGTCAATTTAAAAGTGGACAAGTAATTAGGGACAGAGAGAGTATTACCGTGTTATTTCACATTACGAGATATTTCTTAGACATTTAAGGAGAATGGTTACACCGAAATATATATTATATATTAAAGGATCAACTTCATGCAATGGAAGAATTTGTTATTAGCAAATATATTTTAACTTATTTGATAAAAAATATATTCTTCCTCATTTAATAGATGTAAAATTTGAAAAGCTTTATTTTTTTCACAATCTTCATAGTACTAAAACAAACAAAAATATTACGATTAAACAACAGAGTAAATATAAAATTAATCAAAAATATTTAATTTTTAATGATCGCGCGAAGTGTGACCAAATTCTCTAGTTTAAAACAAAAAGGTAAAAATTAAATGGGTCCACAATAGAATCCCTAGAAATCCAACTTGAAAAATTATGTTAAAAATGGAAAATAAAAAGTGAAATAAATTTAATTGAGAGTTATCCTTCGGCTGTCCCATTTTATGTGACACTTTTTATTTCTCGAGAATCAAATAGTTTAAGTTTGATCGTAAATTTGCGTATGGTATCTTCAATTTTTTTAAAATGAAATTTATATATTTGTAAACTACGTAAAAATCAAAATATTATAATTCATAATAATTAATAATTCAAAATATTTTAAAGATCTATGAAAAATTTAAGATCAAAGATAAATTAAAGAGAGTAAAAGGGGAGAATGGAAAGTAGAAAAAAAGGAAAAAAACGAATATATAAAGAGAGAAACTGAGGAAAAAATGTCAAAAAAGTAATTATTCATGTGGGTTGTTGTATATGTAGAAAGACACGTGTACAATTAATGAGCGACAATGAATTTTATAGTACAATTTGAAATGTTTTGTGTACAACTTTGTAGTGCCGTGTTCGTCCTCTAAAGTCTCACTTCTAATAAGGAGTAATATAAATAAGAAGTATAAAATAAAGTTGAATAATTTTACAATATAATTTCTCAAAGTTGGATGATCTTTTGAGATATTTACTCGAAAATTAAGAGAAATTTAAGGGTTTTGAAATTATAAGACTGTAAGGGGAAAATGGATCAATCCATAGATAATATAAAAAGCATTTATGTGTTATACATAGTACATGTGTCTTTGTGATATGAGTGGGGTAAGCTTAAGAAAATTACATATTTGTCCTTGTTGGTCCTTCTAACTCCCTACATAGTACATGTGTCTTGATATGAGTGGAGAGTAGTACTTGTTTAATGAGGTGAGCCCCAATACAGTACAACTTGTATTACCTTTGGTACATCTATTTGATGTTGTGTTAGTCCTTCTAACCGTCATTTCTAAATAAGAGTAATATAACAATGACCGAAGGCCATGCTTGTAATATTACACTTGATATCAAATTAAGTTGACCTACGATCATTCAATAACAAGTAACTCTTCGTAGTAATTTATAAAATAGAATAATTAATATTCCATTTTAACTTTTTAAAGAAAAAATGGAAAGTGATGTGTTAGTAGCACTAAATTTTGTTAGGTTAGTTCACATGTTTTGTTTCTAAGGCTCCCATCTCAATTATATAATTGGATAAGCAGAACCACAGGGAGTAAAGCGACAACCCACTTGGGGGCTTTAAATACAAATTGCAACCATTATTACTTCAAACACTTGGGTAAATTAATTGGTGTCCATATATACCACGTTCTTGAATTGACATGATTTTGGATCATTCAAAAACATTAGTACAAAATATGGACCCTTCTTTTAAACATAGTTAACATGAACCAAACTCCCACTATCATGAACTATGTTATATTGTAATGGGGCTTATATTTATGTTCATAATGTAACATTATTGTAGCTCGTAGTCAAGGACGGAGCTAAGTAAAATTGAAGAGTTCATTCAAACAACCTTTACTGAAAAATTATGTAGTTTCAGTATAGTTAGCATTATTTTTTAGTATAACTTACAGAAATTCTATACCTTTTGGAAGTTTCCCTAATTACAAAAATTTCAGATTTTCCATTTCTCTCGAATATATTCCTTAGTTGTCTAAGAGGATAGGGATGTATCCAATAGGGATATGGATGTATCCGAGTGGGGATTTTTATATTTTTTTTAAAATTGTAGGAATTTTAGAGAATATGATATCTTAAGTTATGAATTTATGTATTTTTTCCTAATTTTTTTTTATTGTATATGTTGGATAATGTCAACATCTTGCTTATGCAAGACCCACAAGATGCTAGGGTAGCCCAGGTCGGAGTTATAATCGAAGGTGGTGCTTGCTTGGTGGACTTAACTAAAAATGAAATTCATTTTTGATATGAACTATAACTTTTGACATGATATAACACTTGATCCTAACAATATGTATAATAACTATTGCTCTTTAATCTCTTCATATGCTTATTTTTTTTATATTTTAAACTTTGATAGCGAAAACAATTTTGATTCCGCCACTAGTCGTAATGTGATAGTACTAGTGAGTAAGCGACATGAAGTAATAATTGAGCTAATCATATAAATAGTGGTAGGCCTATAAATCGTGCTACTTTTTGTTTTATGGTCCTAAATTCCTGGATGAGCTGGAGGTGTAGTGTGGTCGGTTTATGAACTTTGGGCCCAAACATTTAGTGATGTGGCATTGCCAAATGTATTTTTATTAATTTAATTTCGTGCGCTGGCAATATTTTCTTAATTATATATACTAACAAATAAATTACTTTTAAAATAATTATAAATTACTGCTCATAATATATGAAATTAATTATATCGAAAATTATGTAAGCAACAATAATAGATAAAATTACATTGGCAATAATATGAACTTTTTTTTTTAACTTAATCAGAATATTATATAAATGTCAAATCCATCTAGTCCACTATAAAGATGATTTAATAAAGGTTTTGGTGGACCTGTATGTTACTGTGAGGGAGGGGGAAAAGACAACTTTAATTTGTTTTTGCCTCTAATTTATTAACTTATATTATAACAAAAACAATTTGTAACGATAATATATACACACATTAAAAAAAGGTTAAAGATTTTATCGATATTAGTTAATTGTCATTAGATCCAATATTGCTATAGGCTTGAGGACATTAACAAAGAATATCAATTGCTGTAAAAAATACATATTTAATGTTAATTAAACTATTGCCGCTAAAGATCATTTTGGTGTAGTGTTATCCTCTTGATTTCCTCTTCCGTAGCTAAAGTGAAGGTTTCTCTCGTGACAACAACAAAAACAACTCTTAGCGATAATAAATATAGACATTAATAAGGAGTGCTAAAGTTTTTTACTAGCATTAGTTAAGTGTCATTAGAACCAATGTCACTAAAAGGCTTTAGGGGTATATACAAAGAGCATTAATTGCTATTAAAAATATATATTTAATGATAATTAAACTATTATCGTTAATTAATTGTCGCTAATGATATTTTTGATGTTGTGCGTATATAACAATTTGTTTTATCTTCTATTGGCTTTTACAAAAGTCAGCACCGTTAATTAGTACGATATTTGATTATTTATAATTTTACAATTTCACATAAATACAATAAGTTATGAGTCAATTTCTCTATTATTTTATGTTGTATATATATAAAAAAGATAAAAATATCTGGTATGAGAATTAGTGATACATACTGAATTGATAAATTTACCCTTTGTAGAGCAAGAATGGATAATGTTGATGTTGCTTACTGCTAGACTCTTCATCTTCTAAATGTATTTCTCTTTGGAGATTCTAAAGGCATAATTGTAAGCAAGTATTTATTCTAAAAATTACCTAACGTGAATAAATTTCTAACACAATAAATTAAACATTCAAGAAACAATCTCTGCATAATAATTAATTATGCATTACTTAATAGCTATTTCGATATAAATAAATTCTTCATAACTAATCTTCGTCATTATTAATATTTATAAAACTCTAGTCAACAACCAAACTTATAAATAACCACCCTAGACTCTAGAGTATATAAGTAGTTATGTTAATTTTGGAGTGTATACATTAATCCTAAAAATTACATGAGCATGAGACCTTTTTATTGTTGGGTAATAAGGAGTCGTTTTATGTGAGATATATTAGATTAATGATTTTAGAATAAAACTATTGCCATTATTTCGACATAATTGATTGATAAATAACTTATTCCCAATCCCACGATTTCGAAAGAAAATTATTTTTGGTGGTCGCTTAGCTGCCACTGAACTGATCATCTGAAAAAATTAAAAAGAAAGTAGGTAGAAAGGGTGCAGCTTTATTAATTAATTATTTAATGTAGTTTAAAAGAGGGTTAACTTTATGGGGGATGGGCTCGAAAATATACATTTTTTATTATTACAGTCTCTCAGTATTATCGTTTTCTCAAGTAAAGCTGTCACACTTGTAATCTTTTTGCATGTTTAAATGACTTAAATCATGCCCATATTGATCTGTCGCTATTACCTAACTGCAGCTTATTTACTTTCTTAATTTATTTGTGTTTCATATTCAATACACGATATTTATATTAGAGTTTAATTAAATTCGAATTTACATAAAAAAAAAATTCTTATGTTACAATGTAAAACATTTCCTAATAAAAGTAACTCCATATCCAGGATCTTGGTGAGGTTTTTTCCTAGATAGTAAAATTGACAAGTAAATAAAACGTTTATTTTTACTTTCTCCAATCTTTTTTAGTTGTTATGTAGCGTTTTTTATGAATCAATTTGATTAACTCTTAAAGTTGAATTAAATTACACTTGGTTAATATTTTAAAATTTTGAAATTTAAAAACTAGATGAAATATATTTGAAATTGTAATTTTTATCGTATTGACATAATTAAAAAATATATTTTAAAATATTAATTAAAGTTCATATTATTTGACAATTGTGACATGCATAAAGGAAAGTGGAATTAATATAGAAGCGAATAAAATGTTTGACTTAGTAAGTGTGAATATTTGTTGTGGTCAAAGATTTTGCATCATCCTAGTTTGACTTTATTGTACATATATTTCCAAGTTTGACTTTATATTGTACATATATTTCCAACTGTATGCTATGCTGCACTTCCTCATAATTGAATTTCTCAGATTTATATAACTCTCCTTTTATCTCTAAAATTTAAATTTAAAAAACTCTAAATTAATCGGACTATACAAATAATATCAACATCAGATGAAAAATAAAAATTATATATTGCATTTGTTGAGCATTACTTGTTTAGCCCGTCTGGTAAATATAAAGAAGCTAGCTAACAAATTAAAGCAAAAAAATGAGATATTTTGCATTCGTATTTTTTAGTTTGAATTATATCCTTATTATTAAGAAATTATTTTTCAATTTATTATTCTCTTCATTTTAAAGAACCCATAGTTTGATTAAAAAAAATATTTCTTTCATTTCTTAGCAACTATTTAATCCAACTTCTGATATATTCTAACTACTTTTAAAAGTAAAGATCGTAAAACTTAAAAACTATTTTTTTCATAAATTTCTACTTAAGTCTAAATCAAAATAAATATATTAAAACGAATGAAACATTTTATTTTTACTAGTCGTCAACGTAATCACATGCGAGAAGAATAATAGCGGAAGTGATATCTAAATCGTACATAAGCAATGTTTCACTAAATAAGGTATGTACGTTTTGAACTTTAGTCTAATATGCATCGTCGAAAAAAGAATGATGAGCTCTAAATAGAGAAATCTCACTTTTTAGTTTACTTATTACCATTATCCCTTATAAGTTTTACAAATTTCCAAAATCCCTCATTTTTGTGCATCAGATTAGTGTATCTCGCACATCAGATTAATGTATCAGTGCTTATATTATTGTATCTCGCGCATCAGATTAGTGTATTATGTATAAAATGTAATGTATCTTACTTAATGATTAATGTATCTCGCGCATCAGATTAATGTATCAGCGCTTATATTATTGTATCCGTTTGAGAGATTTCTGTAATTATAAATTTTTAAGAGATAATTGTAATTTTACCTTAAAAGTATGTGATTTCTGTAATTTGCTCATATTTTAATCCAACATGAGTCCTTTAAATTGGACCACGTGATCTCTTCCATTTACCACGTGCACTCTCCTTTCAGCTTCAGAAGCTTTACTTTTTCCGTGAATCCACTAGAAAAAAACAAAGGTTAATATTTTAAGGTAAAAAAAAGGTTTGTTATATAGTAGTTTATTTTTTTCATTTTGAGTTAATATACTCTATGATTCTTTTCGCATTTGATTTTCTTTTGTCTTCTTTAATTGTCATTGTTTGAGATTTTTCATTCTTTAGTGTAAATATTATGAGGAATAAAAAGAAATGTGGATGTAAGAAAAAGTATGAAAAAATTTTAAAACTAATTTAAGAAATATAGAGCTTTAATTTGTTGTATCACATAATTTTTATTTTTTGAAGGTGTCGTTTGGTTATTGGTTATAGTTACAATACGAGGTAATTCAAGAACTAGGAATGTAGAAATTAGAGTCCGGAGTCAAAAAGGACAAAAAAAATAGTCAAAATTTTAAAAGGGCACGTCAAATTTTTTTAAAACCAAAAGGGTAAAATCGCTTCCGATAAAAATCACTGCTCTAGCAACGATTTTGTCCAAAACTTTTTTTCTTTTTTTTTTTATTAAAATCACTGCTATAGCAGCGATTTTATGTCAGAATTTCTTTTTTCTTACATCGCTGCAGGGGGAGCGTTTTTCTCAATCAATAATTTTTTTTGTTAAATGACTCGATTGTAATGAAGAAAGAGGAAAAATGCATTATACGTATCAATTCTTGATTGGTTCATGTATATCTACAATAAAAATGTGTTATATTTTCATGTCTATTGTTAATTATTAATAATATTATTATTCAAGACAGAGATATTTTATCACTAAGTATGTGTGTACGTCTGATAAGCCACAATGCAAAGACTTTTATAGTATTTAGTTACATTGTAACTATCTTGTTAGTTTTCAACCAAAAGGAGTACTTCTTTTAAATAATAAATATGTCATTGTATGAGCTATTTATTACTCATTCCTTTTGAATTTGTTAATCTTATTTTGATCTGACACATAGTTTACGAAAGTAAATTAGATATTGAGAAAAAACATTAAGTGATACTTGAAGTTGTTCCAGATTTTCAAAAAGACACCTTAACTTTGCATGCGTCCTATTACCCCACAAAACATTCAAAATCACAATAAATACACATTTTTTACACAATATTTCCACTTTGGACAAAAATATCCTTCGAATGTGCAATTTCTTGAAAACAAAAAGTCGGACCCATTATTGATGTATTGAAGGATGCTTTGGTAATTTCCTATGATGAATTCGTTTTGTTTGTTTCTTTTAAATTTATTTTACTATACTAAAAAATTGTATAAAATATTATGAATCACGATAATTAATTACTTAAATATTTAAAAGATATAAAAATATATAAAAGATCTGATTGACTCTTCAAATTTTATCGGTGACACATAAATTGGGACAAATGAAATAATATATATTATTTGAAAATTTCTTAGAAAGTACTATAAATTACAGTGATTAACAGCTAGAAATATTTCAAAGACAAAAAAAATTGATTGAATCTCAAAAATTTTTAAGTACTACATAAATTGAGAAAGAAGAAATGACCTCTATTATTTGAAAATGGCGTAAAAGTATTACAAGTCATACAATAAGAATTAACAATTTCAAATTTTAAAAGACTTTAATGCTTTATACTTATTCTATTTCCACTTTGGACAAAAATATCCTCCCAATATGCATATTTTTTAAAACAAAAAGTGGGACCCATTATAGATGTATTCAAGGATGCTTTGGTAATTTTCCTATGATGAATTCGTTTTGTTTGTTGATTAATTTTTTTTAAATAATTCTATAAAATATTATAAATCACAATAATTATTTACTTAAATATTCAAAAGATATAAAATTATGTAAAAGATCTGATTAACTCTTCAAATTTTATCGGTGACACATAAATTGGACAAATGAAATAATATATATTATTTGAAAATCACTTAGAAAGTACAATAATTTACAGTAATTAACAATAGAATATTTTAAAGACAAAAAAATTGATTGAATCTCGAAATTTTATTAGTACAACATAAATTGAGAAAGAAGAAATAACCTTTATTATTTCAAATTTGCGTAAAAGATATTACAAATCACACAACACTAATTGATAAATTCATAATTTATTATATAAGTTCTAATTATGCGTAAAAGATATTACAATCTCGTTTTTGTTTTTTTGAAAGAAAAAAGTTGCCCTTTTGTTTTGCATATTAGTAATTTTCTCTTTTGCTTTGCATCATATGATAAATTCATAATTTATTATATAAGTTCTAATTATGCGTTATTTTAAATTTACAATGTATGACAATTTGTAATCTTGTCATAGTGGCAATGATAGGAATTAAAGTTAAAAAAATAAAAAATAAAAAATTACAATGTATGATGTGGTAAAATGCATGGATATATCCGTAATAACGAACATACTAACACAACGTTCAATTATATATTAAATGCATGTTAGCAGCAGTAATTATTATACTAATAACCTACTAATAATGAACTTAATCCATTTGATAAGAGAATCTTTTAGGGTATTTATTGCCTAGCTCCTAGGATTCCAACATGTTCATAAAATGGAAGCGTACTATCTCCCATTAACAAACCATTTATAATATAAATTTCATTAATTACACAATCAATGTATTGATTAAGTTGTTAATATGGTCCATAAAGTAGGAAGCATCTCTATATATATTCCATCTATAATATAGTTTCTTTAATAGTTTTATTCATACGAACTCTTATATTTAACTTATGACATATGATTATTGTCATTTTTATTATTTTAAAAAATGCTGATTTATATCATATAAGATATAACCTCACCCAATCCCTTTAAATAAGGATCTACCTATAATTAAAGCACCTAATCAGCTGAAACTCTGTAAACTCATCACATCACATTTCCCTTCTTCCTAATAAATCAATTGACTTCTTTTACATATTCTCCATATAATAAGGGTAATAATGGCGAAATCAGAAATTATAATAAGAAAATTATTAAAATGTGAACTTGTGAGTGAATAGGGTAAAATTTAGATTTGATGAATGAGGATAAAATAATGTGACTTGAATATGGGTTTTAAGAGGGCATGCATATTTTGTGGATCATGTCTCTACGTAAATAGTTAAAAATACATATATAGCTACACATTATTTGGTCTCATTGCCAATCAACTTCTACAGAGTTAATTTTTCCGAATTTAAAATTATTTGAAGATGGAATTTTCAAAATCTAACTCAAATTTCACGGTCATATTTGAAGATAAATTTTAAAATCTACTCCCAGCATTTATGACCAAGGTTGGTAACTTGAATATTGTTTTGCTTATTTATATGCAGTTTGAATATGTTGCTAAATTATATATTTTACTGTGCATTTTTTACAAGTTATTTCTTTACAATATAATCATTTGGTCAATTCTATTCATTAGTCCTTTAACCACGTGTACAAATTCATATTATATCATTTTAATATTTTGTTTGGATGGTTATTATATATTGTTTCATAATATATTATATTGTATTGTTTTAATGAAAAAAAGTAGGATTCGGAGGAAGAGCTACTATGAAAAAGTAGGATAAAAGATGAAATATGATTATTTATTATATTAATAATAAATAAATACAAAACGAGAAGAAAATATTAAAGAACGACGCAATCATACCAAATTGATCGTTATGACGTTACATAAAATGGGCAGGTCATTTCGTCCTTATCTAACGATTAATTTAAACTATATGATACAATAGAATTTAAGTAATAATCAAAACAAACATTATATTAATTTAAACTAAGGGATTCATTTGATTCCCTTCCTGTTAACAAAAATGTTGTAAGTGAGTTCTTTTTTTAAAAAATAGAATAAGATATTGATAAGAAAACTGGTCTGGGATAATATTCTTCTAATAATTTCTTTTTGATAAGATAAAAATAGAATTATGGTGTTTGGTGAAAATTTATTTTTCTATAAATATTTGGATCATAATTGACAAACAAATGAGAAAAATATTTTGGAAGGATGGAAGAAAAAATATGGTTCATATAATTAACTCTAACAAATAATACAACTATTATCTGGTGATGGAAGTATGTGAGGTTTATTGAAATTTAGAAATTTATTGTTTATTTGATTCTTAATAGCATAATCCGTTAGTTAAAACAATTGTGTGTTTTGGATTGGTGAGATTTGTCAACGATAGAAAGTCAAACCTTGTGGATGCAACATTAATAATAAGCTAGAATATAAAAATTGAAGAGAAAGTTTAGTTGTACTACATTACTTCTTATTTTATGATTTTTGGTTTTTCATTTGGTATCTGTTATCTGTATTAATGTTTGATTAGTTTAAATTCATGATAAAAAGAGCTCATTCGTGAATAATGCTCCCTAAAAAATATATTTAATAATGAAAATTTGAAATCGAGACCTTTAATAAAAAAGAGAGTGACTTTGCCTATTGTACAACAATCATGATATATATAGTTTTTGAGTGAATAAAAAAGAAAGAGAATTTATTGAGAAATAATGGTG
Organism: Solanum stenotomum; assembly: GCF_019186545.1. Classification (NCBI taxonomy): domain Eukaryota; kingdom Viridiplantae; phylum Streptophyta; class Magnoliopsida; order Solanales; family Solanaceae; genus Solanum; species Solanum stenotomum. The sequence goes on from NC_064282.1 coordinate 25,057,209, forward strand.
TTGCCCAATTATGGACCAATCAAATAAACAAGCCAGGATCATCCTTTGGGCTATTGATGTAAAATTATTCAGCATCACGAACATTACTTTTCATATTGGTAAAAAAGTTAAATCTACTACTTTTTTTATAACCACGTGATATTTGAAAATCACTAATTTGATCAATTCATTTCATTTTGATTAAAAATTAATTAAAAAATGACTTATTCAAATCGTGCAATTCAACTTATCTGAAAATTGAATTGATTTGAGCTAAATATGTAAAAGCTTGTTAGTATTTCTTTTGTTTTATATGTTAGATATATTCATTAAAAGAAAATATAGTTTTATTTCATAACCAAACAAATAACAAGAAAAAAATAATGAAATTGGTAAAAGTTAGGTTACGACCCATTTTGGCCCTGTCTCTCAGCACAAATAACATTTGGATAGTGAGTAAGAGCCTGTTTGAATTGATTTATTTCGATATTTTCAAGTAAAAAAATAATAATTTTAAGTATACTATAATATTTAAATAACAAAATAAAAATTAAACACTTGTCTTTATCCAAAATAATAAAAATAAGTTTCAAAAGTCAAAAACTTATGAAACCTATTTGAATTAGCTTACTTTAAGTGTTTTAAAGTTAAAATAGCTTTTAAATAGTTTTGCAGTGTTTGGATAAATAAAAAGTGATTTTAAGCACGTGTTTTCTAAGCCAATATAACAAAAATAAGTCAGAAGCATACGTTAGAAATCTTAACTTATGACTTTTAACTTATAAGTCATAAGTTATAAGTCCATCCAAACAGACACATCCAAGCAAACTCTTATTAATATTAGCTTATATTATTGTATTCACCTCTAAGGCTCTACTTTATACGAAGAATTCAAATTAAGTGAATAATAGTGACCTTCACTAAGAACTAGTCATCAACATTATCAACCTCATTACAAAAACATTGCACAAGACACAACATGTGCTTTTTAAAAATTATTATTATTGGGGTCAATTTACAATGGTACTACACTAAATGTTTCGTATGATAGATCGAGGGTGTGCTAGAAATGTCTTTCTATTTTCATTTACAAACATAATTTGACTTTGGAGGTCACCTATATACTAGTAATAGGAACATACTTGCCCCATCCCAATCTATTAACTATCGTTCAATATGAAGATAAGATAAACAAAGTTATTTCATGAAATTAAATATCTCATGAAATTAGCTATCTTGTTATATATATATAAAATAACTTATCTCATCATTATAATACGAATGATGGAATAGATACCTTATTCCTCGTATCAAACGATCGTAGCACTTTGGATTGGCTGGCAAAAATGTAGATGAAGAAGACCTATGAGTGTGGAAATATATGGATGAAATTCGGGGCAATTACTTTCAAGAAAATAATAACGGGTGGACCCGGAAACCCATCATACAACCAGCTACCTCTATTCATGATTATCCAACTGTCAAATGGGCCCACATCTTCCATCCTGGACATGGGCCCTACTTTTTAATTATTATTTTTTTTAAAAGGGAAAAATTTCAGAAATAACAAGTTTGTGACTTAATTACCAAAAATAACGATAGTTACAATATAGTATCCGTTTTTTAAATTGGTTTTATATCAAGTGATATAACACTTTCTGAAATTTGCTTTTGGTGTATCTTTGAAGCGCTGCAAATTGTTGTATCACTGATATAACGCGAATTTTAGAAAGTATTGTGTCACATAATTTTAAAAAACTCTCACCATATTTGATAAAAGAATGTCAAAATTCTCACTATATTGTTTAAGTTTGTCTCATTTAACTAATAATTATAATAAAAGAAATAGGCTAAACCTATAAAAATAATTTATTTTGTATTTACATTGGCTGGAATGAAACCTACATTGGTAGACCCTCATATGGGATGACATCTGGCAATCCAGCAACTGTTGGATGACGTATCATTGGTCCCAAATATGATTGATAAAGTATATATTAAATTTTTGTACTGTATTTTATATATATCAAAATATTTAAATAATGTATATGACGAGAGAATTACTAAGTGGCCAGGAAAGTTCATTTTCTCTGATAACATGATAACGTTAGATGGGAAACGAAAAGCAAAGAAAATGGATTGGTACTAAATTTTATTTTTGATTTTTCATATGATATTTGGTTTCCATATTAGAGTTTGACGGAATTCGAAGTCGCATTGGGATAAAGTATTTTTTTAAAAATGTGACTATGTACTTAATGAAACTCAAACTTGAGACGTCTGATTAATAATGGAGGAGTACGTATTGGTACTAAATATTGTTAGATGAATCCACATGTTTTGTTGGAGGATTCCCCATCCCAATTATGAATAAAGATAAGCAAAGGCTCTAAGAGAGGCAACAGCCACCAAGGGTTGTTTCTTATCTAAGCACCATGTACTTCAAACACCTCTTTTGTAATTTGTGTATTCAATTATTGGCTTATTCCCAACTTCCTATGTCTTCTTGAATTGACATCATTTTGGATCATCCAAACACTAGCTCCAAAATTAAACATAGTCCTCTTTACACAATGAATTCAAAATTGAAACCGTTCCGCTGGACTGATAAATACTTCTTCGTTTTAAACTAGAGGTCTCAAATTCATGGAAATGTTCAAATTTTTTAATGTGAATATAAATTTATCTGAGTCCCTAAATCTTTTTGCCGCAAAATCACAACTATGCATAAGTAAACTAATTTCGAACCATTAAAAATGGGATGTAATTTATGATCTTTTAATCCTTAAATTGTCATGTCAGGATAAAAATATATATATATATATACATACAAATCTAAAATTTATTATCAGTGACTGTTCAAACTTAACCTAATGTTATTTGTATACATATACATCTTTTTGTGCATAATTCAAGAATCAAATCGAAGGGAATGATTCAATGAACTCATTCTGGATTTGCCTCTGATTACGTTAGCAACGTAACATTATTGTATTTTTTGAATTTATAATGGACCTAATATAAGTATACTGAGGTACATTTAAATGTTGGTGGTCCTATATTAGGGGGGTGAGCTGGAGGTCCAGGGTGGGTTTACTTATTAAGATATGACACGTTTGAGTGGCAAAATTTACAAGTATTATGGTGATGTGGCAATACACATGGTCGAAAGTCAAATTACTAAAATGTCCTCCATTAAAGAAAAAGGTTTTGGGATGGGCCTTTTATTGCCTTTAAGACAAAACCAACTAGCTATCCGTATTTCATGTGCATTCATTAAATATAAAATGTGGATTAAATGGAAAAAAGCAAAAGGTGGAAAAAGCATAGTATATATGATTCTTGTGCGTTAAATCAAATCAAAGTCGTAATGAAATGATGAGTATTTCTTTATTCTTAATTAAATGTCATAAGATTGAGTTTATTTAAAATATGGAATTGTCTTTGTTAAACAGTATGTTATCCTTAATATGAGACTTTTCAATGTAAATACAAATTTAGTCGAGCTTTATAAAGATATTGAATATATCAAGTGTGAAACTAAAAAAAAACAATATTGTGCCTTAAGAGATCACTCATTTTGCTTCTACTTTTACCGGCTTATCCTCTTCCTTTCTCTTTATTCTTCATTCCCTCCTTTAACAAATTTAATAGGAAAATTAATTAAAAATAAGCTTTTCTTCATAATATATGATATATTCTTGTGCTTTATCCATGAAAGAAGATCTTACATGTGAAAGGACATGTCACACAGCTAGCTAAAAATAAATTAATAATAAAAAAAACTTTTATCTCCAACAAATTAAAAATATTTAGATGAAATGATTTGTGTAATTCAAGATTACGTTAAGATATTAAATTCCCATCACACAATTAACATGAAACAAATTAGATATTTTTGTACGTTTAAGCTTTGCCAATTCAAGATAGAAATAGTGTTTACTGACCAATTGAAGTTTTAATCGTGAAATTTAAAATTATATAACAATAAATATATTTTAGTAATTGGAATGAAAAGCGGTTATTTGTGATTTTTACACCAAAATGCATGGATAAAATAATATTGGTTAAACTAAAAATTAAATTGAATCTATTTTTGACCGCATAATATATTTTTTCAACCTTTATGTATTTTGATATGTTGCATTAAAAAGAAACAAATGAAAATGTGATCTTCCATTTAGGAAACAACAATCCCAATTTCCATTGCATGAACAGAAATAATCTCTATGAAGAAATTTGATTTTGAGTTTTGAAGTTGTGTTCATGTATGTATTATATTTTTTTAAAATTAAAATTTTGTGAGTTGAAGTTACAGAAACTATCCTGATCTGATTTTTCGGAATTTGAAGATATTTAAAGATTAAATATTCAAAATTTAATTAATTTTCATGGTCAAAGCGATATTTAGAGATAAATTTTAAAATCTACTCCCAGCATTTATGACCAAGGTTGCTTACTTGAATGCTGTTTTGCTTATTTATATACGGTTTGTATTTTTTAAGTTAATATTGTGAAATCAACGAATATCGAGACTAAACTAGGCCAACACGAAGAGATTAGAAAATTTATGAGCAAAATATTAACGTCCAAATTTTTAATTTTCATTATTTTTATTTTAGAGATAAATTATTTATTATATGAGTTTTTGCTAAAATCATGATTAATCGGTTCGTTAACCCCACGAAAGAAAATCTCACGTTTTTTTTAAAGAGGACATTATTAATATTTGGAAAATGAAAAGTTCTTTTAAATTTCTAAAAAAATGAGTACAAATAATAAGTGTACATAAATTAGCAACAGAAAAATGAAATTTTTAGGTGTTCATTTATAACATGATTTATTACTAGGTATACTTTAGTCAGAAAACATTAATGTTTTATTCACATCGAAAAATTAAATAGGGTTGAGCATTAGATTTAAAATTCTGCTTTTATACTTTGTACATTGATTTGACTTATCCATGGAGAAAAGAGATAACCTTATGGAGTACAAAAGAAATAAAAGACTGTGAAACTACATTTTTATATTTTTTTAATATGGTGTTCAGTATTCATATTGAAATCCAATTAAATATGAATTTGAATCGAAAAGTCTCACATAGGAGAGTAAAACGCTCTTTAACAAAAGTGACTCCGTAGTCAAGAAAATCAAATTCGAGACATCTAATCTAATTAAATATGAAAACAATGCAAATATAAGGGCACAAAAAACTGAAAGTTACTTTCTCCGTATACCTTTATTTGTCTTTTATATATAAAATATATTTTTAATTTTATTTATTAGTTTTAGCATCATAAAAAATTAATTATTTTCTTGTTACATTAATTTTTATTCCTCAAATTATTTTTTAAAACTTAATATTTATATATTATTATTTTTCAAATAATGTGCAAAATTCAAAATGAATAAATAAAATGTACTGAGAGAGTAAATGAAGTTGCTGCTTTTACTTTTTGATTGTGAGATTCATCAATGCAAATACCCAAAAAATATTTGCCAAGCTTTTCTCCAAATAGTTTTGAGAAGAGGGTCTATTAATTATTTTTTACTGTAATAAAAGAAAAGCAAAGGAACAAAAGGGTGAATTAGTAAATGGAAAGTGCTAAATGGCCAGAAAATTTGATCAGTATTTGGACAGAAAATTAAAAAAATTATAATACTTTTTTATTTTAAAATAAACTGATATTTTTTTTCCATATTTTAGTTAAAAAGTATTTAAGTTAAAATGGTAAAAATGTTTTAAAAGATAAAATAACATAGATAAAATATCATTCTGGTTATAAATAAAGCGGGTTATAGAGTCTCAATTTATTTTTATAATTTGTTAATCTTATTTTATGTGTTTTTTTTTCTACCTGTGATCTGGAAACCGGAAATTACCAGTTTTTCCATCATACTCTTTCAATTTAGGAACCTTCTAAAAAAATTTATCACATTTTTATATTTTTTTTAATGGCCACAAAAAATTTACTTACTAGTCTGATATTTTCTATCAAATAATTATTACTACAACATTTTCGACCGGCAATTTAATATATAATGCTGGCTTAGGTACAAGTGTAACATGAAAGATATTAAGACAATTGAAAATTTGGAATAAAACATCGACCTAAATAGAAATATGAGATAATTTTAGAGATCTTTCGAGGTTTTTGTTCTATAACATGACCTCTCCGTGATTTATGATATTACGTCTATCTCATTTATTTTGATTTTTTTTGTAACCATTCTTTAAATCTATTAAAGTAACTATAAATTAATTATAATTTGATAAATTTATCTCTATTTATATTATTTCTTCATTAATACATATTATTAGAAAATGACTTATTAATAAATATTAATAAAAATTGAAGTAGTCTATTTATTCTACTTCGAGTATGGTTATTAGTATTTTGAATTTGAGTTAAGTCAAATCTAATAATAAATAAATACTTAAATTATACAAATATAATATTTAAACTATTAATACAATAAATAACAATCATCCAAACAAGATGTTAAAATTGAAGTAGTCTATTTGTTATACTCCGAGCATGGTTTTTAGTAGTTTGAATTTGGTTAAAGTCAAATCTAATAAATCAATAAAAACTTAAGTTATAACCAATATAATAAAATTTAAGTTACTATCTAGATAAATATAATATTTAAACTATTAATACAATAAATAACAACCGTTCAAACAAGGTGTTAAAATTGAAGTAGTCTATTTGTTCTATACTCCGAGCATGGTATTAGTATTTTGAATTTGGGGTAAGTCAAATCTAATAAATAAATAAAAACTTAAATTATACAAATATAATAAAATTTAAGTTACTATCTAGACAAATATAATATTTAAACTATTAATACAATAAATAACAATCATCCAAACAAGGTGTTAAAATTGAAGTAGTCTATTTGTTCTACTCCGAGCATGGTTTTTAGTATTTTGAATTTGGGTAAAGTCAAATTTAATAAATAAATAAAAACTTAAATTATACCAATACAATAAAATTTAAGTTATAATCTAGACGAACATAATATTTAATCTATTAATACAATAAATAACAACCATTCAAACAAGGTATAAAAATTGAAGTAGTCTATTTATTCTATACTCCGAGCATGGTTATTAGTATTTTGAATTTGGGTTAAGTCAAATCTTATAAATAAATAAAAACTTAAATTATACCAATATAATAAAATTTAAGTTAACATCTAGACAAATATAATATTTAAACTATTAATATAAATAACAACCCTCCAAACAAGGTGTTAAAATTGAAGTAGTCTATTTATTCTACTCCGAGCATGGTTATTACTCTCTCCGTCTAACGATAGTTGTTCACTATATTATTTTGGAATGTCGAACAATACTTGAGCAATTTATGAATACATAATTTTACACTTAGTTCCTAATTTATCATTAATATTAATTATAGTTATTTATCTATTACATTTTTCAAGATATTGCAACTCTTCTATTTATAATTTTTTAACAACTTTGCAGAATTAATCGTGGACAACTATTATTGGACGTTATAGTATTTTGAATTTGGGTTAAGTCAAATCTAATAAATAAAGTGAAGTAATTAGTTACTTCACTATTTTCTCTATTTAATTTTATTTGTCATATTTTGGAATGATAAATTTATACCGTTTAACTTTTGAAAAACAAAATATGATAAGTAAAAACAAATGAAACTAATAATAAAATTAGTCTCTAGATATTAAAATATCTTTATTAAAGAGTGTTTTTGCTTTTTATAATTAAATTTTTGATTGCGAATTCAAATTTAATTAAAATATAATGATAAGCCAAAAACATTAACTCAGAAATAGGTAGTAGATCGTAGGGTGTGAGAGAGAAGAATATGGGGTGGGTGGGTGGTTTGCCAGCGAAGAAGCAGAAGGATCAATGCTTTCTCTCTGCTCAGGTCAAAGCTGGCACTCTGTAATCTGTATTTAGCCTCTCTCTCTTCTATTTCTCTTCTCTTATTTACATCTACATTCCCTCTCTCTCCCCCTTCACTTCTCTCTCTTCTCTCTCTTCACTTCGAAGAGGAAAAAAAAATGAGTATTTGAGAAGCTTTCTCTCAAAACCAACAAGTGAAGCATTTTAATGGTTGATCATTATACATCAACCATGGCTGCCTCTCCTAATTCTTCTATTTCTTGTTCTGAAAAGAAACATTGGTGGATAAGCAATCGAAAGGTAAACAACAAAAATCATAATCTTTTTTCTTACCCAATTTAATGTCTATGCTAATTTATAGTTTTTATATGATTGATTACACAGATTGTTGATAAATATATCAAAGATGCGAAATTTCTCATTGCTACTCAAGAACCCAACGAGATTGCTTCAGCGGTTAATCTTCTCGACGCGGCTCTTGCTCTGTTACCTCGTTTTGAGTTAGCCCTTGAGTTAAAAGCTCGATCTTTACTCTATCTCCGGCGATTCAAAGACGTCGCCGATATGCTACAAGACTACATTCCCAGTCTGAAAATGCCCGTCGATGAGACATCGTCGTCGACTTCGTCATCTGGGTCGTCGGATAATTCATCGACACAGTTCTCGAGAGAGAGAATGAAGCTACTTTCGTCGGGTAGTGGGTCACCGGGTCGTGATGAACCCGGGTTCAAGTGCTTTTCCGTGTCCGATTTGAAGAAGAAAGTTATGGCCGGAATCTACAAAAACTGTGATAAAGAAGGGCAATGGAGGTAATTTTTCTGTTCCATTGATTGTAACAATGGCTTGTATATTACGCAATAACAGCTAGCTGTCTTTATAATTTGATAGGATTTTACTAATCTTGAATTTGTTTATTTCGTTCAAGTTAAATCTATTTTGTTGCTTTGCTTCGTTATATTATTAACTAGTCCTTGAAAAATGTAATGTCTTTATTGAAATTGTTTTGTTTAGTGTGAATCTATGGTGAATGAGTTGACTTGAACGCACATTCAATTTCATATTTGTTAATTGTTTTTCCAGGTACTTGGTTCTTGGTCAAGCTTGTTGCCATTTGGGTCTAATGGAAGATGCAATGGTACTCTTACAGACCGGTAAACGCATTGCTACGGATGCATTCCGTCGCGAAAGCATTTGCTGGTCGGATGATAGTTTTTCATTTGCTAAATTTCCAATCTCCGGTGAACCGGGCATTGGAAATAGCCAGCCTCCGACTCCTCCTAAAACGGAGTCGGAGAGCATTTCTCAACTGCTCAGTCATATCAAGCTCTTGCTTCGTCGAAAGACGGCTGCAATTGCAGCTCTTGATGCGGGTCTTTATTCAGAAGCTATAAGACATTTTTCTAAAATTGTGGATGGTCGACGTGGGGCTCCACAAGGATTTTTAGCTGAATGTTACGTGCATAGGGCCTCAGCATATCGATCTTCTGGTCGAATTGCTGAGGCGATTGCTGATTGTAATCGAACATTAGCATTGGACCCTTCTTGCATTGATGCTCTTAGAACTAGAGCTGCTTTGTTTGAAACTATTCGATGCTTGCCTGACAGTCTTCACGATCTTGAACATTTGAAACTGTTGTATAATTCAATTCTACGGGATAGGAAATTACCTGGACCTGTATGGAAGCGTCAATGTGTGCAATACAGGGAGATTCCAGGGAGGCTTTGTTCATTGGGTGCCAAAATGCAAGAATTGAAGCAGAGAGTTGCTTCTGGTGAAACGAAGAATGTAGATAACTACGCGTTGATTGGTTTGAGGCGGGGTTGTTCAAGGTCTGAATTGGAAAGAGCACATCTTTTGCTCACTTTAAGACACAAGCCTGATAAATCAACAAGTTTTGTGGAGAGGTGTGAGTTTGCGGATGAAAAGGATGTTGATTCTGTAAGGGATCGCGCAAAATTGTCTTCCTTGCTATTGTATCGATTGATCCAGAAAGGTTATACAAAATTAATGACAACAATCATCGATGAAGAAGCTGCTGAGAAACAGAGAACTAAGGCAGCAGCTGCATTACAAGCAATGCAGCAGCAGCAGCAGCAGCAACAACAAGTTAAGCAAACTCAAGAACTACAACAATCTCGAGCTGAAGCAATCAGCAATGCAGCATCAAGAAGAGCAGTCGAGGCTGCTGCTACGTCGAATACTACTTTAAGAGTACCTCCAAAGGCTGCTGCTAATACTACACCATCACGAGAGGCTGCTGCTAATACTACACCATCACGAGAGGCTGCTGTTAATACTACACCATCACGAGAGGGTGCTGCTAATACTACACCATCACGAGAGGCTGCTGTTAACACTACTACATCGTGTAACAACAGCAGGGCAGAAAGCAAAGTGGTGGTTTCAACCTCAACAAATGCATCTTCATTTCAAGGTGTGTTCTGTAGAGACCTTGCAATTGTTGGGAATCTGTTGTCTCAAACTGGAACCGGGTTTAATCGCACTATTCCTATGAAATATGAGGCACTGAGCTGCTAATTCATCGTAGAAATCCGATGAAGAACAACGATTTAATTAGCTTGGACAATGTTTATACTATCGGCTCGCGCATGCAGGGGAAAATCCTAATTTGGTACCAATATCTTTGTACAAAAGGCAAAAAAAAATATGAAATTACTATTTGCAGCCGGGAAAATTTTGCTACTTTATTTTTGTTTTTCTTTTGTTGTCAATCTTTTGCACTACATGTAATGTACATATAGTTAAATTCAGCACCTAAATTATCTACTACTAGTACTTCTTTTTGTTATATTGTTTGCTTTGTCATATTACTTTCACCTTGTCCTTTGTTCATTTAGATTTGAATGGAAGCCAAGGGGAAACTCCTAAATCTTGAAAAAAGTAGCAAATTTTGGCTTCCATTTTATGTCTTTATCTGCTTCTCTTCTTCACAGAAAATGCACAGTACATAGGCCATTGCATTAATTAGAGCAAGTATGCTTTTACTAGCACTACTTTGCTCTCTTCATTTATGTCAGGCTTATCTATTCACCACCCTGCCAAAAACCCTGACATTCTACTTGATTAGCTTTTTTTACTTGTGAAAAACTTGAATCTTTTTTATTGTAGTTTGTCTCATTAGTTATTGTATGAATAAATGTATGGTGCAGTAGTAAGTATTCTTTCATATTTAATCATAGGTTTTGAATTTGAGTTTTCTTGGGTATAAAGGAGAACACTTTACTTTTTAACGTAGGATTTTCTGGTGCGAATTCAAATTTAGCGAAAACAAAAACAAAATGATGATGGAGTGGGCAGGAAAAGTTGCATTAATTGCCAAGAAGAGTGGACTAGGAGAAGAGAGTTGTCTATTTCATTATACTATAGGTGATGTACTACGTAACTGATTAAAGTAATTTTTGAACAATTGAAAAAAACTATAGGTGATATTTATAGGTGTTTTTGGTGAGTAGTAGGGGGGTTTCTGTTCAAACTTTTTTCTATTGTCATTATCATATTTTTACTGTCATTATGGGTCCTCATTTAGTGCAGGACAGTAAGGTACGGGGTGAAAAAATAAGAAGAAGGGGACCTCTTTAGCTACTAGAGTACTAGCTTTTTTTTCCCTTCCACAATCCACCTTCTCTTTCTGGGTTATATGGCTCAAATTTCGAAGTCTCTCATCTACTTCCCCATACACATATGTCACCCATGCAAACGTAACATGTACTATTCTTACCTACTTGTACAATTTCTTTTTCTCTATCCATTCATATTAGATTTCTCAACGTGAATTCGGATTAGACTGACTCAAAGTCAGTTCTATATCATGTACTTCATCGGTTTAAAAAAGAATGACCTCCTTTCCTTTTTAGTTTGTTTTAAAAAAACTGACCTCTTTCTTTTTTTGGTAACATTTTAATTTCAGCTTTCCACGTGGCATGTTTAAAACCACAAGATTGAAGGGCAATTTAGTACATTTGACATAACTTTAATTTAGAACTACAAGATTCAAAAGTCTTCTTTATTTTCTAAAACTTCGTGTCAAGTCAAACCAGGTCACTCTTTGTGAAACGGAGAGAGTATATAACTATGATAGATTCGAGCGAAATAGTCATACAAAGGGGTAAAATACTCTTGATTTGAAATATTTTTATTCTTACATTTTGAACTCATGAATTCAGATTAGACAAACTCAAAGTGAGTACCATATCATAAATAACTAGGGTAGATTCGAGCGATATATATAGGCATACTAAGGGGGTAAAATATTCTTGACTTGAAATATTTTTGTTCTTACATTTCGAACTTAAGTCTTTTGTTATAGGTGAGGAAATTTCAACTTTCTATACCACATGTTATGTACAGGAGTGTAGAGTTTGCGGGTTAATAGACATAATGTGGGGATGAGAGTAAGCTAATGGTTGATTGAAAGTGGTGCATAGATCCCATTGAAGACAGGGAAAATAAGAATCACAATGCATGCTTGAACCAATGCAAGAACAAATATTCTCGTAGAGGTCGTCTGGCTTTTTGTGTAAGAAAATATAGGGTGCTTAGGAAATACCAAGTTTCTTTGTAAAACAAAATAAAATAAAATAACTTTGTTATTATCAAAATCCCATGTTAGTGTTCCCCACTTTCCACTTTCCACCTAAATGGACCACTACTCGTACACTATATATCTTGCCTTATACAACAATGAAATAATAGCCTCCAACTTTCACTATACATAAAAGTCTGACTCACACTTAATCAAAGGTCTCATATTTAACAATCGAGAATAATGGAATCTTCTTATTCAAGAAGTAATAAAAAGTCCTGACCATCAAATACGTGAAAATCAGAAAAGATAAGTAACTTATGATCAACTAAGTTACCTAATAGTATTAGATATACACATAACTATGGTTAAATGATTAAATTGTATATGCAAGATACATATGTTACATTATTAATTCAATATATATAAACATTGAATACGAGTAAACTTTTCTATCCTTTTAGTTCTTTACTACTAATAAAATTAGTCTTTGCAATTCTTTCCTTTCAAGTGACTTCAGAAGATGAAATCAAACTTCCTTTTGTATATAACACTTCATCTTTTTCTTTCTTTTTAATTATTTCCCATGTATGGATAGGGTTGTAGCCCTTTGCTTCTACACTAATCAACTCATTTCGTTATTCCCAAACTCCACATTGGGGAAAGTAAAAATTCCAAGAGGACCATCTTACCATGTTCCCCCATTTTCCACTTTTCCACTTTCCCTTTGATTGTTATTACGTATTATTTCATAATATATCGTGTTGTATTGTGTTGTTTCAATGAATCAATATTTAGATAGATTGTGTAGTTCTTAAGTAGAGTATGGGGTAGAACTACAATGAAAATGTAAGATAAATGATAAAATATGATTATTAAATAATAAGTAAGACAAAATGAGAAAGAAAATATTAAGGTAACGACGCGATCACACCACATCTATCGTTACATAAAATGTATATTTTCATCGTTACTACACAACAACGAATTTAAACGATACAATACTAAGTAACAATCAAAGTAGACATGGTATCTAAGGAGTAACATTTATGCAAATGAGTGACAACATAAAATTGCAATGTGAAATGAATATTAATACTTTGATTAAGAACATAATGATGATTAATTAAGATGGTGTTATTATACTAATTAATGAGAGAATATATTCATACTTCCCTGGCACTTCTGAGGTTTTGTAGATAGCAATCATTCATAATATGTAAGATAGAGAGAGAGAAAAAGAAAAGAGCATAAAGAGAAAAGAGTCACGTGTAGCCCATAAAGAATACTCTGCAATCTGGAAATGTGGGTGACCAGTGAGGATTAACGAATCTTAGATTAAGAGCAAAAAGATAAAAAGTACTACTACTATCATTCATTTCCATTTATTTACCAACATCTTATTAATCAAACATTTTGTACAATTCTTATTCTTTTGCCTTATCATGACCAAAAAATGAAAAATCATGATTCATTGTGTTAGTATGGGCTTGTAACTTCATCATGTACCAATTAAATGTCTAAACATAAGTAGAAACATATTTTTTTTCCCACCGCAAATAAATTTATATCGAATCAACTCAAGCATAAAACATAGGAAACAATTTCTCATTGAAATAGTGACAAACTCTTTTCGTAAGAAAACATTACTATTTTTTCTTTTCCCCGTCAATTCAATCAAAATATCTATAGAAATAGTCACTGAAACTTATTCTGAAAAATCGTGATTTTTCTTTATAGTTATAGTTTAAATTCATTCAATTAGGGCTTTGGTCTAGTAGTACGATTGCATCATGTGATGTGCGAGTTAGGCTTGTTAGGAAATTAATGTTACGACTTACGAACACACGAACCTTGTTTGTTGATTAAAAGTATGATATTTAAGTGGAAAAGGCTAAAAATGTGTGAATAAAAATTAGAGAAAAGGGGAATAAGAGTAAGTGGGTAAAAAAGTGTTTAAGGACAAGTTTTGCAGTGAAAGGTATACATACTCTGCAAAAACAAGTTTGAATTTAGCAATCTTTGCAACTAGTTTCTCAAATCTCAATGTTAATAAAAACATTAGTTTATGAAACTTTCAATGCTAATTCTGACAAAAATAAAATATAATATTCTATCCTTTGGGTAAAGCACGATTACATTGATAATTAAGTTATTTTAAGTAAGGATACATATATAATTAGCCTATCAAATTGAAAAAAAAAACATCCTCTCAATCGAGAAAGAAAATTTACATTTTAAGTAAAGTATAAAAATAATAATATTGTCTTGAGGCGAAAGTGAAGGTATTAGCACTGTTTTCTAAAGAGTATCTTTTGATATATGGCTACTTATATTAATAAATTAATATTTATATTAATAAATTAATACTTATACTTTGAATTGTAGATACAAACCCCCTTTCCCATTTCCCACATATTTGTATAAAATAAGTATATCTTATAAGTTGATTAAGTTTTCCAAGAGTTGGTTCATTGAAAACTGAAAAATGTAAGGTAATAATCCTACTTCTATGTTGTCACCTTTTTGTTTTTACTTTCATTTTTAACTATAATGTGATATCATCACATAACTTGACAGAACCAAAATTAAAGGTAATGTCTTACTCACTTCCGTCTCGATTTATGTAGCAGTTTTTTAATTTCGAGATTTAAATAAGTTTTTTTATTATAATTTTTTCTTATTTATGATCATTATTAAATTATTTGTGTATCACATAAATTGAGATATAGAAGTATTAATGTTGTTATACTCATCCTTCCCATATTTGATTATCACATTTTGCATTCGCATATCTTCAAAGAATTCATAAATAACAAGTGTTTTATACTATTTTACTCTTCAACTCTTTTTAATATATTAATATTATTTACATTAAAAATAATATAAAAATTACAGAAATATCATATTTTAGTTTACTTAGTATCATTATCCCTTATAAGTTTTACAAATCTCCAAAATCCCTCATTTTCGCGCATCAGATTAGTGTATCAGCGCTTATATTATTGTATCTCGTGCATCAGATTAATGTATCAACACTTATATTATTGTATCTCGCGCATCAGATTAATGTATCAGCGCTTATATTATTGTATCTCGCGCATGTATTAGCGCTTATATTATTGTATGCGCATGTATCAACGCTTATATTATTGTATCCTTTTGAGAGATTTCTGTAATTATAATCTTTTAAGGGATAGATTGTAATTTTGCCTTAAAAGTATGTGATTTTTGTAATTTGCCCAAAAATAATTTACTTGAGGGATTGAAATGAAGAAAGAAAATTAATTAATTTTATTTTGATTTTGTAATAGGTGTTTTGAGACAGACATTTTTAGTAAAATTAACAACTAAATAGGACGATGAGAGTTATTCATTTTAAATACATAGAGAAGGATATTTTTTACGCTCAATATCAATATAGTACGTAACACATTTATTTAAGCATAAAGCAATTAAACTGTTTAATCATCCAAGTACATTTTGACTTATAAAAATTCCTTGATTACAATAGGATAGTACTATGATTCAACTTAATTGTTTTCGTCATATCCCACATTAATCTACTAGGACCTAAGCAGCTATAATTATCTTAGTAGGTCGAATATTAAGTCTTCAATAGTGAAAAAAGAAGGTTGGTATATTTATTAAATAAATAATATTATATTCTTACAATAAAATAAAGAGAAAAAAAAAAGAGAAAAGGGAGGAACACGTGATGTTTGAATGTTGGGGACATGGGAAAGAGGAGAAATCGTGGCCAGATAAGTAATAGTAGTTGTAAAGAGTTTATTAGCAACAACAAATATTTTTATATATATAACGGTGGAATCAAAATTTTTCACTAAAATTTTAATATTATATATATATATATATAAAATTTTTCATCGAAAGAAATTTGAATGAATTCTTCGATCTTATTTGGCTCCGCTATATTATGTCACTTCCTCCTCTGTGGATGCATGTGATTTTCTTCTCCAATTTTATGAATTTCACACTCACTTCATGTGCGCACACACACTCTCTCTATCTCTCTGACTTTGGTTTTGGCAATTCCCATTCCCATTGACATTGTATACCAAATAAAAATTGGTATTTGATTTAGAATTCGATTAATTTAGATTTGAGTGATGTGTAATTATTTAAATTCCTCCTATCTTAATTTATGGATAGCTCGAACGAATTCAGTTGGACGATAACAATACAATATGTTTCTTTGTTTCAACTTATATGAGTTACTTTTCTTTTTTATTTAATCTAAAAAATAATGATAAATTTTTATATTTTATAATAATTTAACTTTAAATATTTATTTTATCTATATTGAATATATCTTAGTATAATTTCCATATGTGTAGTTTGGGAAGGTGATATGTGTGCAATCTTATTCCAATTTTATGAAAATAAAGAGATTATTTTTAATAGTCTCTCGATCTTATTAGTGTGAAAACTAAATCTCTAGGGTCAAAGACTCAATAAATAAAGAAAATAGTAGCTACACAATGTTCAATCAGTACATCCATGACTTTTAATCCCTGCAGATTCTTTTTTTTTTGCTGTTCAATTAAAACAAAATTAATACCATGTTGTGTCAACGACGTTCCTATATTGTGTTTGATTTTTATAGCAACCCTACATTTACAGATCAGTCAAATCATGTGCTTCTGTATACATCTTTTCATCAATTTCACAAGTTTATGATTCTTTGTTACTTTGACTTAAATTAAAATCACAACCATATTGTAAAAAATTTAATTTCATTAACATGTTAAAGCCTTTTTTAAAAAAAAGTGTCACTTTCTTATTTTATTTTTAAGTTTTTAATACAATAAATTAAATCAGTCACAAGATAAGGGTGATCAAAGTGATGCTAGGGTTTCCCGTGTAACAAATTTTAGTTTAATAAATTAGCTCAACTCCCCTTTAGATCTCTTGCAAGTGACGTAGACCGACATCTCTTCAGCGGAAAGTTAGAAAAAATATTTTTTTTATGCATTTATGTCATATATTGATACTTCTTGACTTTTACGTGATTTTATTTTTTTATATTTTAACATATTTTAGTTAAAATTCTGACTCTGCCACCAAATTGCAAAGATAGTTATTGATTTCACATGTATGTCAATAAAACTTTATAATTATTAGTATTCCGTTATGGCTTTTTAATTATTTATACATTTGTTGCTCAGAAACTCATTTGTTGTCAACCTTTAATTAATTCACGCACCAAATAATGTGTAGTACCTTAGTTATAATTTGTTTATTGACTTAAGATCTGAATTTGAATTTAAACACTATCATTCTTCATAAATATAGTGACCGTTTACACGTGCCAACTGTTCACGATTCTGGACGGCTGCTGTTTTCTTTTTCAAAAATAATATTCCGTGCTGATTTTAAAATCATTACTAGAATTCGATGAACTAATAACAGACAAATTTTATTGCTAAATTAAAAAAATCTCATGCTAATTTTATTTAGCTAGGAATTAGTTAGAAATTGTCGATAAATTATGTAGTTTAAGTTTATGTTTTCTTGTAGTGAATGTACTTAGTATACAAAATACAAATTATTTGGGAGAAGCGTTTGATCATATAGCAATACGTCCATGACCTAATATTTGGCTGGATCTTTTTTCTATCTGAAATTGGAAAGGGTCATACACAAAAAAGAATTATAAATCGGACGAATTATGTGAGTTTAACTGAACACATTGTTTTCTATTCGACCGCAAACATGCTGGTTGAACATGTTTGAACGTTATTCTGTGAGGTTGTACAACTTGTAAAGTTGAGTATTTGAACATTATGTGATATGAATTATCCAACAACATGCATGTGCCATAATATTTTGACCTAATCTAATCAAATACAATTATACAAAGGCAATGAATCGGATTCTCATTGGTTCAGTTGACTAATCCATTCTGTCATAAACTAATAAAAGAGGGGGCACAAATGACTAACATGTTATTTTGCGTTGGATTTTTCACTGAAAAATGTTCAATAGTTATTTTCACAGATTTTGATTGACTCAGTGAAGGAAAAAATAGTTATGTTTTTAGTAAAAGAAAAAAAATAGGAAGTTTTCTTAAGGGCTTAGTTAAATATAGGACCAATAAGGAAGTGGGATAAAATTTCTTAAGGGCTTGGATGAGTGAACCTTTCTTTGATATTGGTTGGGGATAAATTTCTTAAAATGTTTAAAAACCTTGAAAAATGGTGTGCTAATTTTAAAGTTATAATGATTTGGAACTAAAAGAATATTTAAGTTTTAAGTACTATTTTGTCAACTTAAACTATAAAATAATTTTCAATTTCAATCAAATATGGTTAAAAATTGAAATTCCTACTAAAATGGGCTTTTCATTCAATTCACACATCCAACTTCCCTACCTAAGGCAAGTTAGGCTGATCTTGATCTAAAATGGGCCTGTTGGACTTGGGCCGAGCCTGGGGTCAATCTTTGGATAAGAGGAAAATTCAAAAATAAAGATTAGAAATATAATTAAGCTTTTAGCTATGGTTTAATTACGATTTGTAACTACATGTTAGAAGGNGGGGGGGGGGGGGGGGGGGGGGGGGGGGGGGGGGGAGCTCAATTGTATTTGTATATCTGTTGGGTAAATGTACATATGTAACTAATATGTGTATATATCAATGAACACAATTGTATCAATGTTGTATCAAGTTCAAGTGTATTAACAAGTTAAATTGTTTCAATATTGTATTTCTTAACAAATTTCATTTGTATTCATGTGTATCATATGTTGCCATGTGTGTTTGTATTTTGTATCACTAAAAGAAAACATTTATCTATTGCTATATCAATATTGTATTTCGTAACTGTCACGACCAGACCGTCGTGATTAGCATCCACACTAACCCTCCGGTGGGAGAACCATTACTATAATCCAACTAAGCAACTTAATGAAAAACTAAACATTTACAGATACGAAAGCAGGTTTAAATGTCTAAGAAAAATAGAGTTCCCATAAACTCTAAAAGTTAAACAAAACAACTACCAAGCATTTGCGGAAAACAACTCCTGTAACCTGAAAGTCAATGTACCAAAACTCTAACGATCAATAAGTCTAAGGAAAAAGGGGTGCAACCCCGAAAACAAAAAAATAACAACCTAATAGATAGTCTGAGTCCAAAAAGAATGGACTAAACATAAGAGAACCCATGACAGCCTGGAAGAACTGGCTTACCCTTGAATTCGGTCTCAATCAGTGATCTCCTAAATGAAGTCTGTCAGTAGCTGCCTGAAGATACCCAACACTCAACAAAAAAAAGCAAGTGCAATATTAGTACACAACCACAATATACTGGTAGGATCACACAACTACTCTCATAAGCACAATATACAACGATTAATCACAACACAGTAAGCGCACATATACAGAATATGTTCAGTTATCATTTCAGAGAAATATACAGTTTTTAATTATCAATGACAAGTCGACATAACAAAACAATCACAAGTAGTTCTCTCATGGAACCCATACCCAAATTGTTAATGTGTCGGAACGTGACACCCGATCCAAAGTATATGTCGGAACCTGACACCCGATCCTATAAATGTGTCGGAACATGACACCCGATCCAATATATGTCAGATTGTGACACCTGATCCAGTCAGCACAATCACACCCATAATGAACAATACTCATAGTCATACAATCAAGTAATATGGTCATGACGTGTAATCAATCATATACATATATTCATTGCATCATATTCGGCTTATATTCTGTATTCTCATATATGTCTGCATACAACGAAGCAATTATCGGCATGTATCACACAAAAAAGAAATTAAACTATCACCTATCCGAAACCAAGCTTGAATCCTCCTAAGACACTCGAGCCTTCCCTTTCCAAATTCTTTCCGCTTGTTCTTGGTCTACAAACGAGTAATTTAATGCAAGGATCAATAATTAAGGTCTAATTTATCCGGATTATAACAGCCTAATAACCCAAGATCAAACTCATGATCCTAACGTGTAGCTAGAGCTGCCAAAATAAGCTTGGCCGACCCAACCCAACCCTTGAATTAAATGGGGTTGGGGTCAATTTTGTCAGCCCATTTAGGAACGAGGCTTTTTAGCCCAGCCTCATTTGGCCCGCTGGCCTCGTTAGGCCCAACCCGCAAGCCTCAGAGGCCAGCCCGCGGGCTGTGATATTTATTATATATACTTTAAGTAGTGTTTTACTTGTTAACATTTTGTCAATAAATATTTTCAAAATATCAATATAAAATCAAGACTATATTTTTTACATATCTTTTACATTTTAAGGTCATTAGGACACTAAATTTTCTTATTAGCCCAAGTCCATTACTCCATTATAACTATGAATCTTTGACCTCTTTTGCTTTTGTTTTTATGCCAATTTTTTTACTTCTCCTTTATTGTCTTGTTTATGAAAATAGTGATCATGTAATCTTTTTTGCTCGGATGAATCTTACGAATGTTGTATCTTGGCTATTATGTATTTGTTTTGTAAATATTCACTGAAGTATGTGTAATTCATTCATGAATTTATGTATGTATTGATGTCGTGTTCATCAGACATCAACGTTTGTATTCTTTCTAAGAGTAATTTATGTTGGGTTGGGCTGCTAATTTACAGTCCCTTTAATTAAAAGGGCCAGCCCGTCCCAACCCATTTAACTCTCTAGCCCGTTAGGATTGGTTTGGGCCAGCCCATTTTGACAGCTCTATGTGTAGCTAGGGCTTTTTCCCACCATCAACTTCAGACCAAAACCCTGCCCCAATGATAATTACCCAAGAATCTAAGTTCTACGGATCGAAAAATGAATTAGGGGAGTAAAATCTTTACCTTTAGCACTACAAGTCGTGGGAAACTGTCAACAAATAGCCCTGGTTCGCCTCCTAGCTCTCAAGGGCGAAGGTTTGCAAAAAAATAACTAAATTGTGGTCTTTCCCCGATTTAAGTCGCGATTGTCCCGCCACAGCGAAATCCAACCCGCCACAGCGGCCCCGCCCTAGCGGAACTAACCCGCTATGGCGGCTTACACTGAGACAGAAAGTCGGAATTTGAGTTCCAAGTGCCCATTTCGCAACACACCTTCAACCCTTGACGTTCATAAGCTACTCTTTCACGCCAAGATCAGTTTCGGGAGTTCTACTCGCCCGGATTCGATTTCCTAAAGCCGTATAGGCTCCTTAACGTCTTAGCTATCCACTCATGTGATCAAATTCACAGCTAAATCCCCTATTCATTACCAGATTTCCCTAGACCTCACCTGACTCAAATTTCATCCAAATCTGGACTAGGCTACAATTTTTCAAGTCACTACTCAAAAATTTTCTGGCCCAAATTCTTTCCCCTTTGGCTTTTCTATAACGACGGGAACAGGTCGTTACAGTAACAAATTACGTTTGTATTCATGTGTATCATATGTTTCCATGTGTGTTTGTATTTTGTATCACTAAAAGAAATCGTTTATCTATTGCATATGTATTTGTATTTGTAGTTGTTGCCTTGTGCATATTTGTATTTGTCGGTTATCATGTTTATTTATATTTTGTATCACTGTAAAGAATTCATATAGTTGACAGTTATTATTTATATTTGCATCATTGATTGTTAACATTTATATTTGTTTTGTATTATTGACTGTTATTATTTATATTTATATTGAGAGAGAAAGTAGGATAGGAGGGAGGCGAGGGAAAGTGTACAGAAAAAGGAGAAAGAAAATTGTTATAAAATCATAATTATAGCTACGAATTATAATTCTTTCCAACTATAATGATTTATAGTCTTTGCTACATAATTTTTCCTTTGTTGATTGAATGAACTCCTAACCCCTTACCTTGAGGATGATTTAGACAAATGTCTTTTTATTGGGTTATTATTTAAATTTTGTTCCTATTTTTTAAACTTGTGAAAATATCAAGTTTTTGTACGTGTAGATTTTTTTGGGGTAGTCTTTAATTTTTGTCCCTACTTCTCATTTATGAAAGTTGGTGGATCAAAATATTTTAATTACAACCTAATTTCGCAAGGTAAACTGTCAAAAGTTTTGTTGGATTAAGTTATGTTACTTTAAGGTATAAATTTGTAGGTGTATAACCTGTGCCTCGTGAATTTATTTTTTTTTCGATGTCAAATGTTTTATTACTCAAAATGCTAAAAACAAAAATTAAAAATCACAAATTAGAGGGAAAAAAAAATCACCCTAAAATAGGCATTCGTGCAAATGACCTTGCAAATATAACATTTGGACCGAAAAAGCCGTTTAACATCTATAAAGTTGCTGATTTTTTTTGGTTCCGGCTCCTCTCCATTTCCCTCAAGTTCTTGCTTGGATGTAAGACACATGACATAGATAAAAATCAATGGCTAAGATTTAATAGATTAAAATAATATTATAATTATTATTTAGATAATTAATATTTCATAAGAAAAATAATAATACCATAATTATAAGTCATAACAATATAATATTTCCATAAATACATTATAAAAACTGTTGTCTTTTCTAAATTTTTTCCTACGAGTATTTATCTTCCGTTTGTTTTTAAAATAAAGATAAAAATGAGTAAGTCTTAGAAAGCAACTTTGAGCTTTCTCTTTGAAATTAGTTTACATATAATTAATAGAAAAAATACTCGCAGGGAAAAATAATTAGAAAAAGAGAAATTATTTTATAATATATTTATGGACAAAAACAGAAGATAAATACTAATAAGAAAAAGAAATAATATATTTATGGACAAGATAATATATTGTTATGATTGTGGTCTTGATATTTTTCTTATGAAGTATTAATTATCTAAATCATAATTAAAATCTTATGTTTATTTAATTAAATCTTAACCATTAATTTTTATATAAGCCATGTGTCTCACATCCAAGCAAGAACTTGGGGAAAATGGAGGGAAGGGAAATGAAGAGGAGCTGGATCCACTTTTATTTTAATATATTTTCTCATAAAATTTTATTTCAGCTAAACTATATTATAAAATGTTCATAAGTTACTAGAGAATTATTTAAATATAGTTGTTCAAAATAGGGAATAACTGTTGAAAATTTTGGGACGCCTAACCTGTAAATTGTAATATTTACCTTTGAGCAATCAGGTTCAGCCTTAATTTTTATTCTTCTATGGTTATTACATAAAAATAATAAAAAGTTGATGGTAAATAAGAAAGACTTATTTTTTCATCAAAATTAAACACTTCATATTACTACACTTTATTCTAATGCTAACATTCATCACAAGTAAACAACAATATGTGAATAGGTTATAGATGCAAATTCATTGATTTAATTATTTGTATTTAAAGTTTAAGATTATCTTTCACTACAATTTTAAAATTTCTTGGTATCCCGCCCAAAGCCCAGTAATCGTATTAGAGCCCAAATAACCCAAATTTGCACCAGAAAATCTGACATTGAAGGGCCTAACTAAATCTAAATTTGAATTGGGAAGTCTCTGATTGGAGGTAAAAAGCTCCCTTAACACAAACAACTCCATATCCTGAAAGACTTGAACCCAAAAAATCTAGTTAAAAATGAAGAAGTACTTACCACTCCACCACAACCCTTCTCGATCAAATTACTCTGTTGCAGGGTTTTGTACCCTATTTAGACATGGTTAAAGAGGGGAAGCACACTTGGTTAGCACATGAAACTATCCAGCAGCATTTTTCATGTTCTAGCCTTGTTGACATAGATGATAAACAAAATATTTTATCTTTATAAAATGGTCAATATACCTAAAGAAGGAGCAAAATAACTACTTTGTACATCCAGAATTACCAACTTAAATTGGAGCTCACAGCTTGTACTATCTTAATGAAGAGGTTTATTACTTTCCTCCAAGCTGGATTTTACTTTATCTACATAATATTCTTGTTTCCTATAGACTGGGCTAAACCAGTCTCTCTTGTGCACATTCAAGTCGAGGATCACAGTAATAAAACATGAATGACAATGTCAAATCCATACATGAAGGCCGTTTCATCAACGTGTATCATCATTCTATCTTACTGTTGTCATCTGATGGCAGCATATCCACAACAACTTCTTCCAAGCGATCTTCAAGGTTTTTCAATGACCTTTCTACCCAAGTGTGAGTATTGTATTGTACATAACTGTCACAAGGATAACCCGGCTTGCACACATAAGCCACCAAGTAATCAGCCAAAATGCAAGGTATCTCACATCTTAGGAATTCTTGAACCCACTTATCATAATGGGGCATGGTCTCATCGACAACAGCAAAATCAATACCTGAGTTAAGGAAGCGAGTGTAAGGAGGTGAAGTTGCTAATATAGTACCATCTCCAGCCTTGACAGCGCGCTTCAGTGTATCCTGATTCAACAAAGAGTAGCAATATTGAGATATTCTAGAGGAGATAAAAGAATTCAATTTACAAGAACTTCGTGCAAATAACTCACCAATGGTGGTACAATGCAGTCTCCATGTATGATTACCTTCATTCCATAAAATGCACCATGTCCAGTTCTCTCCCTCAGAAGCCGCCACTTCCTTGGAGCTTCTAAGTCGATTGCTAAATCTTCTGTTAAGCCCTTTTTGTGCCATTCATATTTTTCTTCATCCAAGAGTCTTCCAGCTTCATTGCTAGCTGTTAAATAATCAGACTTTAGGATCCACCTGCAAAAATCAATAGACCGATCAGTTTACCTGTACAATTGGCACTACTGAACCATTATTGAAGCATTACCTTCCAGAGGCTGCAGCAGCAAACAATTTTTCAGTTCTGCGAACTGGATCAGGAACAATGAAATGAGTTGCTTGATATGACCATTGATGAGAATCTCTGCACACATGTCCTTTCAAACGTTTGATGACCTTCTCAAATTCCTTTCTTAGCAGTCGATGCCCACTAAGGATAAACCACCTTTGCTCAGTTCCTACTTTAGTAACCTGCAATGAGCGAGGATTTGCAACATCAGCCTTTAGAGGTTTTTTGTTATCACATTTTGGAGAACTTTTACCAGCTCCATGTTCATTATAACTCGTGATTTGGCCTTCAATAAGAGGACTATTCTCCTTCTCCACATCCATGGAGTTCAACTCATGATCAAGTGCCAGTACTGTTTGTTCACCTGGTACAGGTAAACCTTTTTCAATCTCTGTTTCCTCATTCTTCTTTTTGTCATTTTCGGACTTCTTCTTTTTGGCAACTTTTCGGGAAATTACAGCTCTTTTAGCAACTATATTAGTTGTGTTTGACCTCTTCATTAAGTATTTTGGGCCTTTGGTTATTTTCACATCTACATCATTCTCTGCAGAAGTTGATTTATTTGACCCGGTGTTCTTGCCAGAAATAATCTTTTGAGCTTCAGAGTTCTTGTTGTCAGCATCATGCCTCACAGCACAATCTTCCACATCAGTCCCATCCACGTTCACCACAAGTTCCTCTGCAGATGTAACCAGAGACTGCGGTACTCCACTGACCTCACCTGTTAAGACATTCAACTCATCATACTCTTTACTCTCTGAAGTTTCAGCATCATTATTTATGGATTCAACTATTTCAACATCTTCCTTTCCAGAATCCAAGTACTTTCTTTTCTCTGTTTCTTTGCTTAATTCTGCACTACCTGCTGGTGGAATCTCAACCTTTGCAAAGCTAAGAACCTCTTGGTGATCTCTGTCCTTTCTGCCCCAGCTCACAGAAGGTGCAGAGTCATTTGCTGGAACAGTCTTGTTATGAAATGTAGTACCTTCCTGATTTCTTGCATCCCTTTCACAGAGACTTAGTCTAGATCCCAGTGTCTTCTTGGGAAGGGTTTTTATCTTTAATGGCTTAGACCCTGACCTAGTATTTCCTACGGCATTTTCCAATTCGGTCATCCGAATAGACTTCTCAACATCTTCCCTTTCATTGCCAGGAGATGGATTTTTGACAGCTTGCAGTTCATTCCTCGGGCTGTTATGTTCACCAGTAGAATGCTCAGTATCACATGAGTGAACATTAACAGGGTCCAAATTGCTGCTCAAAGCAGTCTTTCTTAACCCCATGACTGCACAAATGCCAGCTTGCGCCTCCTCATCACACTCGTGCTGATTTTCTTGTATTATGGAAGTGAAAATAGAAGAATCACATTTCTGCAAGGGATGAAGACTTGCACCCTTGCCAAACTGGATATTGTTGCGCAACGACAAATGTCTGTCCAACTCTTCACCACGATCTTCCACCAGGTCACTATCTACCATGCTTTCTGGAATATGACTAGTTGTTGGAGAGCTTTTATGTAACTCAACCTTCCGTTTCTCAGGTAGTACACCACTTTGGCCCTTTTCAAGGCATGACATTTTACTTGTAGGAATTTTTGCAGAACTAACTACAGTTCCGTCCTGCTCTTTCTCTGAGGAAATGTTCAATTTATCACAATGTTGGCTCACTATATTATGGGGAGGACATCCTGCACTCTCAATTTGTTTCAAGGCCATGATGAGACCAATTTTTCTAGGTTTTTTCAGGGAATAACTTTCAACACCTAGGCCACCATCTAACATGCTTTCTGGATTATGACTAGTTTCCAGAGAGCCGTAATATAACATGTCCACCCTCCTTTTCTCATGGAGTACACCACTTTGGCCCTTTTCCAGGCATGACATATTACTTCTAGGAAAGTTTGCAGAATCAACTTCTGCTTCATTCTGCTCTTTCTCTGAGGAGATGTTCAAGTTATCACAATGTTGACTCACCGCATTAGCGGGAGGACATCCTGCACTCTCAACTTGTTCTGTGGCAATGATGAGATTAATTTTTCTAGGTTTTTCTCGGGAATAACTTTTAACACAACTGTTTGACAAACAAGATTTAGGAGACTTCCTAGCATTATTAGAAACTGAAGTCGGACTATTTCCATTTTGTGGCATGCTTTGTGGCACATCTTCATTTCTACTCACAGTGGTGCCAAGGGTCTCAAGATGTCGCTTGTCAGATCCCTCAAAGGTTGTAACCAGGTCCGGTTTCGATTCCTTTGAAGTTGCTAATCCCAGATGCTTATTGTTTCCAAGATCTGACAGACCTGTCTGTATGTGTATCTCTGAGATGTTTCTAGAGATTTCCTCCTTCAAGAGGAATTGATTGGGACTCTTTGAGTGTTGAGGACTAGTGAAAGAAACTCTCTCTCTGCCAATTGCAGCAATATCGTCTTGTTCATCTTCAGAATCCTTGGCTTCGGTTTCCATCATCTCCAACTCATACCCACTGGAGTCCAAAAAGAAAAAAGCACAGGCATGAGCATGTTCAAGTATTCTTATTAATTTAATTGGGTAGTCAAAATTGAGGCTCACAAACATAAGGATATGATGTCTAGCATGACCTCTGTAGTTGGAATATCAATAGGTTGTACCTAATTCCATTTTCATTTGACAGCTCTTTCCAACAATATAACTCCATTATTAGGAGCAGAGTGTTCATTTTTATGTTTGTTGATTCATTGTTTCCTTGGCACGGAAAGTACCACAACTAAGAAATCAAACAAGTGAATCAAGAAAGCATTAGCATTCCAGACCTATACCATTCTAAGACAATTTGAAAACTTAAGTCTGAGAAAGCACCTCGAAATTCTTAGATGAGCTCCCTCCCGTTGAGCTTAAGCAAACACAATGAATCATGTGCTTTATAGTTTATACTATTGATAACACAAGACAAATTGATGAATGGTGTCTTGTGATTTGTGAATTGATCTAATAATCTTAAAAGATTAAACACAAATAGCAACACTGACATTCTAGAAAAGGATTTCATAATGCCACAATGTAAAACTTCATATTTTCAAGTTCTTCAAAATAAAGGGTAAGGTTGTGGACTCCCACAGTGCAACGACCACCAAGGGGATACTGACATACTATAAACTAAAATATCACTGCCAAAACAAAAGAAGATGCCCTCTGATATAGAAAACAAACTAATTCACATTCCTGATGGAAAATGTCTCACCTTTTATCATAGCTAGCCTCCGGAAGAATTTCCCAGGCCCTTAAACTGCAGAATAAAACAAATTTAAAAGGAAGCACCTTGAGTAACCAGACAGTAAAGAAGTTTCTATTGAGGAAAAGTGACCAAAAAGGTGTTGGCATGTGTAAGTTCTACAGAATGTTCTAGCTTACCAATCTTCTAGCCACAGGTGATTCACTAGTTTTATCTTCTTCATTTTCTTGGCAAGCTCGTATTTCTCTCCTATCAAACAACAGAGGCTCATATGGAATTGTAAAAAAGTAGTGAATAGAACAACAACTGATACAGTAAAATGAGAAATCATATTGAATTTGAAGCATCTTTTTTCCATCACCTGATTTGGTGGGAAAAGCGAATTAAAAGTCATAACCAGTCTATTAAGAGTAAATTACCATAACTTAAGGTAATTCACCATTCTGTATTAGCAAATGCTTACCTTAAGCCTCGACACCTGAAATTTCCCATAGTAATCCTTACATATAAAAGAGAGAACGCAGAATGAAACTTATCTTGGACTTTCTGCTTATTATGCTGATTTCAAATAAATGTGATTACATTAGATTAGATACTACACTAACTGGATCTTTTACTTTGTTGTGAACTAACCATGTACAACACATACACACATCAGCAATCCAGGAAACATAATTTAGTTGTGTATTCAAGTTTTAAAATGAGGTTAAAGGAGTTGCTTCTTAATGAAAGGGCTCCGCCAACATGAAACACCCTTAACTCCTGCAAGAATAAACTGCACTGAAAAAAGAAGATAAGAAACAAGGGGAGAAGGTATTACATGCTGCAACATGAGAAATAAGTTTACCCTCAAATTTGTAGCAAATAAGATGAGTGACTTTGTTTGCAACCAATGGCTTTGAAAAGTTTGCACCCATCAACCCAACCATTATCTGGAAGAAGAAGAAGGAATCAATTAGCAAGGTGCCATAAGATGAAATTGAGAAGCAACTATTTAAGTCCTGTAAGAAAAAAGAGAGTTGGAATCTACAAACCATAATATCATCTCGGTCTTGCCGCTGATATCCAGTTAAGCACAGAATTAGTGATTTAGCACCTGGGATTCCAGTCAAATCCCTTGGAGGTCTGTACATAATCTGTAAGAGAAATAGTGAATATTCTGAGTTTGGGAAAGGAGCTAAACTATAAAATATTTGAAGTATCACAAGTTAAGGGAATCTGCAGCATCATGGAACAATAACTTCGATCTTCCAGCAGAGAAATTTGAGCTCATACAAACCAATTAA
Organism: Solanum stenotomum; assembly: GCF_019186545.1. NCBI lineage: Eukaryota > Viridiplantae > Streptophyta > Magnoliopsida > Solanales > Solanaceae > Solanum > Solanum stenotomum. The sequence continues at coordinate 25,086,873 of NC_064282.1, forward strand.
GACATTCATGTGGAACTTTAAGGAGCAATACAAAGGCCAATGCATTTATGTAGTTAGTTATTACTTATTCTGCATAAATTTTGTTAGATCTTCCAAGCACAATGTTGGTACTTGAACGTACTTCACAACTGAACAGAAATAAAGCCCGGTGGAAAAGCAAAATCATGTGAAACGATAAGCATTTATATAGAGCTGGACTCACAGGCATAACTTAAACATCAACTTGTGCACCACAGTAGCATTTGAAAGAAGGGAACAAACAACTCGCACATATTAAGAGCATATCAAGTCGAGTCTTATCACAAAAATACTAACTCATCGTTATCCTATAACATTCAACTATAAGCCTACGACCAGACATTTAACTTAGTATGAACTCAATGAAAGCATTTTCCAATTCAGAAATATATCATAGATATAAGGACATCAAAATCAAACTTTCAGAATGAACTTACTGAGAGGTGATCGACAGGCATTCCCACATCAAAACTGTGCTCAACCCACAAGCCAGAGACTAAAAATTTTCCATCTTGTCGGGCAGCAACACACAGAGGATCATCCTAAATATTTAAAAAAATCATTACCCAATTCCATTAATAATTATAATATAAATTAGTAAAAAAAAACAATTGGGGTTTGCTGATCAATTTAAAGAGTTAAATAAACACATAACACATAGAATCCGATGTAGTTGGTTGGTTGGTTGGTTGGTTGATCGATAAAATTGGAAAGAGTAAGAAAATAGCAAGTTGATTTCTCATATGGACACTCTCCACTGATAGTTATTATCTCATAAATTCACTTTATTTGTTGAAGAAAATTGAAACTTTTTGAGATAATAACAATTAGATGAGAAATCAAACCCAAAAAAGGGAAAAATGAGAATACAATTTTGCTGCAAAAGTTGCTCTTACATAAACTGCTCTATCAACAATGAGGTGAGTGCAATCCGGGCCATATTCGCTCACGTCAACTCCACCAGCCTCCAAAAGCTTGGACCGGACCTTCAAATGGGGAAAATGACAATTATGAAAAAATAGAGAAAACCCATGATATATAACAATTACAGTGGCAATTCTAAGTATTTGAATACAAATTATGGAGCTCTAAAGGGTAACCTGTTCTTTCTTCGGGGAATCGAACCCAGCAAGAACAAAACGGACACCGATGAAGATTTTAGAAGGATCATCATATAACATATCTTGCTCACTTTTTGCCATTGAAATTCCTATATGTTTTTGCTGAATCTAACAATAGTTTTCAAGTATTAATCCCAAAAAAAAATAAAAAGAAGTGAAAAATTGAATCAAATTGTGAAAGAGCGATTGAATTGAACGGTAGAGTGAAACGTCTAAAAATTCAAAAGAACTCAAATTATAAAAAGGAGGGATTTTTCCATTTTAAATAATTTTGGGTCCATTGGCGGGAGATAAAAATTGGCTCATACAGTTCACACTATGCCATTATACGAGTCACTATTGGGCTTGGGCCACTTTACACTTCGGATCCTTTCCGAAGCGTCTGATCTTAAATTTTTATCTTTGTTTTAAAAAAATAAATAAAAATAATGACTATAATAGAAGAATTTATAGTGTCCATCAGGCATAAGTTTTAATTTTAGCCTATAAAAAAAAAATTATGGTCAATTTAGTAGGTTTAGTGTGTTGAAATATTCAAAAATTGTTGTTTTTATAGACAAAAGGTAGAACTTGTGTTTGATGGGCAACAAACGTGTCCGGAACCTTGGCTAGGGCTATCTAGAGACTATGGCTATCTAGAGTAGAGTCTCGGTATCGGGAAATCAATAGTATAGGTCTTCCCCGCCTCTACCGCTAGTGAGATCTCTGCTTGAACGTAATCATTCTTGTTTTGGATCGTTTTGAGGGCTGTTCTAGATGGATGCACCACAAGACCTCTCGCGGATGCTTACCTAAGCTACGGAACTCAATTGTTGGGCACATCAATTGTAAGTTGTAATTTTTGTTTATAATAGAATAATTGTGAGGCATGACTTATAAAGTTTTAAACCATTGTGAACTTCTGTTTTATAGACAAAATTAATTTATATTTATAATTTATAGATGATAAATTATAAAAAAAATTGGAGTCCCTTTTTTAATAAATAAAGAAAAGGTTGTTTATCCGGAAAAAAAATAATAATGAAGAACATCTTTATGGAGACCACATTTGTGAACTTACAAACCATTTTAAGGACATAATTTATATCACGTCGATTTTTGAAAGTAAATTAATGTTTATCCATTTTTAAGAAAGAAAAGTTAGATAAAATGTCGATTGAGTAAAAAAAAATTATCTAAACAATCTAACTATCTTTATTACTTAAAAAATGAATTTTCGACCATACTTTTTTGCAAGTGAAGTGCTTTTAAGTTGATGTCAATCGACTTGTATGGATTCATTTTCTCGGTGGATGATATATAAATCATTCCAAAAATAAATAAATTTAGCATGCAATTTCTTTTCCATTGAAATCTGTCTAGAAAACTTTAGAATTTAAAATTTAAATATTATATTTTTAAGTAGTCAACTTTCGATACTTGAATCTCCTTCGTTTTGAATTAAAAAAATCACAAATAATATATCATTGAAAATATTCTTTTAGTGATACATGTATTGCACATATCAAAAGTTTGTGGAGATAGAAATCGAACTTAAAAGTCTAGGTGTTCATGCTGAGAAATTTCAAAAATATTCTTAAAGTACAAGCCGTGAACTTTCAACACTCATATTTTCTTCATTTGATATAAGAAAAATATACGAATAATATATTATTGAAAAGTTGTGATAACATCTTTTCAGTAATTTATCGTTTGACTACTTTGGCCATCCATACTGGGAGGTAACTTAGCAAAGTCACTACATTTATAAAAAAAAAAAGAAAATTCTTTGAAATGTTATACAATCGAAATATACGTCTTTCACTAAATTTTAACCATACGATGGTGAAGGATAAACATATCTAGTTAACTAACTTTGCTTTGATACCAATGAAGTAATTAAACTAGAAGATTCATGCGAAAATAGATATACCTTTTTTTTCTTTGATTGGATATATATGTTATTACCACCAACTGTTTTTGCGGAATTTTACAAGAATACTATGGAGTCTTGTGTTCTTTTCCACAACAACTACACTCTTTTGTTTAGAGAAACTTTTTCACCGTTTTGTTGCGTCTATCAATGACCTCAACTCATTCCTTTTATAGGACAATAGTGAAACTTATAAATCAAATTCATTTAAGAGTTACATTACCCCTTATTTGTTGACTCTCATCTTATTCATGTATACATAACCCTTCTTCTTTTACTATAAGAAATTGTTTAATGAAATTGTAACCTGCTTTATGAACGAAGAATTACTAGTCACCCAATCAAATATCAATAGATGTATTCATTTTTAACAAAATCGATACAAAAATTTTGATTTAATTAACTTTTTAATTGATTAGAAAATCCCGTTAATAACGTGTTATAAAATATAAATAGTATTAAAATAAAGATAAATGATATTGAAGAAAAAATATGAATATTATCGTATTTGAGATTATTTTTTTAAAACATGTATAACATTTTATTTACCTAAAGAGAAATCACTCCAAAAATTATAAATAATAAGTGCCTCAATAATATACAACTCCTATAATATACAAAAAGCTTATAGAACTTGGTGAATGTACAAGAACATTTTGTGGATATTTCATTAGAAGAAGGTTTTACTTAAAAAATAGGAATTTCTAAAATTGCATCTTTCTAAAAAGTTCTGAAAAAAATAAAAATAATTTATCACTTAAAACTAACGTAATTTTATTGTAAATATCACAATTATTTATTCGAAAAAAAGTATAATATACAAATGTGTCATTTAATTTGGCTTTAATTGATATTTGTGTCGTTCAAGAATGTGAACAAATAGATATTCAAACTTGTATAAATTTGAACAAGTAAATACACATTTTTTACTCAACAATCAACATCTTTCACATAGGATCTCATATAGAATGTGTGAATCGACATATAGGATGTAATGTAGGATACATGTGTTTTCTTATTTAATTTTTTATAAATTTAAGTGTTTATTTGTGCATTCAAAATTAGAGAGATATCGAAATCAAATTAAAAGAAATATTTATTTATGTATTATGCCAAGAATGACCTATCAATTTTATAGACCGAAACCACATACAGGAGGAACTGGAACTGGAACAGAAGTTTCGAAGCTTCTCGAAGTGTGGTAGGCGTAGGTAAAACCAAAGGCAAGATCCATTTCTGACCAGAAACCCACTTTCTTCTTCGTCTTATCATATAGCAAAAACAATTTCGATCAAAGAACAGCAATCATGGGTTGGATGACACGATTCTTATCTGCTGTAGCTTTCTTGGCAATTGGAGTACTTTTTTCTCCAGAAACTTTCGGTTCAAAATCAGATGGTCAACATCCTCCAAAGCTCGCAACTTTTCTGAAATTAGCTCATCTCCTCTGCTTTTCAACTGCTTTTGGTGCTGCTCTATGGGTCACTTTCATCGGTGGTATCATCATGTTCAAGTATATTTTTAAACCCCATTTCTTCTAATTTTAGTTTTCTTCCCTCTATTTGAAATAGTAGCAATTAACTGCACCTCAAACCCCAAGTTAGTTAATGCCCTTTTCAAGAATCCCGTGTAATCACTCAGCTCAATGGGTTTTCAGATAATTTGGGTATTTTTGTTGTAGGAATTTGCCAAGGCATCAGTTTGGGAATCTGCAGAGTAAAATGTTTCCTGCTTACTTTTCCATGGTGGGGGTATGTTGTGCTGTGTCTGTGGGTTCTTTTGGGTACTTGCATCCATGGAAGACTGCCTCTGCTTCTGAGAAGTACCAACTTGGGTTCATTCTTGCTGCATTTGCTTTCAACCTCAGCAATCTCTTTGTCTTTACTCCTTTGACAATTCAGGTACTAGACTGTATTATGTGATGTAACATTTTTATGTCCAAATGAGTACTGATAGGCTTGGCTATACTGCTATAGTTCAATTGTGATGTGCAGTTGTCACAGCAAATATCCCAAGGTTACTGAAAATAGATAGGATAACCACTTAGTTTGTAAAGTTTGAAATTTGAAAATTAGAATCCGTCAGATTGACTTAAATGAAGTGATATGGTTAAGGGAATAAATCAGTTTGATTAATGGTCAACTTCTTGAAACACCCCAAGCTTTTGGAATGCTGATGCAGGCTTACAAGGTGATCCTTTTGAGTGGAAACCACTTTTAATGGGGTTACCTTAAATTTTGGCCCTTGGTTTTAATGTAGACTGTCAACAATTGTCATTTCTTGGTTTCTGAGTCCCTTGATGACTAGAGATTGATAAGAGCTGTTCTTTAAACATTTTATTGTTATTTAGGAGAAAGGAATGCTTATTTTTTCTGAGTCCCCTTATGACTAGAGACTGATAAGAGCTGTTCTTTAAACATTTTATTGTTATTCTGGAGAAAACACTACTTGTGTCAGAATTAGAAAATGACAAAAAAAGTGTGTGGATAAAAATGAAGTTTATCGAAAAGAAAGCCTGACCAGCGCGTCTTTGGACTGTAAGGAAATTGGGAGAGGGGCAAGATCTGATTAATCTTCCATTTTTACTCCCTACACTGGAAACATGGGGAAGGCATGAACTCCCATGAACTTATTACAAGGAGGGTGAATTCCCTCCCATGCTTTTAGCACCTCCAGTCAGTGGCGAATCTAAAGGTAAAAAATAGGGCACCGGAACCCGTGGTCTCTTCGTAAAACTAGATATTTTATGTATATTTTCTAAAATTTGTATAATATTATATTCTTGCACCCATGTTATAAGAAGTTTATCTGGTCCACATGGTTAAATGTTGAGCCTTTTACCTTGAGGATGAAGAATCAATTCTCACTTAATACATTTTTCTTGATGCATCCATGTTCGGATCAATTCCCACTTAATACATTTTTCTGAGTGCACCCATGTTTGAAAAATCCTAGATTCGCCTCTGCCTCCAGTTACCTCCTTGTGGTAGCGAAATAGGCCAGTCCACTACTTGCAATTTCAAAAAACAAACGATTCACCCCTTTGCTATTTCTTCAGGCTTAACAATGCTAATTTCCCCATTAAAGTAATCCCTAAATAGTTGCAGTCTTATAGTAGCCTGAATTAGTTATTCCAGGATTAGTTATCATAGGATAACTTATCCTACCATGTATATGGGATAACTTATCCCATCACTATAATATAAATGGTGGGATAAGTTATCCCAAACATGACAACCAAATAAGATACAAAAAATTTATCCATCACTATTTATTTTTATCCGTCACACCAAACGACCCCTTAATATCCATCTCGCTATCCTGCCAGATCTGGACACTTCTCTTTACAATAATCAATCTTCAGATTTTTAAGACATTATGAGTTTATCTTAATTATTTTCTACACGTACAAATATTTAACAAACTAATAAGATTCCAGGTAGATACAAGATTTTGTGCAGGTGTACCAACAATGTTAACGAGTTGGTACAACACATATGGACCTTTTTCTCCAGTGTGATCTGATCTTACCTGAGCTGGATGGATCCTGATAGAGATTGTAGGACTTTAAGACATCTTCCTTCTACATGATTTTAGCTTTTGCATTGAGGAAGCAGTAGAATTTACTATTCCCCCAAGTATCTAAACCTTATTGAGTGATTGTATAGGAATACAATAATCTTATAACTATCTTAACTTTATTGATACTGTTGTGCTTTCCACTATGTCACTCTCCTGGTACTTTTATGTGGCTTCCTATTGTTACTACGGAAAAGGCTCAAAAATACCCCTGAACTATCGGAAATAGCTCACATATACCCTTAAACTATATTCTGGCTCAAAAATACCCTTCCGTTAAAGTATTGGGTCACAAATACCCTTACTATTAACAGAGGTGTGTTAAGTGCCATGTGGACGCCACGTCGATGCCACATAAGCACCAAACAACTCTCACCTCCACATAGACCCATACATCCTAAGTATTAATTTTGCCCTCATTTCTTTTGGGACATACAATTTGACCACTCTCATTTCTTTAAAACTAGTTGTTTAGCAAATAGCCCATTTATGCACCTGTCATGTTAGGGACCTTTATGTCCCACGCGTTCCCTTTAAATATGAGTAGTAACTTTTTCCCTTATATATAACTAAAATTTCTTAAACTTATCATGATATTTTATTTAGAAAATTGAATTAAAACTTATTTCAATTAAATATATCTCAATTACTAATAAACTATTTTAGTTAGATACTTTCAAATTAAATTTTAGAAAACCTTTTTTCAAGTCAAATTTTGTACATTTTTTTATGTTAGGACTATATTTTTATTTGTCTATTAAATAGTTAAATTAACTATATAAAATATATATCATTTACTCTCATTATACCATTTGCCTCAAGAAGATGTAAATTTTCACACATTTTTATTAAAGCTAATCTATATAAAAAATAAACTTTACGTGATTAATTTAACTATATAATTGACAAATAAGAATCCGCATCAATCTTTATTAGAAATTAAGATGTATAATTGAACATAAATTAATTTAAATATCTAAATACAATATTCTAATAAATTGAGGAAACTAACTACGTTAAGTCTTAGTTTTTCAACTTTTTTTTTATTCGACACATTTACAACCTACTCATATCCAATTTATTAATCGTATACGATAATTGATGATAGGTACAAGTTTTTTTTTTTTAATAACAGCAGCTATCAGTGTTGGCAGTGACTTCTGCCCCACGTGTACTACTCCTTTCCACTCTTCATAACCTCTTTCTGCCATATGTCAATTTTCTTATAATTATACATTTCCCCTCTTTCTCTCTAATACGATTTCACCTAGGGTTTCAGATTTACTCTCATGGACGCCATTCCATGAGAGGAAATCTGAAACCCTAGGTGAAATCGTATTAGAGAGAAAGAGGAGAAATCGTATTAGAGAGAAAGAGGGAAAATGTATTTTAGAGAAATGAGAGTGGGCCAAATTGTATGTCCCAAAAGATGAGGGCAAAATTAATACATAGGATGTATGGGTCTATGTGGAGGTGAGAGTTGTTTGGTGCTTATGTGGCATCGATTTGGCGTCCATGTGGCGTTCATGTGACGTCCACATGGCACTTAACACACCTCTGTTAATAGTAAGGGTATTTGTGACCCAATACTTTAACGGAAGGGTATTTTTGAGCCAGAATATAGTTTAAGGGTATGTGTGAGCTATTTTCGATAGTTCAAGGGTATTTTTGAGCCTTTTCCGTTGTTACTATAGTTGTAGGGAACAACATAATTTATTAATTCCGTTATCTGATGAGTACTCTCAATGTGTATATTCATGATTTATCCTCTGGTTCGGTGAAAAGAGTAGTAGTCACCACTCACCAAGGAGGGTTAGTACTCTGCCCAATGATTGGTCAAATTAGTGAGTTTCAAAACTAGGAAGAGGTCATATGCATTTTACAAACAGTTTAAGAATGTCAAGCGGGAGTAACCAGGATAGGTTAGTTTGCTGAGGTTCGAGACTACAACTATTTGTTACCACACTGATTAGTTTGCTGAGGTTGAAACCACAACTATTTGTTACCACACTGGTTAGTTTGCTATCTGGGGTCAATAATCCAAGGAAATGGGAGATTGATGATGATATAACACATTGTATTGGAGCGGGGTGGATGTAATGTAAGTTCACATCTGGTGTCTTATGTAATAAAAATGTGTCGCCATGCCTTGAAGGTAAGTTTTATAAAGTGGTGGTTAGACTAGGTATGTTGTATGGGGCGGAGTGTTGGCCGGTCAAGAACTTGCGTATCCCGAAGATGATAATTGCGGATATGAGGAATTGGACATGGATATGTGGACATTCTAGGAGAGATAAGATCAGGAACAAAAAGCTATCTAGGACAAGGTGAGTGTGGCCTCCGTGGTGGATAAGATGAGGGAGGCTAGTTTGAGATGGTCCAGACATGTTAAGAGAAGATGCACAGATGCTCCAGAAGGTGTGAGAGGTTTGCTATGGTGGGTACAAGGAGAGGTAAAGGTAGGCCGAAGAAGCCTTGAAGAGAGGTAGGACATGGCACAATTGCAGCTTAACGAGGATATGACTTTTAATAGGAAGATATGGATGTTCAGAATTAGGGTAGAAGATTAGCAGGTAATCCAACGTTATCTATTTCTCTTATCAGTATTATTATTATTACTATCCTACTATCTTAATCTTCCAGTTTAATTTTGCCTGTGGTTTCCTTTGCTTCATTTATTGTATTATTTATTCTTGATACCCTTTTTTTTTCGATAAAGTTCTTGATACTGTTCTCTTCTTCAGACTCTTCGCTACTGTATTTGTTTTACATACTTGGCTTTTTTGATATGCTTTACTTGAGCTGACCTCTCTATCTTCACAAGGTAGGGGTAAGGTTGTCTACACACCATCCTCCCTAGACCTCACTTGTGGGATTACACTGGGCATGTTGTTGTACTGGTTAGTTTGCCAGGTTGCTGAACTACCAGAGGACCCAGACCTTGAAAGATAAAACAGAATCTGTCATTGGAAAAATTGCAAAAGTTTCACCTCTTTTGTTGGACCTACCCAGGGGGAAAAAAACTATGTTAGAGCTGTCCTTGCAAGGACCACTTGTCTTATGGTAGTACCATCGGTATCTACTTATCAAAAGTAAATAATTAAATATTTAAAGGAGTAAATAAATGAAAAACTAAGAAATGAAAAGGTTAAAGAACTAACCAATTCCCCTTTCTAAAAAAAAGTGGTAACTAATTCCTCAAGAACATTGAATGTTTTAGGGAGAAGTTATATATAACCTGGATTACTTGTCAAAAGGAATAACATATTTAATCAGTTGAGCTTCTCACTTTCACTCATTATTAATTTCGATAAGCACATCCAGAATATGGTTGTCAAAGGTCTAATATGAACAAGAACAACCAACTGCATCAAGGGTGTGACATAGTGGCTAATGAAGTGGGTGCAAACCTTGGAGATCCTGATTCAAATCCTGGTAGAGACAAATAGGCGATTTCTTTGCATTACTCTCAAGTGTAGAGTTACCTGGTATTCTAGTACCTGTGTTGGTAGAAGATTGTAAGTACTTGGTGGAATGTTCAAAACAGGCACAAGTTGACATAGAACGATTATTATTAAAAGAGAAGGTCTAATATGAATAGTTGTGAGTGAAACAATAAAACTGTTAAGAAATTGTCATTTGGACACAATCCCCTTTCTTTTGTGATTTGCAGAAAAAAACAAAATTCTTAAATATCAAATTTCAAATTTATTTCGTCAATAGAATTTTCATTCCTCTTTTATGAGGTCCCAAAAGTTAATGTTCTAGTCATCTGCTTCCAAGTTTTGCTTTCCCGACAATGACGATCTGGTTCTTTAAATACTTGCATGGGCTGGTTCGTTATGTTAGGTACCATGGCATTTTGGATCCTCCTTATTCAGGCAAAGACACTCTTAAGCTCTGTTGACCATCCTTCAGAATTCTATCAACATGTTAACATGTATCTGATTTTTCTTAACCTCTGTAACCAGAATCCAGTGTTGTCAAAGGTGAAAAGCACAAGAAGTGCTCCAGGTCTACCAGGCTTTAAGCGACAAGTGCAATCCTAGTGTGGGTTTTAGTTAAAAAAGTGAAACGAAGAAAAATAATAAAAATGTATATGAAATGTAAGAAAAAGTGACAACTTCATTGATAATGATATCCTTAATAGTAAAAAAAAGGTATTTTGCTAATCATGTTTTTTTGTTTAGTACCGTTCTGTTCAAGATAGAACGTATTGACAATGAAGCGCATGCCTTAGTAACTTGCCTATGCTGAATCGCAACCTAAGTGACGCGAAGCGCCAACCTTGAGCTTCATGGCTCAAGCACGAGCCTTTGACAACATTGTCGGAATCCATTTGAATTCCTTTGATCCCTCACATGCAAGTAGTCCCAAAAGATTTACCGTCTTCTTCAATCCATGCAAATTTTTCATATAATCAAATACTCCATTTTAGAAAGATATCCATATAAGCAATACCAACTAGTTGAAATTAAGTTCTAATCATGTCGGTTCACGAGGTCTTGTGTTTGGTAGGAGAACTTATAATCTCTTTTTTAAAATAAAAATAGATAAATAGAGTGTATGGGCTAGCTTATGCGACTTTGGACCATTCCACCTAGTATCTTTTATATTTCACTAGTACCAATTCTAGGTTATTCTGCCACCAGAACACGAGGACTTAGGCAGATGGGAAGAATCAGTTAATGTCTTTTGCCTCTACTAAGCTATGAACTTAGGTCTCCCATGGTTTTCATCCACTTCACCGACCGTTATGTACAACCTTGGCTGCTACGAGTTTCTTTAATCTCGTTAAAAATTTGCATGTCGGTTGAGCACACTAGAACCTTTAAATGGGTGAAACCTCGATTATGGAATATTGGAATGAAATGAGTTAAAATAGAGAGAAATAGATAGTGATGATTCATGTAGGTGACACTTCTTTATCAAATTGGATCATTGCCCTTCATTTACTCTTAGGTGGTATCTTCTGTCTGATATTTTAAAAATCTTCTTCCTAGTCCGTGGAATAGAGGAATCTCTCTGACCTGGCAGCACTTTGGTGATTGACTTTCCTGAACCATGTGAATTTCCCCCCATTCAAGTGGGGATCATGAAGCTCCATATCCTCCATCTACATAGAGAATTCAGACATAACATTCGTTATCCTATTGCATCCTCTTCTTTCCTTCATGAATCTAACTGTATTAAAGTCCCCATGGGAAATCCAGGGACCCTCACACAGTTCCTTCATTGCTGCGATTTCTTCCCAACATTCTAACTTTTCACCTCTGGTGTGGGGTGCATAAAGCCCAGTGAGATACCAAGTAAAAGAGTTCTGCACCGAGATGAACTTGTAAGTAAAGTATTGCCCTACTTCCATCATGGTACCAACTCAAATTCTGCTATCCCACATAACCAATGCTGCTACCATCAGCTTCTATATAGCCACATATCATCTACCTACGTAACTACAGTTGTTTTGCAATACCCTCCAGATCCTTACTCACCTTAGTTTATTGAATGCAGTATACATCCGCTTTCTACTTCTGTAGACTGTAAAGAGCACTTAACAAGATTGCTATTGAAAGTATTGTTAAGTCTCCTTACATTCCAAATGACAAGATTATCTTTCATTAAAAGGGTTAAACTGAGAACTATCCCTCCGCCAGAGAGAGACATTCTATTTTTAAGACGCATAAATTGAAATAGAGAGAATGCGTGTCAAGGTTAAAGATGAGAGTGGCAACTATTGGTATACAACAACAACAACATACCCAGTGAAATCCCACTAGGTGGGGTCTGGGGAGGGTAGAGTGTACGCAGACCTTGCCACTACCTCGTGGAGGTAGAGAGTGGCAACTATTGGTATATTCTCTCATAATTCATCATGTTTTGTTAACGTTAGATCTGAGGGTGATTTCCAATGTCCCATTTTTCATGTGCCCAAAAGATGTGGGCTATCCGTGAAGGGAAAATCCACTTTATATCATCATATGCATCATCTATCAGGCAGGGGAATGTGCAACGTTAGCCTAAGTGTATTTAATTCCCCCTTTCTGTTTCTATATGTTCATTAAGTCTAAATTACTTACAAAGTAAGTAATGAATGGTAGAAACATATTACTACCTAGGTTCTCTGTCTGCAGCTTCATTTATTTTATTTTTCGTTTCTTAAAAATTGGAGGTTTACTGCAGACAAATATGTTAGTCTTGATATTGAGATGACATCTGGAATCTTAGCACTACTCTGACTTGGAACATTGTCACAGAAAAGTCTTTTAATTAGTTTTCTCATTGGATTCTGATGTGAATAATGTGTCCGACTTTGAGCAGATGATGAAGGAAAGGCATAAGATAGAGAGGGAGGCGAACATCGGGGAAGAAGTTGGATGGACAAAGAACCAAGAAGTCGCAAAGGTTAATCCAAAGCTTTCAGCAATGAACAAGAAATTTGGGATGATTCATGGCCTATCTTCCCTTGCTAACATCTTCTCCTTCGGTTGCCTCGCAATGCATTCCTGGTACCTGGCAGGAAAATTGGATCTCTAGATTGTTTAGAGATATTCTAAATTGCTCTATAAATTGTATTAGTCTGTCTGCTACTTTCTAGTTTTTACCATTGCTCTAATGGCTTGTGTATTGTGTTAAAATGTAACTTGACACCAAGTAAGAATAAAAACACACACGTTACCAAGTTGCTCAAAATGTGAAAGCTTTGATATCAAACCAAAAGATAAGTTCATCAAGTCTGAATAGAACCAAAATTGATTGATTAACATTTTCTTTGTTCGTATTTACTAAGTTGCAGCGTGCAAGATTGAATTTGATGTCGACTCAAACTACATAATTTTTTCTGGTAAATCCATCAATCTTCCTAATTTATTGGATGCATTCATAATGATGTCATTGATGAATTTAGCTGGTTGTCTACCTTAATCAATGACCAAAACCAAGTCTTTTTCAGACCCCCTACCCCCCACCAAACAATACTTAGGCCGGGTGCTATTTGAATTCAACGAACGTGTTTAATGCTACATGATGTCGATGTTCCTTGTAGACTCTATACTTGGGATATTTATTGCAAAATAAATATTGATAGCGATACATAAAATTGAAGTGTTTCAATAATCACAGTTTGTTCGATTTCAACTTCTATAAACTGTACAAAATTACAACTTCAACTCTTAAAGAAACGTCTCAGTTATATCATACAAATTTTCAATACCACTAGTTTCTGTGATGTCTGAAATCTGAATATTAAAGTTCCAGAGTTATAAGTTTAATTTTATACTGCCCCGAGTTTATAATAAACTGATTATTCTATTTTCTTACTTTAAATTGTTTTGATATAATGTTGCCAATTTTGTTTATAAAGTTACTCAATTTACAATTCACTCCTACTCATCTAAAACAATTTATCTTCGTTTTTTTTTTTTCAACACAAAAGTCAAAAGATTGTGCCATAGCTTCAACTAGTTTTAAATTAGGCGAAAAGGGCTTATTATAACAACACTGCTAATTAAGTAAAATAAGACAAGATTTTGAGATAAATTAAATAGGTACATCTTTCTTTTTGTCTTAGTGTACCTACCTTAGACATTTATTTCTTTAATTTGTTCAATATTTAGTAGATATGACTAATCTTAATCGTGTTGGAGGAGGTAACAACATTAGATAGATTACTCAAAGCGTGTGTATCATGTTGGCCTAGACATTATTGTTATAATTAAAAAAAAAACGTTTATTTCTAATATATGATAATACGTTACACGTTGTTGAATAGAAATATGAAATGTCAATCGTTGCTAATTCGGTCAGCAGCTAGCCCCTGTGCAATGAAGTTGATACAAGTAACATATTTCTCTCGTATATTTCAAGAGGAATATTATTCTATTTCATGAATACTTTTTTAACTCTATGAAAAATATAAATGAAGGTTCTAACATGTCAACTGAGTTGAAAAGAAAGTAATGCTAGTTGGGGGCTCAACTTCTAGGGCATTTCCCACATTTTGATCTTTCAAAATCATTTGTCAAGTGTTGATGTAACGTCAAAATCTAAGGAGGAGGAAAAAAAGACACATTTTGGCAATAATAAAAAAAAAGGTCAAATGTATAAAAATAATATTCAAAATATTACAACTTTTGTTTGTTTTGTTTTTATCTTCCACCGCGCTGGATGTTTTATCCATAATATTTATTGGATATACAATGAATATATAGCTAAGAAAATAAATTATCAATTATGCATGAAGGAAAAAAAGAAAAAGAAAAAAAGGAAATTGACAAAATTGGGGTCTTAATGCCTAATTGCGTGTACAGATAAGTAAAAAAAGGAGTACCTTCTTGGGAAAGTAGTGGAGGGTCCAGCGGTCCATGTGCATTGTTGGATTTAGATAGGCATTAAATAGGTGAATCAAGATTCAGCTGTCACTATGGACTCACTCACTAGCTAGGGACCCTTCTTTCAGGTTTGGTGTGATAAGCTTTCGTTATGAGCAGAGTTTGATATAATAACCTTCTATATTGGTAGATGCATTTGTATTATTGGGGATAGAAGTATTAAAAACATGTCTTAACTTAACGTGAATTGTTAGTTTCATCCTTGAATTATTGACAACACTAAAAGCATCCCTCTACTTGACTAACTAAACTCACATGGCATAGCAAGTGGTCTCTTACTCTCGTAGAAGCATGAGACTCTTAATAAAAAGCTGAAAGAAGTGTTGAAAACACCCTTAAACTTGGTGAGAATTTAGGGGTGTATTTAAGTTAAGTTAGTCAAGTAGAGGAGTGTTTTTAAGACTGTCAATAATTTAGAGATGTAACTAATAATTCACGTCAAGTTTAGAAATGTTTTCAGTACTTCTCTATTATTAGGTGTACTAGTTGATATACCATGAGTTTACGGTATTTCTAATACATTTCACTTACAAGTTGTGTGCGTCTAGGGCCTTTTTGTATTGGTTTTTATGTGTTTTTATCATATTTTGCAGGAAAGATGTTCAGGCGCGGAAGTATAGAGACAGCTAAAAGATATGCAGAAAAAGGGCATTCACGGAGGTGATCTACGGACCGTAGGTCCATTGACGGTCTGTAGGTGATGACTGTAGATCAGCAGGCAAGGTATAGAAGACAAATCAGGGAAATCTGACCAAGTGTGGAACCACGGTGGCCATTTACGGACCATACTGATTGATCTGTAGATTGATACTGCGAGGGTTCCAGTACCTGATTTTTGAAGATTCTAAGTGTGGAGCTACGGAGGGGATTGACGGACCGTAGATTGATCTACAGTCCGTACTACAAGTCCGTCGTTTGCTTCAGAGAAGCTGAAATATTTTCTAAATCCTGGCTGACGGAAGGGACTTACGGACCGTAGATCCATTGATGGTCCGTAAGTCAGTCTCGTGGAATGAAGACGCGTGCCTGAACAAACTTTCCTTAATTTGTTTCCCTTTTAATTTAGGATTTGTTTTCTATAAATAGGGCATGTAAACCTCGTTTTTAAGGGTTAGACATTATTATTCTAGTTTTACTTTGTGACTTGGGAGATTAATTGGAAAACCTAGCAATTATTGATTTCCTAAGTTCGTTTTGAAGATTTTGGCTTTGCAATTCAAGTTGAATTTCTGGGTTTATTATTCTCTTTACGTAAGTTCATGATTTCTTCATATAAAACTATGAATTGTGTTCTTGCTAATATGGGTAACTAAATCCACAACTAGGGTTGTGGGAACCATGAGCGATTAACAACGTATGAATAGTAAATAAGCAATTCTTGAATAGTGTTTTGCATGCATTGATAATTCTTTCGTTTAGAAGTCTTTTTAACGGTGGCCAATGTTAGAACTTGCCTTGTTACTACTTGCCGGACCAAGGAGGTAATTAACGAGAAAAGAATTATCAACATAGATTTAGTGTGATACTATCTAATAGGCTAGTGTCGATTGGTGCGAGGTAATAACTAAACCAAACATCGATTATGATGTCTAATATGAGGTAGAGGTAAGGGTTAGTAAATTATAAACAGGTAGCCGGACCAAGGTGCGGGGTGAAATTCTCTAGATGCCGGACCAAGGATTTAGAGATACCTAACTTATCACTTTGCATGTAATACACTAGGAAGGATTGTTGTTACTAGGATTACTGCGTTATGAGCTTGTGGGGAACACGTATACCCTAGTTATTTCTCTCATCTTGATAACAACCAAAGTTGAGTTTTGATTACTTATTAAATTCTTACTATTTATTTCACACAAACAGAACCCCCCCTTTAATTACCTGTTTCTGGAAGTAATTTGACTAATTGAATATAATTATTGGTTAAAATAAAGTCTAAACCATTTTCCTCGTGGGATCGACCCCAACCTACAAGTTGGGTTCTTTACTTGATAATGATCGCTTATACTTCTGTAGAGAGGTGTAATTTGAGCGTATCACTAATACACTGCATCAGTGGCTTAAAATGTTATAGATTAGCCTAAGAGAAGGTGGATGGCAGAAAAAGAAATCTTCATTTGTACACAAAAAGATGTGAAAATAATATTTTCTTTCTGTTCAACTTGTAAGAAGGCGAGAGATCTCATTTTCTGAAGAAGAAAAAAAGATAGGAAAATGATTTCACATAAATACTAACAATGGAACATTAGATGATTATTTGACTAAATTACTTGTTATCTTTCCTCATACTTTTCCTGAAGATTGGTAAGACCTTTCTGAAAATTATACTATAAATTATTTATTGGAACAAGAATACATTTGGTAAAAAAAATGTAATTGATGTTATCTGGATTATCTTAAAGAGAAAATTACCTGTTAGCTGGATTTCTTTAAAATTTCATTTCTTGTTTTATTTCTTTACTCTTGGTAATTCATTATTAAAAAAATTACCAAATAAGGGATCTGTACAATCACACAGATGGTTGATTTTCAGTTTATAACACTGCATAAATGCCAAAGTTAGATGGTATAACTTGTTGGCAACTGTTTTAATAATTGCTTTTAGTGATTTAGACATCTAGACTAAGATGTGGAAAAATACATTGCGGCCTGATATTTTCTTATATTTAAATATCATGTTTACTGCACCTACGTAATTAATATAATATCACTCCCTTTCGACTAAACATCATTTCCTTTTTAATTAATACTTTTTGACAAATTAGGATTCTTGTTCCCTGCTGATTGTGATGTTTTGTTATACTTAATTAATTGCACTACAATATTCAATTGGTACTTTAACATCACCAGAATTAAGAATAGCCTTTCTGCATTCGTTTTATCCAAAAACTTTGGAGCTTGGCTTCAGGGCCGGCCATCATTTTACGGACTCTAAATTCTGAATTCGCCCTCAAAATGCATATGATACTATGATTCTTATCATGAAAAGTTGAATATATATTTGAAGAAAAGACTATATATCATTACTACATAAAACATTGTACTACAAAAGTATACATCTTTGCATTCCATAAATGGAATTTATCAATTAACAAATGGATCCAAATTGTAAATCGATTTGCTAATACTGGATATATTTGGATTTCATTTCAATCCATGAAGTCCCCTTCTGAGAAAACCAGGGAACAGTAGTAGTCAATGAATAAAGAATCATCTACCCTTCTTAACTTGTATAATGTGTAATGCTTCTGGGGATTCAACGAAAATTGAACATGCTAAAAGTCCCCACAATAAGCAACCGTGCAGGAAACAAAAGCACCACAAGCAAGTGCATGTGCTGTGATGCAACTAGTGTACTGAATCGTTTCAACGACTCTTTCCCACTTTGTAAGATGCCAGCAAAGTTGATCTGGCCATGGCCCATACTACCTGATTCGACGTACCTTCTAGCAACAATACCCGCATTAACCCCACTTGGTGAAACCAATGGCCACCAAACTCTGCGCCTTTGCTTCCTCTTAGCTTTTCTGATGTTGTTCAGCTCATGACGAATTACGTTTCTAACTGATTTTAAGTACGAGCTCATGTCGTGGTCTCTTTGTACTGTTCCTCCAGAACCATAGGCAGAGCGATCACTTAGGATCTCGAGTGGATGGGGTGAGTTTAAAAACTCAAACTGAGCGGCTTGAAGTTGTTTTTCTGCCTCTGTTGAATCTGATAGAGGACAGTTCAGTAAATACAGACCAGAACCTGAAGGTAGTAGGTCATGGTTTGGAGAAAACTTGTCATCTGGCTGCAGAATTAAGAACTCACCCATTGGAGCAAACAATAACTTCTGTTGATAAAAGAAACAAACATGAGAAACCATACAACATCAAAGACGAACACACAAGTCATTCTCTACGTAAATGTACTAACATTCTTCTCTGTAAAAAGTATAGGTTCCTACCTGATTATTCAGACATTGATGATTGCGGAAGTTTCCGTTGATAGCTTTAAGAAACTCTGCAACGTGATTGGGATAATTGCAAGAGAAGGCTCGGGGGACAATGTCTCGGTGCATTGTGATTGCCTGCACATGACTACGAGGCAAGCCAAGGCGGCGAAGGAGGCGGTCTCCTCCACACATTATTGATGGTGCGCCAAAAGTTATAACAGGAAGCAAGGAAGATGGGGTAACTTCTCCCCTTATGAACAGCATGAGATTGACGAGCAATGATAAACTTCCACCAAGAGAGTGCCCAGTAAAACGGAAATTGGCATGACTACCGTGAGATTTAAGATGTGAGCGTACTTCTGGTAGCATCTGCGCGTACATGCCCTTTGCAGCTTCATAAATACCCCGGTGGACCATCACATCCAGACCCTATTAAAAAAAGATGCAATCAAAGCTCTGCATTAATGCATTGCCACAAACTAGGCAGACTCAAGTTATATAGAAGCAATCAGGAAAGTACATGTGCACATTGTGGTAGTGCGACAAACACGGTTGGACTAGAAAATAGACCATAGTTTAAATTTTTTTCAAGTGCCTATTTTTATACCTCAAATTTAACAGGTTCAAAGAGTAGATTTGCTTTCCATGATGCTAGTGACTCTGATCCCTGCAAATAATTAAAAATGAATTTCAGCAACAAGAACATGCAACAGTGATGGCAAACAAACCCACAATTCAATCTATCTCAAGTATGTATTATCCCAATACCATTCTTTATCAGATAAATACATCAGAATCATGGATTACTATAACCACGACATTAATGACAACAACGACAACACCCTACCCTGTTACTAAGCTAGAGGAGGGAAAGGAAAAGAGAGAAAGGGGGAACAGGGGTGAAGATAAATTTGGCCACCACACATACCTGAATTACAAAGAATCTTGTCAAGCTCTGATCATCATCACAAACAAACCATTCACAGGGTGAAGAATGATTTGAATTTAGGTCGTCTGCAACAGCCTGCTTTACTTCCTCCTTTGCAGCAACTACTGATGTCACTGAGTCACTGGTTGCCATAAAAGAAGCAACTTCCCTGTTCATTGCATCTATATTGTCATCACATCCGACGGTTGTTTCAGAGGAATCTTTATTTGGCATAGTCTTGGAGGATTTAAAAGGAAGAATGCTCATTGTATGAGAGTGCAAATAAGACGCGGCAGAGGCAGCTATATGGTAAGCTGTGGATGCACTTATCCTGTTCCCGCTGGTCTCTCCATTCCCTTCTACTGAAGTAGTAGTGCTTCTTTCTTCTCCCTGTGTTTGAGCGTTTTCAATCTCTTTCTTCTCCTGATCTTCAGCTGCTGCCTTCTCTTTCTCAGCTTTTAACGCCTGTTCTCTTTTCTCACATGAAGACGTAACAAGACGCAATCCATGATTCCTCAATAAATTTTCTGGCTGCAGACCAAAAGGCGAAACATGAAATCCTATGACATGGCTGCCAGCTGACAATGCATCCAAGACAAACAGGCATATACACAAGATCAAGTTGCCATATCCTACTACAAATCGAAATGTGAACATGACAAAAACTCACAGCAATCATAGAACAAAGTTAAAGCTTGTATAAGCAATATGAAAACACAATACTAACTTGACAACATGGTTGTCCTTTCCTAGTTAGCTAGATTGTGTGATTCATGGTCTGGGAGAACTTGCAAAAAGGGATAAAACTGTGATTCCCTAAACCCATATCAAAAGTTAATCATGCATAAAAACACCTCTAAAACCAAAGATCACGTCTTTCGAGACCTTTGTAACCTCAGAAATACTTAAATTAAACACTAATTCTTGTTATATCCATTTCACAGGCAACAGAAGCAAGTGATTAAGTCAGATCTACATATTCATTATTCCTATTATTAATCCAATCACCTATCTATCCATTTTCAAGACCTACTACTTCTAAATAAGGCCCAGACATTAAATAATGTGCAATCAACATACACAACTAAAATGTTTACCTTAATTTGGGGTATTCCATAAGCCAAACTTCCCAAATAAGACATCTGAGCATACAATCTAGCTTCAGCCAATGTCACCCTCCTAAGCAACTTTGAAAAAGAATTTCTATCAAATTTGAATTTTTCATCATCATCTACAGAACACACATCACATTCTTCTTCATCCCCATCATCATACTTGTTATGCCCTTCACTATCATCTTCAATGTCATCACCACCTTCTCCCTCCACCTTCTCCACCAGATCTTCATCACCCCCGCCCTTCTCCCCTACCTCCTTCTCCTTCTGCAAAGACCTAATATGCAAAATCTTCAATACCCAATTCTCATTTTTGTCCTCATTCTTCTCCTCCTTCTCCTCCATCAAAACAGCGTCGTCTACCGCTATAGCATCATACCTTCCTTTACCTCCAGACCAAAAAGATCTAAGTGGGTACCTAAACGAAAAACCCCATGACTTATTCCTAAAAGAAGATGTCTTTTCAACCGACATCGACGCCGAAGAACGTCCAACCGCCGATGTACTAAACTGGGTCGATCGTACATCTAAACCTCCGGCACCACCGGCAACGGCAATAGGCCCCGCCATACCCTGTATCCCTCCTCCTGTCAAACAAAGACCATCCATTTGTAAAACCCCTTTCCAAATCCTACAAAGTTATTCACAAATTCTCCTTTCTTTTTTGGGTTATTGAATCAAATATGTAAAGTTAAGAGTTCAAGAATGAAAATGAGCTGTTGAAGTAAAGCAACAATCTTTGAATTTTTTGTATAAAGAATCAAGAATTGAGAGAATTTAAAGGAGTTGAGTTTGTGAGTTTTTGCAAATAAATAGGTGAACAAACTCTTCAGGTTTTGTTCACGTTAAGAAAAAAACGATATTTTTTCTCCAAAAGAATCGGCTTTTTTCCAGGAAAGTTCAATAGATTACTCCATTGTAACGACGTCGTATCTATGTGGCAAGATTTTCTTCTTTGTTTTTTTTTTTCCGAACCTCCAACTACCTTTTTTGTTTCCTTCAATTATATTACTCCGTTTCATATTCGATGATCAGTTTTTATTTTATGCTGTACGTAAAAAATTATAACATGTTATATTTTATTTTACATGGTACATAAATAATCATGTCGTGACTCATGAGGTATGTGACCTATGCTAGGTCCATAAAATACTTTTCATTTTGTATGGTAATTAATTTATAAATAAGAAAATAATTTTATTTATTCACCTCTTAATTTTTTTTTTGAGAATTTTACAAATAAATGTTAACATATTCAAAAAGAATTAGTTGAAAGAGTAATATAGGAACATTTTAATTAATGTTTTCTTGATTTAGTAAGGTAAATAACTAATAGTTCCATCTATTTCTATTTAGTTGTCATCATTTTAGGTTTCACGCCTGAAACTAAGTAAGTTTATCATTGTACCACATTATTTAGTGTTCTCTTGAAGTCAACTTTTCAATACATGAATTAATTTACTTTGATTAACTATTTGACCAATGAACATGAATTACTCCCTTTATTCACTTTTACTTATCACTTATTCCTAATATAAATTTTTATTTTTATTTGTCACTTTTGATATATCAAGGAAAGACAAAAAACTTTCATGTTTTATCTTCATCATTAAATACTTATTCTCCAAATCACTTTTCAAGACCTAATACTAAACATCATTTAATAAGGATAGTCTGGTAACATAATTGTTTTCTTAGTGGGTATATATCAAATCATAAAAATGCACGGAGGGAGTAATTACTTAATTTTTCTATGTTGAGTAAATGTGTACTTTTAGGACTAATAACTTTTAAAGGGTAAAATAGGAAGAATATTGTCATTTATGTATTGATTTCGTGAGATGACAAATAGTAAAGAACATCTATTTTTAATAAGGACGACATATAAATAGGAACATAAGGAGTATATAACAACTATTTTAATATAATGATCAACTAATATATATGAAACGGAGGAAGTATAAGATCTTTTGAACTTTATATTTAAAGTAAAAGTAAATATTGGAGTTTTTTAATTATAGGTACTCCAATATTTTTTTGGGTGGGAAACCAAAAAAATATTGGAGTATTTTTTTCAATTTTATAAGAATATGGACAACTAAAATTTATTCAACTTTAGTTTACAGGAAATGCGGATTATATTAGATTTAAATAAGTATTATTGAAAAATATAGTTGAATTAATGATTTAAGTATAATAAATAATGAATTTAACTATAGATTCAATCTCAATTGGGTTAATTTATTTGATCAGGCTAAAAATAATGAGCCTACAATCCCAATTTCAAAATAAAATTTCAATCTAAAGATTTCTGTCACACGTAAAATAATGTGACCCGCCAACGCCAAGTCGAGGCAAGAACTAATAAAATCATATAACTTGCACAAGTAATGTGGCATGTTAAGTTAGTATTATGAGAACCAATCAAAATGTCGTCAAATGTTAAAATACATAATTTTATTAATTACGTATGTACATTTTGATGGCTTAAGTAGATTAATCAAATTTATTTTTTTATTACTATAAAATTTATTGCAAAAAAAGGATAAATAAAATCTCATAATCAAACTCCTAACAATTTTGATTTAAAGTGTGTTATCTTTTAGTAAAAAAGTAACAAATATAAACTATGTTCAGAAAAGGTTGAAAAACAATTAAATAGATTGACCATTATATTAACATTTAGTTTATAGTTTATAATGTTCTTAATCTAAAGTAGTAAGAATATGATTTAAAATGAAAAGAATTGAAGTATTTCTTTCACGTCACGACTTATTCAAAATTATAATTAATAATATGAGGATTATAATTATGGGATTTAATAATATAGTTCATGCCACGTGTCAACCCAAAGTTATAGAAACAGGTGACCACTGTGTCTTACCTGGTTGGGAAAAGGTGGACAAATTAAAATGAAATGGATATACTTTTATTTTACTCTATAACTATTATATTAGAGCTTTTTTAATTCCACTCGATATTTGATAATCACATTAGGTTCAATAAATTTGAACTTGTACTGAAAAATTTAATATTAAAAGAGAAAGTTCTCTTTGATACAGATGCATCATATCCAATAAGACTCAAACTTGAGACAGAACGAAGGAGTACTCACTAATTTATCACAATATTTTTATAAAAGTATTACTATATGGTATTTTTGTTCTCTACATGGTGTTGGGTAATGGATATATATGGGTCCCACTTTGAAACAACTCATAAAAGGACTTTGTGATATACACTTGCATGATTGCCACGTCAAATTTTGTAATTGACCTATTCAAAATTATTATGGAATGACGTGTCTCAATCTTGCTTCTTGTTGTCCTTATTAACGTTACGTGCCTTTTTTCTCTTTCTCTCTTCCTCCAATACAAACAAAATTACATTTTTGTGTAAAAAACGTTCTCAATAAAATCAACACGAGTACTACTTTTTTTCTTATCAATACAACTCTAGTAAATATTTTCTACAAACTCATCTGCGATGCTTTAAAATAGTCAGTATAATTTATTTAGATATTTGAATTTAGATTTGTATTTATTAAACATTTTTATATTAAAAGATTTATAGCTAGTTAACATAAAATGACAATCTTTTATAAAACAATAGTGTGTGTAACTCACACGCAAATATTATATCAAATGGATGAATTAGATAATGATATGTGGCAATCAGATCAAACTAATATTTTAAAAAGATAACTCTTTTAAAATAATTCAAAAAAAAAATGTCAACGATGTTGATATCAGACAATCTTGTATGTCCAATGTATCTCATAAATACAAGTGCCATGCATACAATGGCATACAAGTGATTTGGTGATAGTTGAGGTGGTTTTTGATAATAATAATAATAATATAAGTGTATTGTATGTAATGTAGGGGTGTTAACGGGTTGATTTGGATCGGTTATTGGTCAAAATCAAAACCAAATCAACTTAATCGATTTTAAAATTATCAAAACCAAACCAAACCAAATATAATATACATTTATCGGTTTGGTGATTTTCGGTTTGGTTTGGTTCGGTTATTCGGTTATTAACCATACACAAAAATAAAAGAAACAATTCATTTAAAATGTGAAAAAAGTGACAACAATCCATTCAAAACGAAAAATAGCTAGAATGACTTAAATTACTAAACTTTCAATCACTAAATTTACTATCAATAAAGCTTTAAAATTCACTATATTGGCCTACAAGGAAGAGACAATAACATTTTCAATCTCACAAAGAATTGACATAGACACTCATATACATGAAATAAATAAGATAAATGTTTCATCTTGGGCATTTTTGCTTTCAATAAGTAAATTATAAAGAAATTTTAATGAAAATATGTATAAGATTTTTAAAATTGTTTATAAATAATATATTAAGTATGTATATTAATAAAATATATATATATAATTCATCGGTTCGGTTCGGTTCGGTTATTTCTTCAGGTTTTTTCGAATAGAACCATAACCAAACCAAATACTATAGGTTTTCAAAAATCTAAAACCAAACCAAACCCAAATAAAATTGGTTTTATTTTATCGGTTCGGTTTGGATCGGTTTTTATCCAAACCGTGAACACCCCTAATTGTATGTGTGCAATTTTGAGGTGATAGATGCAAAGGATTCACCTAACTAAAACTCCGCGAGTGAACGCATTATCAAGTGTGTGTGACTTGATCATGTATTCATGCGATTTCAGTTGGATAGAGGTTGATATTGTATGCGTGCATAAATGCGGCGAATACAATGTATCACACTTGCACGCAAATACAATTTTGAAACCAATATCTCTATATGTCATTTGCATAAACCATCTCAAAATAGAGCAGCAGCTAATACGCTACTCAGTAATCCAAATATATGTGAATCACTAGGGCTTGTAATGTACATATTTCCATCTACTCTATAAATCATTGTTCAATACATGTAAAATGGGTTCTACTCTATAATTCAAATGAGCACCTCCACCCAAAAATAGAGAAAAAGGAAATATGAATTTGGTACAAGGGCCTTGAAGAATAAGAACGCAGACGCCTGGAAGATTATACCAAGTCTGACGCACAATGTACCTTCAAAGCAGATGCCCAGAACTCATTACTTGGGACCAAATAATATACTGTATCCTAACCAAGAACCTCTTTGATCTGTTTCTTTTGGTCCTCCGTCAATGACGTGGGGAAAAGAACCTCAAATTTAACGTATAAATCACCCTTCTTGTTACTGTAATGTAGCGGCATCCCTTCACCTTTAAACTTCCTCACTTCTTTAGGTTTAGTGATTCCCTAGTGAAGAAGATAAATAATGATTTCAGTACACGGTTATACAGCCAAACATACAAGTGTACTTGGTTACCCTGCCAGACGTACAGAAAAATATACCTTTGAACTAATGTCCACCAGATGATCATCGAGATGTTTGATGGTCTTCTCAAAACCAACCAGAGCTTGCACCTGAATTGAAGTAGAAGCATTATATCAACAAAGGAGTTAGCTTTCTAGGATCCATAGGAGTTTCATCATCAGATGAAGCTTTCTGTCCGTATCCGTTGGTCGTTACTGATTAACTACATTAACTTCACGAAAAAAGGGTTCTGTAATCTCTAAAGAGAAATCCAGGAGCTACAGTGAAACAGAGATTTACTATCCTGATAGTGATCTCGACCCAAATAAAAGGTTAAGTCAATAGTTTGTGTCTCAATGACACCACTTAAAATGCAACAAAGGTCTCGTTCATGAATGAAGTTTGAGGTGGGAATTCAGATGGGATTATTTGTTGAGGTAACAAAGGACTGCAACAGTAGCTGAAGCTAGGTTACAGCTGATCCATCAACCAAGCATCCTAGAGTAAATGCTGTCTGCTATAAGAACCATGTGTTGGTTGGCCATTACTATATGAATAGCAGATGCATGCTTAGTGAATGATGAGGCAGACAAAGGCAGAGAACAAGAGGTGAGGGGATAAGGGGAACTATCTCTACTAGCACTATATCAGGTGTCATTTAGCTGAATTCGTCTGCATGCTTCCTGACATTAATCTCTCTTAACAGCATAACATCAATCCCTTATTCTAATTCTTCTTTTTAACAACTTTCATTTTTTGGTAAATTAAAATGTTCAATTCTATGCCATATGAATAAAAGGGCTAATAACAAGACACTATTGAAAGTAAGACAATGTCAAGATTACCAGAGTTATAGTAACAGTGGTGCGAAGGTCGTTTACTTCTCTTGTGAACTGCTCATGAGGAGCTGTGCGGATGCGGAACTGTTCCAAGGTATTAAAAGGAACAAATATAAGTCACAGTCAAGGCATACATCATAATGAAACAAGTCCATTTTGTTCGGCAAGGAAAAATTCTAACCTTCAGGTCTCCAGGTTCACCATCTATCTTAGGCTCACCATCCTCATAAAAGACCACTTCCTGTAAAAATGATGCTCCATAAATTATTTCAGGGCTCCAGCATATTCCAAAACTTATTGAGAAACACACAGCACAATAAAAGGCAGGTTCCAGTTGTTCAGACATCAAATTTAGCAAGACATGGCATGAAGAAAAAGAATTTCTAGGGGAAAAAATATTGCCACTCAACTTTATGTCTATTATTCACACAAATATATTAGTCCATCTAAAAAGGAAAAATCAATTAGAAGATTAAACATGACATGACTTTGCTCACAGTTTTAAACGAGAAAAGTTGGATAGATCTAAGGAAATTCTGAAATGTTTCCTTTATTTCAGAAAAAAAGACATAAAACTACAGGGAATTAACCTTCTTTAGAGCACATCATAGACGAGATATACATTGTAAATGCTAAAACTGTAAATCACGTTCATATCAAAGTGCCCCACATGCCTGGGGAGCTTTTAAATGAACCACCATCAGATTGTTTTTGAGTGAACTTAGGTGCACCTCTTATCGGTATCTAGCAAAGGTTACTCTTTGGAAGAGTAAAAAGTACATGGCTTTCACGGTTTAGGCAGGCAGATCTAAGTGGCCAGAAGGACATTGAACAGAAAATTATTTTGCTAGTCAAATGAAGCTCCTGAGGGCTATTTTGCTCGGACTCTTCAAAAATGTCAACGGGTGCGTGTAGGGTTCTCCAAAAGAAGTGTATTTTTGGGGAATCCGACACGGGTGCGGCGTTGAAAGTGAAGAGTCCACGCAACTTAGTCTGAGGGTACTAGCAGCAAAAAGGGTGCAAGGAAGTAAGTATATCAAAATGCATAAATACGGGCTTATTTCAGTATCTACGTCAGAAAGGGATCAGCGCAAACAAATAAAGAGTGTAATAGCTTAACAAACAGCATCAAGCATGCAAGTCAAGAATGTAGAAGAAATCTCACCTGACCATCTTGCATTCCTTTCTCAATATCCACAGTAATATGGTACCCCTCCCTTTCAAACTTCACGTTGGGGCATTTGTCACAGACCTAAACAGAACAATTCCAGAGTTTAAGGTAATCCAGACGCTGCACCAAATTGCTCAAAATTGACATCTAGAACTTTGGAAAGAACATATACCTGTTCAGTCATCTGCTGATACATTCCTGGACCAATTTGTCGATGATAAACCTCATTTCGGCAATTGCACTTCCTCTTACCAGGGGCCGGCTTTAAAACGTTTTTCTCCCTCCAAACCTATATTTTTCACCAAACATAAAAGAAAATTTTCTTGATTAGTACAAAAATGTAGAAGAATTGTGAAAATTGGTATCACCAGAAAACAAAAATTTAGGCTTAGTGTAGCCCGGGAATTCAAGTAATGCAAGAATGCCTCACTCTAGGATATAATATTATGACCTAAACTATTTTTTGAACCCCCTTCTCCTAAGTTAAGGTGATTACAATTTATACAAAAACAAAAACATTTGTCTTTGCTCTATTTATGCAATATAATATTTTGATGAAGGGGATTCAATTGCATCGGCCTACCTCCATCGATAGCGTTAGCATTTAACATACTTCTAAAATCTGAAGAACTGCACAATCTAGGTACCAGAACTGGTCTCTAAGAAAAATATAGCAGTGAATAAAAACTATAATCCTATACTATTTCTGGGAAATCACAATTCTAAGTGTAAAGATTGTGGCTAAAAGGACTTGACCTCTCATAACTTCTTAGCCAAAACTACTGTGTGAGATGTATCTGTGAGCCTGCCTCTAAGACATACCTTCTAGCTGTAACTACTACCAGAGCGTGCTTCTAAGACAAATATAGCAGTGAATAAAAACTATAATCCTATACTATTTATGTGAAATCACAACCCCATGTATAAAGGTTGAGCCTGAAAGGACTGGTTACCTATTACGTGAAACGTATCTCAATATCAAATGGGAGATTTTTTTATTTTTATTTTTGAAAAGGAAATGGCAGATAATTTTCAACTACCTATATCTCTACTTTAAGTCACTCGTGAGTTGTTTGATGGAAAAAGAAGACATGTGAAAGCATATGATAGCTTCATATAACTTCCACACATGTATCTTACTTTTTCAACAATCTAGATATTGGTACCCCTGCTTGCGGTAAAGGGGCGATGATGTCAACTTGACAAAGAGTATTTAGAAGAGATGAGCAGATTAGTTAACATGATTTCACCTTCAAGGAGCCCCCCATGTATAAGTCTTCCAATGTAGCATCCAAATCAACAATGACATCATCACCTTTCACAATCTTCTCTTCCTCCTCCTCCATTGAGCCCCCGCCGAAAAACCTTCAGAAGTTATTCATTTTGTCAGTGAGTAAGATAGCACATGCTACACATTTAATCATCATAAATTAATAAATTGACAACTTCAAGAGAAACCACACAAACTACAACATACCCAGTGGAATCCCACAAAGTGGGGTCTGAAGAGGAGGGTAGAGTATAGGCAGACCTTACCTCTACCTCTACCTCATGGTGGTAGAGAGGCTGAGAAACCAGACAAACTAAGGAGAATTGTTCCTTTGGAAAAAAGATAATTTGAAAATCATGGTACATGTGCGTGCAATGTGTACTTCTCTCACAAGTTGCAAGAAAAAGCAACAAAACCAATAAGATGAAAAGAGAAGGCAGGGAGTGTCATCACCTAGTAGAAATAGATGAATATAAGAGTTATTTCTTAAAATGTCTTTTGAAGATTATACTCGAAATATATGTGGGAAACCAATGTTTACAATAACTTAGCAAAGATTAACGGGAACATGTCTGTCATATATGAATGGAGTGTAACTTAGTACCACAACAATACAACTTAGAAACATTTAACATAGGAGAAGTATCTAGGCAAAATTTTTTACTTAAAACCCACCACAACTGGTGATGGAGCTTTTTGCCATCATAATTGGTGAAGGAGCTGGTTACCTGAGGCCATCTAAATATTTTATTTTAGAATCTTTTGGAGTATCTAGAATGTATCTTAGGGAGTAGCTGGTAAGCATTCAACAAAAAAAGAAAAAAAAAGGCATGATTGTGAGACATATAATTATCACTATAAATAAGAGTCACACTACCAAGCAGTGTTTTAAAACTATCTGTTGGGACTCCCTCCGGGGAGAGACTCTAGCAAAACGCCTCGAGACTCAAGTGTGGGGATTAGTTTTGTAAGACTTACGCCCTAAGCACGCTCAACGCCCAACGCTCGCCTAACAGATCTTACACAAATTATGTGTAGAATTATTTAGTTAACATTGTTGACCCTCATAATTCTTGAATTGAATAAATGAATGATACTTAATAGTTTTTTAATCTACAGAAATAAGAGGGTTGGGAGTAACTCAAATAACAAGTTGTAGTATCGCATCTTTACTATTTTGTGAGGGTGATTATATATTACGTAACATTTCTATTAAAAATACATAGCGAAATTTTACTTTTTCACGTATCATTGGCCTTCATGTTTTTGTCAAGTCTCAAAATTATCATATTTTATTTAGCTATTTGAAATTAATTTTATTTTTATTCATGATGGGGTGATGTTTTTATCATAATAAGTTTTATCGATTATTTTCTTTTAGGAGGGTAAATTGTATAGTATGATAATAATATATTTTTAGAAATAATGATTCTTTTATTATTAGAAAGTTAAGATATTAGATTATTTACACTTGTATAATCATGTTAAATCATGTTGGAAGTTTTATTTTCTATGAGTTTCCTTAATCATGTTTGTAATTATTTCAAACTATTGATGTATTTTTATAATTGTGTTATTATATTATTATACTATATTGTAACTTAAAAATTTAAAGATCCATGGGGCTTACGCCCCATCCCCTATGCCAAGTAAAATGTCCCGCCTCACTCCCCCGCCTTTTAAAACACTGATACTAACAATATTGATTTGAATGAATTGAAAGATTACTCATACAACCTATTTGCTAACATACAAGAAATGTTAATGCATCTAAACATCGGTTGGAGTACTATAAGAATCCTAAAGTAAAACAAACAAACAAACCACCGGCACCATATTGCAGGAAAAATGGTCAATCATTAGATATCAAATATCCACATACAATGGACAAAGTCTTTTGATAGCTAATGTAAGGGAGATAAGTTCAATAGCACCTATAAATCTGTAGATGACAATGAGAACCAGCTATAAATCTGTAGATGATTAAACTGTAAAGGGCAACCAGAGACAGCTTAAGCTTATGCTTGTAATCAGAATTATATAAGCGGTCCATGTGCCTACTGATTGACCTTTGCCATAACTAGCTCAAGAACAGTTGTTTAAGTCATTAAGTTGAAAGGTCCTACCTTAATCCTACTTCAATCCAGTGGCTTTACACAAAAGAGTAAAGAACACACCTAGAAGTTGCAAAATTAAGATTAACAAAAAGCTGAACACTAGACATTGCAATAAGATGCACCTATCCACTCTATCAATCAGATATAGTTATAGGGGTCTATTTTTTCGGGTCTATTTCATACCAACAAGGATATGCAACCATTGAATGACTATAATTCTTAAGTGAGCAAACAAAAACAATGTCACAAAATAATACTATCTAGGATAATGTGAAACTATAGGAACTCAACATACTGGCTAAATATGTCTTGCATGTTCATTCCACCACCTCTGCCCCCGCTAGCAGTATGTTGTTTAAGACCCTCTTCCCCATAGCGATCATATATATTCCTCTTTTCACTGTCCGAAATCACTTCATAAGCTGAAAATATCCCAAAAAATGAGAGTCAATCAAACAATTATCAATCTAAGCACCAAACTAGTAGGGGATAATCTAGATCCATTCAGCATCCTATACTGGTAAGCATATACATTAGATAATTAATCATATAAAACTAAACAAAACATACCATTACTGATTTCAGCAAATTTCTTATTAGCCTCTTCATTTCCCTGATTCTTATCAGGGTGATACTTCAACGCAAGCTTCCTATAAGCTCGTTTGATCTGTTCATCCGAAGCACCTTTTGGAATTTGCAAAATATCATAGTAACTCTTCCTGCACACATCAAACAAACATTGTCACGAAAAGAAAAAAACACAAAACACAACGGAGAAAAAGGAGAGGAACTCGTAATCAAAACTCACGCAGCAATGGCAATTGACAACGTGTACGATAAACAACACAACAAGATGAGCAACTTTGATCTTCTATGCGCCATAACTCGTTAGGCACACAGATCTAAGGAATCAAAAATTATTTCTCACAACCAGAGAGATTGAATCGATAGCTTCGGGTTTTCGTTAACTGGATCTACTAGAACAATCTAGAATTTGCGCAGAATTTATGAATATGAATTTGTGTTCATTTTACAGCAAAAGCTTAAAGAATATTGAACCGCGGAACGGGGCGGACGTTTGAATATTGAACAAAACGACTGACTTCACTGCTGAGACGTGTTCATGCCAAAAGCGACCAATAAGAGAGGACTACAACATGTTTTAGCCAATAGTATATCTCCACGTGTATAAATGCAGCTTTACTGACACTAATAATATTTTCTTTTCTTATTTTGATATACAAAATAAAGAAATGTTTCAGGTGTCTGGGCAGGACAATGCAATTTGGGCTGCTAGGATAACTTGACATCTTGACATTGGGCTAGATACATATTTGAATGATTTAAAAAGGTAAAGTAAGTTTTGATGTACTAATAGTACTATATTTATCAAAATAAAATAGTGCATATTATGTAATCTATGTATGAGTTCATAGATACATATATTTTTTCTATTGCCACTCGGTGTCCGGAACCCACATTAGAGCTCCGATTAAATCCGGATCACGTTCTGCAGGGTCCATTAGGAGGTAGCGCTCCCAACAGAATTTTCTCCATACCCAGGGCTCGAACCCAAGACCTCTGGTTAAGAGTGAAGCACTCCTACCAGTGCACCACAACCTATGTTGGTCATAGATACATATTTAGAAGAAGAAAAAGGTGTGTGTATCTTAATATTAGATACATGCTATTAAATATGTATTTTATTGACATATTCATCAAAAAATTCTATTCATCCAATGTATTTGTGCATAGATACATATTTTTTATTAGAAAAAATATAAGTATCTAATATCGAATATTCAAGATTTATGTGATTAGTTTAAGAATTTGTAATTACATACCTTTTTGAAAGAAAAAAGTATTTGTTGACT
This sequence comes from Solanum stenotomum, assembly GCF_019186545.1. Classification (NCBI taxonomy): domain Eukaryota; kingdom Viridiplantae; phylum Streptophyta; class Magnoliopsida; order Solanales; family Solanaceae; genus Solanum; species Solanum stenotomum. The sequence goes on from NC_064282.1 coordinate 25,120,482, forward strand.
TGGATTAGTTTGGTTTCGCCATTCGTGCTTATTACATGTGTTTGAGTTTGAGTTTTTCTATTAAAATTGAGGGGAAAATTGATATAGAAAAAAGAGAAATCTCGCAAATTTGTAAAGTAGGGTTACTAAAATTGGGAGAAAAATTGATAGAAAAGGAAGATAATGTGTCACGTAGCTCTTTTGTGAAGTGAGAGAGATGGAGGGAGAAAGAATGACGAGGGAGAGAGAAAGAGTGACATTGGAGAGAGGAAGAGAGAGGAGGGAGGGAGAAAGTGTGATGAGCAAGAGAGGAAGAAAGAGCGGCAAGCGAGAGAGGACAAAGGGGAGAGATTTGTTGAAAGTATTGTAGTATCGCTAGGTTGTATACTTTTCAAATCTATAGACACAATACATTGAATAGATATACTAGCCATATTTATTTAGATATGTAGTTTTTTCTACTTTCTACTAATAGGACCGTATCTCATCCTACTTCCTAGTTCTTCCTCAAACTTATTTTATGTTAGGAGTGTTCACGATTTGAGTAAAAATGATCCAAATTGACAAATGAAATCAAATAGCAATTGGGGCCGCCGCGCCCAACAAAAGAGGCTCTCGAAAGACAATTTTGAACCTTTCTTTGTTCCTTTTTCAATTAAATAAATCAATTTCATTCAGGTTTAATTTGGTTTGGTTTTACATTTGTCAAAATCGGTAATATTTATTTTGATTTTGTTCAAATAAATCGAAGAAATAACTGAATCAAATCGATAAATTATATACATATGTTTAGTAACTATATATACATAATATATTTTTATGAATAATTTTAAGTGTCTTATATTGTTTTTATCAAAATTTATTCATCATGTATTTATGATAGCAAAAAAGCCTAAGAGAAAAATATTTATCTTGTTGATTTCATGTATATGAGCGCCTATAACAGTTCTTAGTGGGATTGAGAATGTCAATCTTTTCCTTGTCTAGATCAAAAGTGATGAATTTTGGAGTTTCATTCACAATAAACCGGGGAGAAGTTATTAGACATGACATGGCGCAACTTCATATTCAGATAGGAAGAAGTGGAGGCCGCATATTAAGGTAGAAGGCTAGTAGGGATAGAGTGTTGTCTTGCCATGTAGAGGTTTAGTGCATGTCATAGGACTCGTCGTGCCCTTAAACTTCTTGTCATATGTTTATTGTATTTCAATTATCACATTATTTTGTGTTGTTACTTTTCTCTCTCTTATATTTTTTTCATTGTTTCTTCTTCTTTTACCGAGTTTGATATACTTGAGTCGATAGTCTTTCGAAAACAGTTTATATACCTCCACGAGGTAATGGTAAGGTTTGCGTTAGAGTTGTTCAAAATCAAATCAAAATTGATAACCTGAACAAAAAAAAAGTTATTGATTTATTAATAATGAGTTATTGGTTTAGCGGTTTCGGTAATATTTTTTTAATTTTTCTTATCATCGGGTTATCGGTTGTTAACGTTTTGAAGCTTTTTCTTAATGGGTTAAGCGATAAACCAATAGTAATTAAATAATTATATTTATATCATTTGGTATATAATGTCATTGACTTAGAGTTTAGTTTCAAACTTCTATTTTAAGTTGTCTCAAAGTTTCGGTTATTCTATAACTTGACAGTGATTGCTTTTGAGCAAGATGCATCATAGCCATGTGCATGGTTTATTTGGTTTGTCACCTTATTTCTAAGTGATTTTCCATGTTTTTTTTTGTTGTGAAATCTTAACGGTTAAATCGATAACTGAACTCATAACGATCAATAATCGATAAACCAATAACTGATAATTAAATATCTTTAATTAACAGTTCTATAACGATTTAGCATGTCTACAAACCGATAATCGATAAGTCAAACCGATTAATTTCAAAACCAAACCGATATGCAACCCTAGTCAGCGTGCACTCTATCCTCCTTATACCCCACTTTATCGGATTTCACTAGATATGTTTGTTATGCCGTAATTTTACTATATTTAGAAAAATCACTTTTTGAAATGTTCTAAGTATAAAACATTTTAAGAAAAATACTTAGAAAAGAGTCGCCACTTAATTTTTTAAAGAAATTAAAAAAACTTATAATTTTCAAAGATTTAAACAGAAAAAACATTTGAAAATACCCAAGAGGGTTCGAAATTCAATTTACACTTCGAGAAGGGTTTAAGCATTCGAAGTGTCCGCTAATATGCGGTTGACCTGCGACTTGACTAAAATATATTTTGACTATTTTTAGGAAAATGGTTTAACATAAAAGAAAATATGACAATTTACAATATTCAGTTAACTTTGAAAAATAGTTAAATAACGAACATTTTATATTTCATTTTTTATTTTTTAGAGATTGAGATCCAAAATGAAATATTTGAATTAAATTACAAGTGATTTAAATATTAATAAAACTAGATTAATTAGAATTTATTTAATTCATTTTAAACCAATTTAATAAATTAAAACATGAAAATCATTTCTTAATTGACTAACCTAAACACTTTAACTTAAAAACAATTTTAAAGTGAATAAAATGTGATTAAGTGAAAAAGTATTAAAGACATCTCTTTTTCAGAACCAAAAGTTCTAACTTAATTGAAGATATAAAATTTGACCAATATATATACTTGATTAATAAAATAAATGAACACAACAAGTGAAATGTATTAAAATAAATCAACACATAGAAAATGACTCATCTTTTTGGGGGATCTAATTAAGTTATTTAAAGTTAGAGTTAAATAAGATTAGTCAACACATAATCAAATCATTAGAAGAGTAAAAGAGATAATGAAATTGGGTCCCTTATTGGGCCAATTTCGCTGTATTTTTAAGCTTTAATTCAATTCCCATTTTGCGTATACACCAGATGTATATCAGTGTATATGAGCATATATATATTATCTCTTTTCATGTATCTCTTGCTCCGAACACATGTATTTTTCTCCAGCCCTGTATTTCTACATTTCTTACCTGTATATGAGTGTATACTGATGTATATCAATGTATACACGTTATACCTCGGCCTATTTTCAGCTTTCTGAGACTGGTTTTCAATTTCCAGCCCCTATACAGCCCTATTCGAATGACCCGGCTGACTCAAAGAAAAGAAAAATTGGGCCTCTATGGTCCAATCATCGAAATGCAACGAGAGGGTGGAAGCCCATGAGGTTTCAGATATATTTCACATGCAACAAAAAAAAAAATTTATGCCGATAATAATATGTCAAAACCATACCTTTAACGGATGATAAAGACCAATCAATTGCAATATTATAAACATGACAAAATGAATACGACTTTACCATCCTTAAACCAAAGTAAAACAGATTGATCGAATTACGCAATGTAAGCAACACAAATATCAACGGCTCAAAATTCAGTAATAGTTTTGGCTCTCAAACTAAAACAATTATTGATCAAGTTTAATAATCCTTGCATACTATATGCCAATGAACAACTAGCAAACTTGATAATTCAATATTGAAACAAACATAAATAAGAGAATCGACCTCATATTGATACAAAGGGGTATTCCTACATGAGTCATCATCCACATAAAGCCCAAAGACAAAATACATCAATGTCAACATCATACAACTTACCATGAAACTTACAAAGCTAGCACCAATGAACAGATTCTAAGGAAAACATACTAAACAAATCAAGCTATTATTTTACCATTTGTTAATGCACTTAAACACCAACAACACTAAATATGAATCAGCCGAACTTTAAATTAATATCACGACTAACCCATGGAAACAATTAAGAACATGTACTTCATGTCAAAATAGTATCAATCTGGCGATAACTAATCATCGAACAACCAACAAGATAGCGATTTCCCAAGATAGCGATTTCCCAAGATTAACAAGAACAGATAACAAAAGAGATGAAGAGAAAGTTATCGGAGTGAACGGGTTACCTTTTCTGGGTAGCGAACAAAGAATGGGACGAGCATGGGAGCAACGATTCCGCACCGAATACGACTTCAAAATTCGAGCAACAAATTAGAACATTGGGATGGCTTCAAACAGGGACCCTTTAGAACTTAGAACTAAATTGTATTAGGATTTCTTAAATGTAAAAATTGGTTGTTCAAAAAAAACTCTAACATATATCCTTTCCCAATATTTTTTTTTGAAGTGATCAAAAGAGATGAATATATTGATGAAAATTAGGGGGAAATCGGGTGAAATTTCCAATTTGAAATTCGGACTCTTTTGCCCCTTTTCAAGATAACAGTGGAAGGGATTTGAAAATTCCTTAGAAAAGGGGAAAAGAGACGTGAGGGCGATGGATCTGCAAGGTATGGGTTCTTGCAGGGTAGGAGACGCGATTTCCGAATTGATTTAGCGTGAAGAAGATGAAGGCAAGCATGGGGTGGGGTCGCTTGGTACTGGGTATGTACGTATGGTATTGTTGTCGGTTGTACGTATTGTATTGTTTGGAAGGAGAAGGGTATGGGGTTGGTTGGTTGTGGGTGTTGCTGGAAAAAGGGTATTGAATTGGAATTATTGTTGAGTTGTTGTTTGGAATGGGCTGGAATTATTGAAATGGGTTTATGTATGGAGAATGGGTTGTTGGGTTGGAATTGATGTTAAGGATTGCTGGTTAAAGGAAATTAAACTTGGGCAGTTGACAAAAAAGGGGCCCAAATTTGGTCTTGCAAAGGGGTTGAATAAATTGGTAAGGAAGTGGCTATAATTGCAATTACAAGGGATTAGAATTAGAACCAATTGGAGTTAAAAACTTAGCCGATTTGAATTTAATTGGTGAATTCGGCCAAAAGTTAAATAAGATGAATTAGTATTAAGTAATGAGCTTCTTAATATTAATCAAGTGAAATAATTGATTTTTAAAATATTAACTATTAATTAATTAAACTAATTGGCAAAATTTAAAGCAAAACTAAACCTTTTGAGACGATTTTCAAATAAAAATATACTAATTATATACATAACTATAAAAACATATTTATTATTTTTTTGAAATTATAAAATTGACAAAACTTACATAAAAATAACTCGAAAAATATTTCAAATTTCATAAAAGCTAATTAATTCAAATTTATAGCCATCACTTTAAAATACACTAAAAATATAAAATCTTTTGACATGATTTTCGGATATTTATAGGATATACTTATTTCATACATAATGATATAAAACATATATATTATTAAAAAATACAAAAGTGATAGACTAATTAAAAACTCGCAAAAAATATTTTTATTTTATTTTTTTGAAAATTTATGAAACTAATTATTTTAAATCGTTTGAAATTGAAGAAGCTCGATGATTAATCTATAATGTGGAGGTCCAAAATTGGGTGTCAACAATGTTTTTGTTGAATTCACAATAAATTTAGTGGTCGGAAGTTCTTTAATGCTAATCGTTCTAACTACATTCTTTTTAAATGAAGTGTTGCCTTTGTTTTCTTTTTTTTTAATAAATCATTTCTTTTATTTTCGTGTATAATTAATTACTGGAACAAAATCAATAACAATAAACCAATAAATATAGGGAAAAGACTCCATTATTCCACCGAACTTTGAGAAAAAACTTATTTATGTCATCCGTTAAAAGTTTGGCTCATCTATGCCACTACCCTTTGAGAAAAGATTCATCCATGCCTTTATTTTTTAACTTCGATTTTGCGAAACCATTTCTTACCTCAACAAGACCCCAAATAACTTTTAGCACCTTTCAATTGGAATTTTGGATCAATAAACTATTTTTGTTTCTTCTTCATCAAGAAGACCAAGAACACGTGACAAACATGAAGAACTCTGATCCCGAATTTCCAACTTCTTCAATTCTTCACGAAATTACCTCAAATTCCAAGAGTAGCTTCCCTCCGAGCTAGATACCAAAACTCAATATCTTTTTGAGCTCAAATTCAGCCTAACTCAACAAGATTCACCTGAAATTTCTTTAAAGTTCAAAACTTCTAACATTCTTTGTAACAAACAGAAATCCTCACTATATTAATAAGAGCATTGGAACATGATTACAACCTTAAGATTCTAATTGCAATAATTAAACTATCGAATTATAAATGAAATATTGAAATAACGAGTAATTAAAGATAGAAGAAGAATGGAGATGAGAAGATTAAACTCTAGAAGAAAAAGAGAGGACAATCATTTTCTTCAATATGCATAACCCTTTTGTGTCAACTCAAAGACCTATTTAACCAATTGATAGTTGCGCCTAGATCCCAAATAAAACTCTCCAACATTTTAATCAGCCCAATAATCTTAAATGGACCATCTTCATTCATCACTTCCAGCCCATAGGCCCTTATGTAGTTAGTTTGGTTCACAACAATACTCTGCCCTGAATCGAGAACCATGTCCTCAAGGTTCTGCAGTAGCATAGACTGTTGGTTTAGCTGGTTAGTGCATTGCTTGAGCCTAGAGTTGCACCAAAGAGGATAAATTTGGGCCGCTTAAAAAAGTTTCAATTTGCAGGGGAGAATCAAATACTTGAGCACTTCGAAAGAGCGACAAAGTTGCTTTCCCAAAGGATTACCTAGCTGCAATCTCATGGAGTGTTATCGATGAGGTTGGGGTCTAACCAAAAACCAGTTGCCAACTTCCAAAATTTCAGCACAATAAGAAACAAGTGAACCACCTTTAAGTTGAATAGATTCCACCCACATCGTTGCACACCTCCAAAGCACTAAGAAGTTGTGTTGATGTTGAAATGCTTTTGTTAATCTAGGTAAGATTAGAAAAACATAACATAGTAGTTCACAAATATCATGTTCTCCATCTGCCACTTGACATAGTTGCAGAGTAACAAAGCAACTAAATATGATCAGATAGTAGCAAACTAATGCAAAAAATGACCAAAATGATTGTGTAGTTTCAGCAAGAATGATGGAGAGATATGTCATCTTAATGAATTTCCCTGTCCTTATCCAAAAATTCAACAAAAAGTTACTGAGCTTTGCTTGTAATAACAGAACTTATATCACCCTCCTTTTAGGTCCTTTCTCATCCGAAATATCCCAATGACTGAATTGCAATGTCAAACAGTAATATGGTGATGTGTTTGTATAAAACACAGTGATTTGAGTACTCGATGACACCACCTGATAGCTAGAGAGTGAATGATAGGAAGGAAAAACATATTCCTTGCTCAACATGCCAAACAAGAGTGACGTGAGAAACTTCGAATGCGGTGGATTTGAAACATGTTTTTCCAGTTGTGGTACCTCATTTGTTGTGGGATATGCGAAATTAAACAAGACAACTTTAGAGCTTCAACTTGAGGCTTATCACTATCATTATTCATGACTTTAGATCCATATGGATAAACAACAAGCAAGAATTACCACCCTTTTTTGTTCGCCAAACTCATGCACCATGTAAATTCACAAAGAGAAATAAGATAATGCACACGACACTGCCATCCGGGATCCCACACTAGAATAACTGAGTTAGCATATGCAATGGAGCAAAACATGATAGTAGATCTCAACAATAGTAATGGTTTCACTTTCATGGTAGAACGTGTTAGAGGCTTGGATTTGAAACTTATTCCTGGATCTCATACACAAAAATTTACTACAGTTTCTTGAACAACGACATTGAGGGATGTCGCACCAGGATTAAATGGAAATTGACACAAAATATTGTGAGCATTTAATTCCTCAGTACAGTTTTCATGCTCTACAACAAGTATCGTGTCATCCAAAGGCATGCTACTAGGTGGAATGCTATCCCCAATCTCCAAAGAAAAATTATCAAGACATAGATCCTCAATTGTCTTAGGCTCCAAGAAAAACTCCACACAATGCATTTCTTCAAATTTCTCAAATTCAATTTTCTGTTTACTAGAGCCACGCACAGAAGAAGTTGCAGTAACATACCTTAATGACATATCTCTTGGGGAACATTCATCGAACACCTGACTTTCGTTAATGGAAGAAGTCTCTTGTACCAAATCTTCTTCTATGGATATTTCATTCCCAATTTGAAGAGTTCTCATGCCTTTGAGAGTTGCAATCACAACCATACTTCCGGTAGGCAATGCCAAGTAATTCACCTTTGTATACTTCTTAGGCAATATCTCGAGCAGATGGTCTGCCTCCATGTTTCCATTTGTGACAACATCTTCCAAATCAGATGAGTTTGTGATATGGCTTAGAGTTACAACTGGAGAGGTAGAGGTTGCTGGAGGAATAAATTTAGCATTGTGCACATAGTCCATATAGAATCGTGAAGTGTCTACCAAACTCACCGAAGTTGTTCGCTGTGGAAATCGCATAAGCAATTTTTCTGTAAAATGCTTCCAATCGAAGAATCGTTTGTTACGATGCAGCCAAGTAAACCAAGTAAGAGCTTCACCATCAAGGTAGAAGTAAGGAAGAGGTAGCCAGTCCTTCTGGGAGAAGTCAAGACAGGTGAAATACTGTTCAGCCCGAAGAATCCAACCTTCTGGGTCGTTGCCACCACTAAATTGATCCAATACTGTCGTTACCATGTAGAGTACGAACAATGAAAGCACCAATGTAACAAACCGAAATCCTCACTATATTAATAAGAGCATTGGAACATGATTACAACCTTAAGATTCTAATTGCAATAATTAAACTACCGAATTACAAATGAAATATTGAAATAACGAGTAATTAAAGATAGAAGAAGAATAGAGATGAGAAGCTTAAACTCTAGAAGAAGAGGAGAGGACAAACATTTTCTTCAATATGCATAACCCTTTTGTGTTAACTCAAAGACCTATTTAATCAATTGATAGTTGGGCCTGGATCCCAAATAAAATTCTCCAACATTTTAATCAGCCCAATAATCTTAAATGGACCAGCCTCATTCATCACTTCCAGCCCATAGGCCCTTATGTAGTTAGTTTGATTCACAACATTCTTTAATGGTATATTTTTTTCCCAACTCCTTAGACTCAAGTATTTCGTTGATTCAAATCAAAATACACTATATAAACTCACTAATAAAATTAATATAGACTAACTTGATATTTGATTTAGTTTTATTGTTTGAGATCGGCTATATTAGTTTTCACTATCATAAATATTATATTTCAGTCCATAATATTTCAATATTTGTAATTCTATAATATACCATGATAATTATTAAAGGGTGCCAATGTTTCTTTAACGAAATATATTGAAAGCAAGTTTCTATATCTCCGTAATTGCGCTCAAAGTTTGGTTCTGCATATGTAGAGAACTTTTAATAAGTATTTTGTCGAATTCAGTAGCGGACCTAGTATTTGTACCAAGTAGGTTCAATGTACGAAAAAGAAAATTCACAAAAAACTAATAAACTAAATTTTGTTAATTAAAATTAATTAATATATAATTATTATTAATAATATTTCGATTTTATTTAATAAATAATTTAATCAAAATAAGAGGCCAAGCACAAGAAAAAACGTTCAGCCAAAAAGCAATGAGGAATTTGAAAATATAAAACTATTTTCAATTTTTTTTAAAAGAAAGAACTTACAAAGTGTATTTTTTTTTAAAAAAATTAACAATCATTTACATTGAAATAGCATTCCTAAATTATACTACATATCTTGAAAAAAGTAAAATAATGTATGTAGTGTGTGTTGGTTTCGAGCTCAGGTCCCTCCTAATAAAATGAACCCGTTCAAGTGAGATCAATTATATATATACTTATATTTTCAGAAGACAAACCAAATATATTTATGTATATCGTGTAATTTTTTATGAAGTGGGTTCATCTGAATCCTCTTGACACAGCGTAGGTCTGCCCCTGTCAGCGATTAAAAATAAATTAAAACTTTTGAGTTGATGATCGTGAGAAAAAGAATCAGAAGATTACGTCTTTTTCATTAAATTTTATAAAGACGGTAACTTTCACATAAATTATTGAAATATAAATATCATAGTTTGTCTCTATTTTTCCTTTCTTGATTGCTATTTTTCAGGAATGAAACTTAATCGCTTACAAATTGACACCCCCGAATTTATAAGCGACTAAATTTTTCTCCTGAAAAATAGCAATCAAAAAAGGAAAAATAGAGACAAAGAATGAAAACTTCTATTTCAATAATTTATGTGAAGTTATAATCTTTATAAAATCTAATGAAAAAAAATATTATCCTCTGATTCTTCTCCTCACGATCATCAACTCAAGAGTTTTGTTATGTTCTTGAATCAACGAAATACTTGTTGAAACTTCATCACAAATGCGGAGCCAAACTTTGATCACAATTTCAAAAATATGGAAACTCGTGGCTCACAACTTTAGAGATGAAGACTTGCAGATCACCACTAAAGAGCAAAGATTATCTATGTTGTGAGTTAGGATTTGAGAGGTATTTTGGTCTTCAAGTACTTTTAGAGGACTTTGGATTTAAAGAGCATGAGTTGTAGTCGTTTGTCAACTTAACAGACTGACTCAAATGTAATTTGGATTTTATTTAAGTCATACAATTTTTACTTAAATATTAATCCAATTTGACTTGGTCAACATATAATGAAGTTAAGGATTAATCTAAAATTTAATATGCATTTATTAACAAAATTTCATTGTCTACAATTGTGATGATCATAATATGACGTTTTAAAAATAAAATTTTATTGAACCGTACTAAAATCAAAAAATAACACTGACAATTAAAACGATTTCAAAGAATCTAATTTGAATTATACATCATTAAGTAATAAAAAAAATTGTTATGCTATGAGTTTTTTAAAATAATAATATAATCAAATTGAACAATTGACACCCTAAGTAATTATATTTCTTCTAATTGTATAAGAGTCTTGAAGCACACATGTGTTCGTCAACATGTGTGCTTCTTGGTATTAGCATTAAATTAGTGGACTTTTTTTGTCATTATAAATGAAACCATTTTGGAATTTCAAAGTAAATTAAAGTGTCCCTCATTCATTTCAAATATAAAATATAAAATAAATCTTCTTCATTTCTGTTGTGTTGGGTATTAATTTTACGGAAAAGGGTCAAAATTGTCCCCGAACTATATGAAATAGATCATTTATACCCTTCGTTACATTTTGTGATCAAAAATGCCCCTGCTGTTATCCTAAGAAACCACAAATATCCTCAAGAGTTAACACCCCAAATTTTTGTTGATGTGGCAAGCCACGTGGGACTAATCCTTCCACCTAAGCGTTGCCAATTAGGATTCACTACAAAAGAACTAGACCTTTAGCGGCAACAACAGCCGCCACGAAAGCCCAGAAAATCGTCACTAAAAGCTTTTAACATTAAATTCTAATTTTGTGTTGTTTTCTTCATTGTTTTTAAAAAACCAAATATGATATCGATTAAGTAGGAATTTGAAGACACTATATATTTTATTTTTATGTCATATGTAAATGTATAAAATGTACAATGATGCATTATATATATATAGTAGGAGATTTGAATCGAGAAGTAATTTTGATTATTTTTCGTAATAATATTGGATGTTTTTAATATGGATATTGCAAGTTATTTATTTTAGAAAATTAGGTCGCAATCGAAAATTAATTATCATATTTTTTTGTTGAAAAAATAGGTTTTACTAGCGAATGGTTGTTGGAGCCTTAGTCGCCACTAAAAATCACTCATAACCTTTAGTGGCAATATTTTGGAATTTTGTGGCGACTTTGTCGCCACTAAAAGTCAAGTTCTTTTGTATTGAATCTTAGTTGGCAATGCTTAGGTGGAGGGATTAGTCCCATGTGGCTTGCCACGTCACTAAAAAATTGGTGTGTTAACTCTTGAGGGTATTTGTGGTCTCCTGGGATAACTGCAGGGATATTTTTTATCCCAAAATGTAATGAAGGGTATAAGTGGTCTATTTCACATAGTTCAGGGGCAATTTTGACCCTTTTCAATTAATTTTATAGTTGTGGGGCCCCCCAACTTCCATTTACCTTTATCACAACTCTTTCTATTTCTTAATAAGTATAAGTAAAAGATTATATTTATTTTGTTTTAATTTATTTGATTTATTCTAATTTGGTATGAAGTTTAAGAAGAAAAAATTTAAATTTTGGGGTCTTAAATATGTTACGTGAAAAGTTCAAACTTAAAAGATTGTTAAAAAGAGATAGAATAGTTATTTTTAAATAGAGTGAAAAAAGTAGATCAAATAAATTAAAATGAAAGAAGTACTAATATTGTAGAAATAAAATATAATATGCTCTTTTATTCAAAAATTTGAAAATTTATTTATATTTTCAGTTTCGTATATCTTTTAAAAAATCTCTTGTCTTGTTTTCGTGAATTAATTTGTGCATATATTCAAACGATGTTTTCGAATTTAAGATATATATTTATACCCGAGTTTAGTACTTCCTCTATTTTAGTTTATTTATATTACTTTTATTTTCAATATGTTATATATTTAAAAATTACGTAAAAAAATCTATAAAAGCACAATAATTAAAAAAATAAAATAAATGAAATATATAATCTTAAAATAACGTAAAAATACTATAATTATAATAATTAATAGCTTCGAATATTTTTTTAAAAAGCATATAAAATTTGATTAATTTTTCAAATTCTAATTGTGCCACATAAATTAAGACATAGAGGGTAATATATATTAGTTAAAATTATTTAAAAATTTATTGTGAATCACAATAATTAACAACTTAAATTTTTTTTTTTTTTTAAATGATTCTTAAAATTTCAATTGTATCACATAAATTGAAACTAAAAAAGTAACATATATTGGGCCCGTGCTGAAACGGGTGTCCATATCTAGTCTTTTAATATAAGAATTTTCTAAGAAACGCTAGCCTTTTCTTGATATCACCAATACAAATCTAGTGATCATATAGTCCAACAAAGCTTCCATTTCTTTTTCACGTAGTTGCCAATAAAGTAGGGTTATGGAAAATAATAGTAGAGTAATTAAGGAAGAATCTACCTAGAGTGAGATTAGACTCTTTTGGTCGCAATGCTACATAAATAGAGCAAGGAAATTAAATGGCGGTGTTTAATAGTAGTTATTATTTGTCTAATTACATTTTTTTTTAATAATAGTTTGCTACTATTGATTTTGTATAGTTTTTTAAGAAATTATAAATAGAAGGATAATTTTACTATATCACCCTTTGAATATAATAATACATATAGTGTCTTGAAAATGTAATAGGAAAATGATTATAATTAATTATAAGAATAAATTATGAACTAAGTGTAAAATTATCCATTGATTTCATAAAGTAAATACGTATTAATGATATTTTAAAATAGTATAGTGAATAACTATTGTTGGACGGAGGAAGTAATTCTCAACTGTCACTTTTTTCTTGTTTATGATTTGGTTCATAAACGAGTTGACTTGTCTTCAAATTAGACAAGTTTTCAGGGACTTAGATGAGTGGCTTTTTTTGTTATCTCCTGTATTCATGTTAGTCAAAAATATATAAATAAAAAAAGATGAAATTGACAGAATAATTTTTAATCCGAGTCCATAGAAATCACTGTGTTTCCTTAAGAAATTTAATCCTCTCACTGTACTCGAGGTTGCAGATCAATTCCTCCCAAGATAAAACGGATTAACCTATTAAAGAAGTAGCAGTACCTCAAACTTCAATAACTTCAGCGAACGCAAGAACAGTAACAAGAGCACACACAGACTCAGTCGATCGACAATTTTATTTATGTAAGAAAATGTATGCAGAGAGGAAATTTTTTTTTCAGTGTTTCAAAAAACGAAAAAGACTTCTTATTTATAGCCATTTGCAGCAAGGAACGCGTCTGTTCAGAAAAATCTGTTTAGATACATTTTTTCCAGAACATTGTGTCCTTTGGGAAAAGTAACGACTTTTCGGAAGGATTACCGTTTGGGAAAAATAACGACTTTTTGGAAGGATTACCATTACACATGAATTTCAAATAAATTCAATTGCGCCAAATTAATTCTGTTATTTAATTAACATTCTGAATTAATTTATAAGAGAAAGGAAATGATTTAACAAGATTGATTAAATAAATTTTGTCCAAAAATATTATCAATCAATCATTTGCCAAATCCAAATTCGAAGTCGAAGCCGAGCGAGCCACGACGACGGCGCGAGGGGCACCTTCTTCTTAACCCTTTAAGAACTAAAGGAAGTGTTTCCTAATATAAGGACAACAATTTCCTTTCTTTTACCGATATGATATAAATGACCTTTCATTTGCACTTTTGCAATGATGACTTTTCATTTTCCCTACAAAATTGGTTCCCCCACTTTCATTGGTTCTTCCACTTTCCATTTTCTCTTTTTTTATTTCCCATTCACACCTTGCTAAACCCAACATTTTTTTCTTCCATTACAACAAATTTAAAATTTTGAGTCAATTATTTAGTTGTAATAATAAATATTGTTAAAAACTCTCAATTGACGCTAAATGTATTGTTACTATTAAATATATCTTTTGTCGCAGGAAATCAACTGATCAAGTAAATTTGCCATAAAAAAACAATTCAATGCTTTATTTTGTTTTCTCTTCTTAGTCAACCAAGTCCTTTTATCCACTATATACTTATTTCTACTTGATAATTTATATTTCATAAACTTAAACATATTTTAATTTAGGAAAAGTTGTGTGGATAAGCAAACATATATTAGTTAATTAGTTAACATAATTACAGTTTGTTTTAATAACAATTCACGATCTACTTTTAGTTATAATTACGCGATTTAGTTTTTTAGATTTGTATAATTCACACTTTTGTATAATTCAGAATTATATTTGTATAACTTGTGTATAATGTAATTTTTTATAATATAATTTGTATGACTGTTTAAAGTTCAGATGTTTGTGTTTGTATAAATTTGATATTTCGAGTTTATACAAAAATTGCTGAATTATACAAACTCATCTGCAAATTATACAAACGAGACAGCTTAAACTGTAGCTACAGTCCGTAAATATATGCATTTTATAGTATAGTTCTGAAGCATAATTCAATTTAATATAAAGACTATTCACAAAAGTTCCACAATTTAGCTTTGATACTACCATCTCATGACTGTAATCACCTATCTTTCCCTTAATATTAAATTTGTATCACTCAAATGATATTACTCGTTTATTTTATTTAACACAATGTCATTAATATAAATATGAAATTTAAGCATTTGTCATATTCTAATTAGACTTAACCAATAAACAAGTATGCTATCTAATCAGAGTAAATGCACGCCATGATAATTGATGTTCATATCATATGTATTGTCTTATCAAATATTTTATAAAAGTCAATATTGTAGAAATATGAAATTAATCAACGGGGTTCTATATTATTCTTTAACCTTCGCACGATAAAGTAAATTAGTTTATTTAGGGTGTATTCAGTACAATAAAAATTATTTTCCAGAAAAATAAGTTGGTTTTTAATTTATTTTTTTTTGAGTTCGATACGTAAATAAAAAAATATATAGACAAATATCATGGTAGATGGGGTAAGGGTGCAGGATGATGGGGATAAAGATAAGTGTATTAAAAGATGAGAATGACACAATCAATATAAAATATTATTTGTAGCATTTGTTTTCCCTAATTCTACTAGAAAAGACGTTTTTCTTATTTTTGAAAAATAAATAAAGAAAATATCGATCGAACCCACCGTTAGCGTTCTTTTGCTTTCTGTGTTTCTAATCAATGTGTACAAATAGAAGGATGCCTAATATGAAACACTTGTTTTCGATCAGTAAATTATTGAGCATGACTAAAGCTTAACTTTCTGTCGGCAAGTCCATTTTGATGTTACATATGAACTGACCTGATATCTAAATAGGTAAAATAAGAAGCTTAATTAATTCTCATGAAAAAATAAAAGTTTGTAGCTTTGAGTAGAAACTTTGGGGTAAATCATATTGAAAAATAATTTTTCATTAGTTTTTTTTTTTAATGAATCAAACATTTTTTTAAAAAAAATGCTAGTGGATTATGTTGAGATTTGGACTTAGGAGTTAGAATCGATCATTACCTGCTATGATATTATGTTAAATTGAAACATATCTTGTTTTAAAGTTTAAGTTGGTAAAAATAACATATATTTATTTACTTTATTTTATTTTATCTAATACTGTCAAATAAATTCCCTATCGTATCCAATATTGTCAAATAAAATGAAACATATGATTCCGCCGATTTATTGAAATGGAAGTGTTCTTATTTTTCTATTATTCTCGTATTATTTGCAAAAGGCTAAACTAAAGCAGTACATTGATTCAAGTGGAATAAATAATTTACCGTATACAAATAAGAATATGTCAATTTTTGGGTATGATCAAATAAAGAAGGGAAAATTGTCCCTCAAATATTCATAAATTTTCGTTTTTGTCCTCAAAAGTTGATATATTAGACTTAGCACATTCATTTAAAATTTATATATATGCACTTTTGATCTCTATGCTGGAGATTTTCACAAATTTACCGAATTATTAATAATTATAACATTTGGTTATTCATTTATTGTATTAAGTTTGTATTGTTACTTCATATTTAGAATAATATAGTTATGTAGATCTAGAAAAAGTTTTTAATATATATGTATATCATGTATAAAAGACGTTAAATGCACACCATTTAATCATTTGAATAAATTATAATATGACGATAAAATTTGATATTTGCCGACAAGTGAAGAATCAAAAAAATATTATTATCTGAATATGCATTAAGAAGTAGGATTCAAACCCACGATCCCTAATTAAGCATAAAAAAGTACTTGCCATTACTTTACAATTCGAATTGGTTACTACATGTTTAGCTTTTAACTCTTTGTACCAATGGATCATAAAAATACTCCTTCCATTTTTTTTTACATCGGGGTTGAAGATTTTAAAAAAATAAAATCTTAAACATACTATAACATTATTATAACATTATATTAAAAAAAAATCGACAAAAAATTACGTTATTTATACATATATATTTTTATTGTATGTACATATATAGTAGATGTTATTGACCCTCATTTGACTTTTTCCTATGTTCACTTCTTTATATTTTGAACTTCATAAGTGTAAATTTTAATTGCTCGAAATTATTAACATTCCACCTACCAAACTAATTCCTTACATAGTTACATGGTATAATGTGTTGGGAAAATAATTTTGATATCTAAAAAAAAAACTCAAAACTCTTGTCTATGTTCTTCTATATATTAATTAATAATTGAAGTCTTGTTAATGATCGTTAGTATATTTTATTATAGTTGAATATCTAGTATTGATTAATCAGTATTCTGATATTATTCCTAACATTAGTTACTCACCCGTGATTTTCAATATTTTCCAAAACAATGTAAGGCGTCGTTTTGATTAGTGATATAAAAAGGCGAAATGGTCTGATGAACCCTTATATTTGTATGCGTTTGTATTCTAAACCCTTATACTTAATCTTTGGTCAACTGAACCCTTAAACTCAATTAAAATGAAATTTTTAAAACCCTCTGACCATTGACCAAACTTATATGACCTTTTTTTTGCTGACTCAGTATAGAGCGTGGTATCCTCCTTCCGTCATCATCGTCGTCCCCAACTCTTCCTTCCATCATCGTCGTCGTCCCCAACTCCTCCTTCCGTCATCGTCATCGTCCCCAACCCCTCCTTTCATCATCGTCTCCAAAACTCTAGCCGTTGTCACTTTCTTAAGCCTTAGTACGTCCCAAATCCATGACAAAAGTTGAAGCTGATGCTGCGATTGATAGCCAAAGAAGAGAACGATTAGGAAGTTCAGCTATAGAGGAGTAGATCAGGATTCTCTTCTTTACATGTCTACCGATGAACTTATTTTTATGTTTTCTAATAATACTAGTACTTTGTTTTACTGCAATTTTGATGGGAAAGTGGATACTAAATTTGTATTGATTTGATATTAGTAATTTGTTGATGCCAACTGCCCACTGCCAACTATCTTATTAGATTTTGATTACCCTCTTGCATAGGTTAGACAGAATAAGAAGATGCTAAGTACCATCAATTTGGCTGCTCTTTTTTTTTCTTGTTCTTGGTTTGTTCTTGATCTATAGATATCCATTTTTTTCTTCTACGGCTGAAGGATCTCCAAAATCCATTTATGGTGGTTGTGGAGGTGAAGGTAAGTTGAGAAATATATTTATTTTATTTTTTAAATAGAAAAATTATTATTTAACATTTTGGTTGATAATATTTGATGTGGCTTTATGACATGACGTTAATATATCTGATGGGGATATGACATGTCATTTTGTAAGGGAGAATGAGTTACACACATGATTGGAGGGGTTTGAAAGTCTTATTTTATTTGAATTTAAGAGTTCAGTTGACAAAGGATTAAGTAAGAGGGTCCAGAATACAAATTCATATAAGTATAAGGGTCCATCAGACCATTTCGCCATATAAAAATAATGTTTTCGAAATATTTTATCTGGTATTTGCTAATAAATACTTTCTATGCTCATTTTACTTATCCATTATTTCAAAAATAAAATTTTATTTTTATTTGTTACTTTTCATAAAAAAAAGGCAAAAAATTATTATTTACTCTTAAAATTAATTACTTATTTTTAGAACTTATTATCTTAAATTAATAAAAAGCATTTGAGTTATAATTAATTTAATGCACGCCGACTGACGACTGATAACGCTAAAATATAGCTTGTCTAAAGTCAATTTTAAAAAATACTCTTAAATATGTTGATTTGACTAATGATAAACAATTGCGATTCATGAATTTATGAAAATTGTACTTTATAATCGTAAAAATAGATTTGAGTTAGTAGGTGTGCCTATGTATCATTTAATTTATGTCATCGTGGCATTAAATAGAACCATAACATTCCTATTTGATACTAATCAATGCTTTACCAAACATCATTACTAGTGACCAATTAACTTGGTGCAAGTGTCTTGAGTATGCGGTAGAATAAGAAATAAGTTAATTATATATTACTCATTCCGTTCACTTTTACTTGTCATTTAATCCTAAAATCAATTTTTATTTTACTTGTCACTTTGATGTATCAAGAATTTTTTTAATTTTTTTTTTATGTTTTACCCTAATTATTAAATACTTATTTTCCAAATCATCTTCTAAGACATCATTTAATAGGAGATAGTTTGGTAAAATATCTATATCATTAATTATTTTCTTAATGGATGTGTCAAGTTAAATTGTGATAAGTAAAAATGTACGGAGAAGTAATTTTTATGAAAAAATTATGTATTATATATGTTTATGTAGTTGGATAAAAAAAACTACTCATATATTAATTTTTACGAGAAAATCTATATATTATATATGTTCAAATAGCTAAACAAAAAATAAGTTATTTATATATTAATTTTTATGAAAAAGTTTATATATTATTTTACACATATTAGGTGGAATAATTAAACATATATAATTAACTAATTCTTATATAATTAATATTTATATAAAATAATACATAAATTCACTCCTAAATAATCATTAGAATAATTCAAGTAGACCTTAAATCACAACTTTCTTGGCATTTCTTTTTTCTTTCTTTTTTGGGATACTTCTAAATTATAATGTTGATGTGAATATTCTTTTACTTAAATGGACATTTCAAGAAATTAAATTTATTATTAACTAATTTAGTTTGAATTGGTGCTTTGATTGTCATCAAATTAAAATTCAAATATTATTATTAATATTAACAAGTTGATTAACTAGTAAAGTTACTCATCGACCAATCAAGTATGCCAAGTGATTCTTTTATTTTATTTTATTTTTTGTTAAAATTAATTTGTTATATGAAATTTCATTTGAATGGCTAAAGAAATCCCGTCATTTATTTGGGATATCAAGTTATTTGAGTTGTTCGAGTCAATTAATGAGGTGGATCAATAAAATAATTAAAATGAATCGTATTTCTTGCTTATACAAACAGATTGGCTTAAAATAAAATTTTCATCTCAGTAAAATTAAATAAAAAACCAATTAAATGATTGAATGCTTTTGTGAGTAAAATAGTAATAGTTGAGTGTTTATTGAGTTATAAAAAAAAAGTGATTTGCTGAGTAAACTAATTTTAGTTGAGTGATTATATGAGATATTAACTCGCAAAAAAATCTACTAAACACCACTTTTTTTGTTTCAAAATTATTTTCATGAAAATTTTCAAGTATAATTAAATTAAGAAAGAATATTGAAAACATCCCACTAAACATCACTTTTTTTGTTTCAAAATTATTTTCATGAAAATTTTCAAATATAATTAAATTAAGAAAGAAGTATTGAAAACATCCCTAAACTAGACATGAATTATTAGTTTTTTCCTTAAACTATTGACAGTCTTAAAAATTTTCTTTTACTTGCTTAACTGAACTTAAATACATCATCAATTTTGCAACATGAGTGAAATAAACCCCTAAATTCTCGTTAATTTTAAGGATATTTCCAATTCTTCTCTCTCCTATTATTAATAGTCTGTTGAAGTGTGTGACCATCTCATTTAAAAACTTAAGCTGTTAGAGAGAGCACATTTTTATTATTTGATTATATTCTCAACATAGTCCCATGCTATACAAGAGTTTGAGATCAATTGCTATGTCAAGTAACAGGAGTGGTCTGAGGTGTATCTAAATTTAGTCACTCAAGTAAACGAGTATCTTTGAAATGGTCAATAATTCAAAATACGTAACTAATAATTTACGTCAAATTCAAAAACGTTTTCAAAATATCTCTTTCAAATTAAAATACCACTTGCAGGGCAATAAGAACTACTTGAGGACCGCAATAAAGCATTAAAATATGGACAAACAATACCTTAAATTCTCCGCTCAGCGATCTCCGTCTCTATGACTCGGCGGTCCTACTCGAGTGAGTTAATAATAGTCTCTTTCTGATCAATTTTATTTTGTCTACCATTTTTAAAATATAAATTTATATTTTAATTTGTTACTTTAAACATACGAAAAAATAATAATAAATTAGTTTCATATACTTTATTTATAATATTAATTGCTTTTTTCAAAATCATTTTCTAGATACATTAATATGGATATCATTATAAAATATTCATATTAATCATTAATAAATTTCAAAATAAATAAGTAAAAATGAACGGGAGTAAACACTTCTTATAATCTAGAAATTAAGACTTCTTTTGTTTATTATCACTCATGATTCTAACTTTCGTGTTGATCTTGAATAACCTTCCAAATTCAACATGGAATGATTAAAAATATCTTTTTAATTGCAAGATTAAGATTTCTTCCTATTTTTTAAATTTCAGTCTTAAATTTTTCACATAAAATATTAAAAATTTAAAAATTATTAAAGTAAAAAATATTTTAAAAAATCTCTCTTCAAAACAAACTAAACAGAAAAACTACAAGACATTTCTGGACAGAGGAACTACATGTACAGCGTATAACTTTTTAAATAAAAAAAAAATGTTTTGGAAAAAAAGATAAAATTAAAACTCAAGTGAGGCGAAATAATGAATTAAAAAAATAGGAAAAGGACGGCAAAAAGGGACTAGTGAAGAAAAATAAAGAAAGAAATAAAGGAGGCACAATTAATTGAAAAGCGAATAAAGGAGTGTAGTGTGGGCAGAGGTAGATGAAAATAATAAAAGTCATGAATATATAGGGGCTATTAATAATTAAATACACATGCATTCAATATTTCTTTTCTAAAATATAAAATAAATCTGCGGAAGGGAAAAGGGAAAACTGAGGAGATAATTATTAAATATTAAGTGATAAATGGTATCCTCATCAATAAGGTAAAAATTTATATTGAGATTAAATTATAATTTAAAATTATTATATCAAGTCTTAAATTTATCAAAAAGATTTATATATATTTTAATTATATTTTTGAAGAATTTAAAATCACGATTCTAAATTATATGTTTAAACACTGATTTAAAGTCACCATTTTGAGTGTGTTTGATTTAAAAGAAATATATTTTGAAAAATAATATATCTAATATTCTCATGTTTATTTAGTTAAAATATTCTTTAAAAAAAATCTTAAAAATGAGTTCTTTAATAAACATAGAGAATAATTTTTTTATATATGACATTTCAAATTCATTGTCTCATTCTCAATGACCACCGCTTCCGAACCCTCGCTCCTCACCTTATTTCTTCTACATATTTGAAATAACTAAAAGAAAAATTACTTATTTATCAAATACACAAAATAGATTTTTAAAAAAATATCTCATTACTTTTAAAATAATATTTTTTTTGTCCGTACAATTTACATGTCCAAACGAAAATTAAAAAAAAATAATGGGGCGAGGGACAATGAACGTGGGAGATGGAAGCCCCCCTAGGCAAGACTCGATTGTGGATGAGCCACGACTATGTTTTAAAAACAAATGAGTACGTGGCATCTTTTAACACCGCACACGTCTCTATCTGTAAAAAATTTAGCTTTCTCAATCTCCCTCACTTTTTTGAAAATATCCCTGCTAAGTACCTTTTCCGTCTTTTTTGAATCGTTAGGTTGTCAGTTGCGAAGTCAATATTTTTATTAAGTACGAGGGCTAGAACTCACGATCTCAAGGAAATTTAACAATTTTTTAATTATTAGATTAAACCTTTAACATGTTTTAAGAGGTGTAAATACTTGTATATATATTTATTAAAATCAAAATTTTATCTCTATATATCATGTAATTTTCTGGTGACACCCCTTGGACAAGGGTGACTTTTTCCCTGCATGTTGCACTTTCGAAAGTCAATTTGACTAATTTTTAAAGTTAAATTAGATTACATTAATTCGATACTTTAAAATTAAAATTTTAGATATTCAAAAACTATATAAAATGTAGTATAAATTACATTTTTTTTTGCATATCAATATGATAAAAAAATATATCATAAAATATTCATCAAAGTTCTTATCGTTCGATTCTAAAAAAAAAAAACTATGAGAATCGAAAGAGACGTTATTTGATTGAAATTTGAAAATAATAATATTTAAAATTAAAAATAAAAATTCTTAGAGCAATTATTGAATTGAGGGTATCGAATATGTTTAACCTTAAAACGTACAATGAAATTAATAGACTTCAATCAAGGACATATATATGGATTAAGATATATAGTTACAAACACGTGATTTGTATACTATAATTTGATTAATTAATGGACAAAGTAAAATGAAAATAACAAATATAATGCACAACAAATTAAGCTCATGAACTTAATTAAGAACATAATATAATAGTATATATTACTGATGAATAAAAATGCGATGATTTACAATGACTAAATAGAAAATTATTTATAAGTAAAACCATAGAGAACATTATCCATAGATCTCCACCCACGAAGACTCACATCTACCTGACTAAATTCAAATTAACGTCGAAATTTTTTATATTTGGAATAAAGTATTCTAATTATGAATGAAAAAGTATTTGTCAGTCCACCGCGTTAATAGTAATTACCCTATCTCTTTTATCAAAGAGTGACATGCAATGCAATGCAAAAAAAAAGCTTATTAAGTCAACCTTTGGTACGTTAACAAGTTCACATTAAATTAACTGGACTAAAGTGAAGAGGGGTCTATTTATTTGTGTTGTCTCTCTATTTATTGGCATTTCTATTGGTGAGACTAATTTTCATTGCCCTCTGCCTCTTCATTTTGTAATAATGGGAAGAACACCTTGCTGTGAAAAAGTGGGTATCAAGAGAGGCAGATGGACTGCAGAAGAAGATCAAATTCTCACTAATTATATTCTTTCTAATGGAGAAGGCTCTTGGAGGTCATTACCCAAAAATGCCGGTACGATTACCTACTAGCCTTTTATTTTAATCTAAATTTAAATCCTTCTTTTCTTCGTTTAACATTTTTTATATTTTATTTCGAAGGATTACTGAGATGTGGAAAGAGTTGTAGACTAAGATGGATTAATTATTTGAGGTCTGACCTCAAGAGAGGGAACATTACTTCTCAAGAGGAAGATATAATCATAAAGTTACATGCAACTTTGGGTAACAGGTAATTAATTAATTACTTAATTTGACTTTTTAACTTGCTGATTAAACCACTCATTTTGTTTCTTTTTAGTCTAGGTCCGGGAAAAATGTCACCTTTAAAATCATATATTATTATTATTTTTAAAAATATCTTAAACTTATTTTAGGTTATAAACATTGTCACAATAATTTGGTGTAATATTTGGTGCTCCAATCCAACACCACTTGTTATAGTACCATTTTGATGTGTGAATATATAGTGTTACACCAAACCTAATGTAACAGTACTATTCATCAAAACCCTCTTATGGTGTAATGGATTCGAGCTAGAGAAAGAATAAAGAATATTTTTAAGGTAAATAATACTTCATTTGTTTAAAAAGAATGACTTATTTTATTTTTTCTTTTTAAAAAGAATGATTTCTTTTCCTTTTTAACAACATTTTAATTTCAGTTGTCCACTTTAATTTCAGTTGTCCACGTGACATGTTTAATATCACAAAATTCAAGAGTATTTTGATATGTTTGACATAATTTTAGTTTAGAACTACAAGATTAATAAATCTTCTTTATTTTCTTAAATATCGTGTCAAATTAAACTAGGTCAATAGTATAATGGATTGAAGTAGATGCCCTAATAAATAAAAGTGAGATCAATGCAATTATAACTTAAATTCATCACTTCCTTTTTACAACTTTAATTCATCACATATAACCGACAATTTTTTTTCTTCTTTTATTTCATGTTTACTCCACTTTATAGTATATAGTAATGTTTGCCTGGATAAAAAGAAAAAAAGTTCTGAACACTTTAATTTGTAGGGTATTATTTTGTACATCCATTATTTTTGCTAATGAATTAGTAAGTTAATTAAATTGGCCCCCTCGAGTAAGTTCAATATTACCTTTTTTTTCTTTCACATGACGAGTGACACATGCATGCTTTAAAAGCAATCAATCCTTTCTATTATTAGTCCTATACCAACTTTAGAAAATTAACGGTGACAATTTAAAGTATTTTTTTAAACTAGAAAACGTATCTTAAGTTGGATGTATGCACATATATATCAAATAATTCCAACAAAGAAAAAATTTAGAAAAAGTGTGTTAGTTGTGACATTAAATATGATGATTAATACGTATACCATCTTTCTAGTTTCTAACATCTTCTAGTGTTATCGACTTTTTAAAATTGCAGGTGGTCTCTAATAGCGGGACATTTATCAGGTAGAACAGACAATGAGATTAAAAATTATTGGAACTCTCATCTAAGTCGAAAAGTTGATAGCTTAAGGATACCAAGCGATGAGAAGTTGCCTAAAGCTGTAGTTGATTTGGCAAAAATGGGTACATTGAGGCCAATTAAACATTGTAGAAAATTATCGATTAATCGATTAAAAAATAAAAAGTCAAACTTATTAGAAGCTAAAGAAAATAGTACTTGTGGACCTTTGAGTGGAATTGTTCCTATGCCTTCTACACCAAACATGGAAAAAGAAGCATTGTGTAGTGCAAATATGCCAGCTTGTGATAGTACCATGGAATTAATGCAAGAAGATGTAGCAAAGGTAGAGGTGCCAAATTCTTGGGCAGGGTCTATAGAGGCCAAGGGAAGCCTTAGTTCAGGTACGAATTTCGGTGTTTTGACCATTTTTTATTGTGAAATTTGATTAAAAAATAATTGTTAATATTAAAGTGAAAAATGATATTTAAGATTTGTTGCAGTTGTGTTTGGTCGTGCATACAAATTAGACTTGTTGTTTTTTATTTTTTCTGAATTATTTGGAGTAAAGATTTTGTTTTTGTTTTTTTTTATTTAAAAAAAAAAATTCGAAATTTTATAGCCAAATATGATTCTCTGAGTTTTAACTATGAAAAAAAGTGGGAAAAAAATATGGTCAAACACCCTCTAATAATTAAATACTTGAATTTTGATTTTCAATAATAGATATGAGTTGTGACATAGTATTGATATATTGAAATGTGATTATTTTATCGAAAAATTTAATTTGGGTTAGAGAACATATTTTCCTTACTATTTTGTGTCTTATTTTTTTATTTTTATATAACGTCATTTCCTATATTTAGTACTTTTTAAATCCAACATCTATGGGTCAACCATGCGAAGTACTTTTTGTTATTTTTAATTATTAGGCAGAAATAATTGAATTGTAGTACCTCTTGTATGTACAATTTTTAAATATATATATATAATTTTTATATATATAATTTTTATATATCTAAATATATATTTTTTTGTCTGAGCAGATAGTGGTATGGAATGGCCAAGACTCGAGGAGATTATGCCAGACGTGGTGATTGATGATGAAGATATGAACCCAAATTTCATTTTGAATTGTTTAGAAGAAGAAGTAATGAGCAATAATGCAGGGAATAATTATTCATGTATCGACGAAGGAAATAAAAACGTATCAAGCAATGATGAAAAAAGCAAATTATTAATGGATTGGCAAGATGATTATGAATTAGTATGGCCAACGCCACCATGGGAATTAGAAACAGACATAATTCCTAGTTGGCCACAATGGGACGATACTGACACTGATTTGCTTCAAAATTGCATCAATAATAATTATGAAGAAGCAACAACAATGGAAATTAATAACCAAAATCATAGTGCCATTGTCTCTTGGCTTTTGCCTTAGAAATATAATAATAATATGACATTGTATTGCTTTTGAATATATTACTCAACTCGTTTAGTTTCGTGTACTTGGAATGTGGAAATTGGAATGACTAGTTTATGATAGTTCATGTACATATTTTAAGTTTCATGTCATTGTTTAGAAATATAGTCAAGTGTATGAATTGATGTAGTAATAAATGCTATTATTACTTTTTCGTTATAATTGAAGTGTCTTAATTTGATTAGGGAGCAAAGTTAAGAATATAGTGATTTTTTTTGAATTTTGTTATATAATTTAAAGATGTGGGTAATGTAACATGAATTTGGTGATCTTATATAAATGTTGAAATTGTAAAAGGAAATGCAATATTTTTCTGAAAACATATTAAAATAGAGTAATATTTTAAACAAATTTGAGAAAAATATTGACAAATTAAACAAAGTATAATACATAAATATGCTCATAAACTTGATCTTATCTAGTATTTATGACCTTTCAATTATATATAAATAAATATTTAATTTTATATAAAATTAAACAAATAGATACATGTATCATATGTGATATTTTCAATACACCTATGATATCATATAGAGCGTAAATTATTATGCAAAACATGTATGCATAGTTTTACAATTCTTTACAAAAGAAAACATTTAAGAAAAAAACACATATTATTAAAAATAGACACTTAAATTGAACCAAATAAAATACTCTCTAGTACATAAATTGCCTTTTATAATACATTGGCAAATTAAACAAGACATAATACGTGAATATGCTCATAAATTTGGTCTCATTTAATATTTATGAATAAGTAGACATTGAAATTTATAGGCATAATACATAAAGAGGACCTTTAACTTGACATCAATTCACAACTATGACCCTAAACTTTGCCAGTGCACAAGTAGACACTTTAACTATCACAGATTTAAACAATTAAACACTCGTATATCCCAGGTAAAGTGCGTGATATACAAATGCTTCTACGTGGCTGCCAACTAATTAAAATAAATACACGTGGATTTTTCAATTAAAAAACTGAAAATAAAAACAAAATAAATAGGCATAATACATAAAGAGGACCTTTAACTTGGCATCAATTCACAACTATGACCCTAAACTTTGCCAATGCACAAATAGGCACTTTAACTATCACAAATTTAAACAATTAAACACTCGTATATCCCAGGCAAAGTGCGTGATATACAAATGCTTCTACATGGCTGCCAACTAATTAAAATAAATACACATGAATTTTTCAATTAAAAAACTGAAAATAAAAACAAAATAAATAATATTTAACAACTCTGACCCTATGCTATAACGGAGAACAACGTTTTCCTCTTTCTTCTCTACAAAATCCTAACCTAAGTTCCTACATTTCATCCTTCGAATCAAAGGTAAAATTGTTCAAGAAATTGTGAAGAAAGAGAGGAAAATGGCAAAAAGCTGTTGAAGAAATTAGAAAGAAGAGAGTAAAGTGAGATTTATATATATATATATATATGAAAGAGATTCATTAAGGGTAGAAGAGTCATTTAGCGTTTTTTTAACTGTTAGGGGCCTTTATTTTTATCACTGACGCGCCTAATTGAAGTGTGTTTCACGCACTTTGCCATGTAGGATTAGAGTGTTTAATTGTTAAATTTTTGGATAGTTGAAGTGCCTACTTGTGCACTAGCAAACTTTAAGGTCATAGTTGTGAATTGATGCCAAGTTAAAGGTCCTCTTTATGTATTATGCCAAATTTATATAAAGATGTGCAAATAGAAATATGTATCTTACGTGACATTATAGAACATCACGTAAAGTGCAAATTATCACATAAAATATGTATATCTACTTATTCAATTCTTTTTAAATCTAAGTAACTACTTATACACCTAAATAATTGAAAATTATAAATATCAAATTAGATGGTACGTTTATATATTATGACACCGAATAATAGTTATATACATGCATATAAGTCAAATGCTTGTTGTCACTTGTCCTTGATTCATGCCACTATATATAAATTATTACTGCAACTAGTTCAGTACCTTGAATGCTGGAACTTGTCAATCAATATCGGTCAAATCACATTTTAACTGGCCATCCATACAGTAAAATATATTCATAATATTTCTTTGGTAAATATTCATCCCGCTTCTATTTTATTCTCCATTTTTTATATTGAAGCGTAAAATAGAAAATAAACACTCCAATCTCTCTTTATTTTACTTTTTAAATATATAATTTTTTATTTTTTCAGACAATCAAATTCAACTCAATTCTTTATTTTACTTTCTATAATAAAATATTGTTCTCTTTTCTCAATATTATATTATTATTTTTATTTCTTTTTCTTAATTTATAATATAAATCTTTTTTTCCTAAACAATTCTATATAATTTTCATGTAATATAATTTTTTTAATATAAAATTATATTTTATTCTAAATTTAATAATAACATAAATTGGACAATTCAAATTAAATTAAAATTATTAATGATATAATTACACAAACATTAAAGAATCATTCAACTTTAAATATTATTATGTTACTACCATAAATGCTCTATTAATACATTATAGAGTTCAAAATAACATTTTTGTGCATTCTTGTATTTAAATTATCATGTCACGTATTGTATTTTTAAATTAAAATTTTCATCTTATCATATAAATTTTGTGCATTCTTCGTAGTGAGTAATAATAATAATTTTAAATTAGAGTATCACTTAAATTGATGAAAATTAAAATATTATTAAATCAAAATGAAAGTAGTATATACTCCCTCCGTCCCTATTTACTTGTCCATATTTCCTTTTTTAGTTGTCCCTATTTAGTTGTCCATTTTGACAAATCAAGAAAGAACAACAAATTTTTTCCTATTATACCCTTATTTACACTTCTTGAAAATTGTAAAAGTGTATGTTGTTTCCCTCAAATTTATTTCACTTGAATTCAAATAAGTGGTTGTAATTTTGAAGTGAAAAGTTGTCATAAGGGTAAAATTGTAACTTCACTGTGCTAATCATTGTTGCCTTAATCTGTGTGTCATTTCTAAAGTGGACAACTAAAAAGGGACGGAGGGAGTATTAAATAACATATTTTTTAAAAATGTTATATTACATTAACAAAGAATTATGAATATTAGAGATTTATTTAATGGTCTTATATCATTTTTTCATTAAGTTGTATTAATTTAACGGAAAAGGGTCAAAATTGCCCCCGAACTATATGAAATAGGCCATTTATACCCTTCGTTATATTTTGGGATAAAAAATGTCCCTATTGTTATCCTAAGAGACCACAAATACCCTCAAGAGTTAATACCCCAAATTTTTGTTGATGTGGCAAGCCACGTGGGACTAATCCTTCCACCTAAGTGTTGTCAACTAGGATTCACTACAAAAGAACTAGACCTTTAGCGGCAACAACAGTCGCCACAAAAGCCCAGAAAATCGTCACTAAAAGTTTTTAACATTAAATTCTAATTTTGTGTTTTTTTTCTTCATTGTTTTTAAAAAACCAAATATGATATCGATTAAGTAGGAGTTTGAAGACACTATATGTTTTAATTTTATGTCATATGTAAATGCATAAAATGTACAATGATGCATTATATATATATATATATATATATATATAGTAGGAGATTTGAATCGAGAAGTAATTTTGATTATTTTTCGTAATAATATTGGATGTTTTTAATATGGATATTGCAAGTTATTTATTTTAGAAAATTAGGTCGCAATCGAAAATTAATTATCATATTTTTTTGTAGAAAAAATAGGTTTTACTAGTGAATGGTTGTTGGAGCCTTAATCGCCACTAAAAATTACTCATAACCTTTAGTGGCAATATTTTGGGATTTTGTGGCGACTTTGTCGCCACTAAAAGTCAAGTTCTTTTGTAGTGAATCTTAGTTGGCAATGCTTAGGTGGAAGGATTAGTCCCATGTGGCTTGCCACGTCACTAAAAATTTGGGGTGTTAACTCTTGAGGGTATTTGTGGTCTCCTGGGATAACTGCGGGGGTATTTTTGATCCCAAAATGTAATGGAGGGTATAAGTGATCTATTTCGCATAGTTTAGGGGCAATTTTGACCCTTTTCCGTTAATTTAATAGGATAGTGACTTATAATTTTATTTTTTAGAGGCCAATTGGAAACATGGAAGAAATTGTATTATTTTTTATTAAACCATTTTCATTTACTATCTTGAATATTTTAGTAGTTTTAAAGAAATTATTTTAATAAATAATGTTCTATCACTCTTATAACATGTACTAAGTTAAAATTAAGTTTGAACCCATATGAAATCACATATACCCGCAACCCTCACCTCCCCACATTAATTTTTAAAAAATCCACTTCAACCCGCTCCGCATCCCACCCGCCCCGCATAGCCTTAACACCTCGCCCCGCCCCATTGCTATATATATATAAATGCCGCTAAAAACATATTTTTAGTGACAATTAAGATATTATCGTTAATTAATTGTCGCTAAAATTATTTTTGATGTAGTGATTGTTATATAATACCAGTGAATGTTTGACATCAATTGTGACATTCATAACCCAACAAGTAATACATTCACCAATGTGAATATTCAATCTACTAGGATTTTTATTATAATTATTAGTTGATTCTTTATTTTATATATCAATGAACTGTCTTTTCTATATATAAAAAAAAACTGTCTTTCAACAAACACTTTTTATTATGAAAGCTATAATCTTACAGGTGACATTCAATCATAAAATAATATAATATAATATTTCAAGTGACGTTCCTTCATAAAATTAAGAAATACGACCTTTAATTAAAAAGGATGTATAATCAACCACCAAAATGAGTAATTCAATATAATCAATTGTAGTTCTTATTAAGACAGAATAAATTATGTGAAATTTCACTACATATTACATATCAATATCCACTAAAGACATATTATGGAGTTGACATAATACAACCTTTTGTGCGTCTATCTTTCCTTTTAAAAATTTCTATGGTTAGTTATGTATATTTTTCATAGTATAGATGCATTTTTATTTTCTTGGTTATTGATCAAATCTTTTAGAGACAATCATGTTTTTTCTCATAATATGTATTGTAAAACTATTTTATATTATCAGTGTAAAGAAGTTAAAACTCTTTTCTTTTTTGGTCCTATGCTATTTCTCCCTCCTCACAAAGGGTATTTGATTTTGTGTTCTATTATAATTTCTTCTTAAGAAGATTTATCTCAAACCTTACGATGGAATTTTTTCTTTTATATGTAAAACAGTATAAGATTAAAAATGAAATATAATTTTTTTTTGTAGGATATAGGCCACCGAGTTTAATTTACTTTTAGGATTGGCAAAATATAAAAGTAGCTTTTTTGATGCTGAAATATATTGATCTTTCTTTTGCTGTTGGTCCATGACATTAAACATACATGAGTATTTAATACTCTCTCCATCCACTTTTATTTGTCAGGTTGCATTTTTCGAAAGTCAATTTGATTAATTTATTAATTTGACTTTTTAAACAAAATTTTTTAGATATTTAAAAACTGTACGAAAAGTACTATATATTACAATTTTTTGCATATCAATATGATAAAAAATTAAATCATAAAATGTTAGTAGATTTTTTTATAGTTTGACTCTAAAAAACGAAACTATGACAATTAAAAGTAGACGAAGGTAGTATGCATGTGCTAATAATGGAACGGAAAAGGGCCAAAAATACCCTTGTACTATACGAAAATGTTTAAAAATACCTCTCATCTACCTATTGAATTAAAAATACCCCTCAGTCAATTTTTTTGGTCCAATATTACCCTTTAAACTAATAACCTTATATTTTTTAATTATTATATTTAACAATTATTACGTGGCGTCTTTCTATTGGATAAAGTTAAATTTCAACCCACCAAATTTTCTCCTACCCACCCGACCCATATTGACATTTTTTGACCCAAACCCAATTAAAAGATCCATCACAAATAAAAAAACATATCGTCTCTTCTCCATCACAGTTAGGAGCTGAAGGTGGGTTCTTGTACACGATTGTTGGATTGTTGTTGGCGCTAATGACTCAAGTTTTGGTTCATCTGAGGAACACAAAGTTTGCTCATGGCTTTGGGGCATTTAATTATGTTTATGCATTTGAGCTTGTTAGCTTGATTTCACCAGTGTTGCTCCTGAAGGATTATGTAAGTCACTCAAAACAGATTGCCAAGCGAATATTTCATGTTGGAAATAGTTCTTATCAAGCCCAAGTATGTAGTCTTCTCTTCCCTTTTGGCAAATAGCATCATGAATTGATCACTTCTTCTGAAGTCCAAAATCAAGTTTAATTTATTGGAATATTCCCCTTCTGTCTTGAACGACAGATCGAAAGACTTCAATATCAGATGTCAAACTTGAGGCAAATTGGGACTTAACTGCTAAGTCCCAACAAGATAAACCAAATAACGGAACTTGCGAATCTGCTCCATTTGCTCAACTGCGAAAAGAGCTCACAAGGAAACGTTCTGCCCCAGCTGGCCATAGTGATGGATCTTTTAAATCAAAACCTTCAGCTCCTAACTGTGATGGAGAAGAGACTATATGTTTTTTATTTGTGTTGTATCTTTTAATTGGGTTTGGGTCAAGGAATGTCAATATGGGTTGGGTGGGTAGCAGAAAATTTGATGGGTCGAAATTTAACTTTATTCAATAGAAAGACGCCACATAATAATTGTTAAATATAATAGTTAAAAAAATATACGATTGTTGGTTTAAAGGGTAATATTGGACCAAAAAGATTGAATGAGGGGTATTTTTAATCCAATAGGTGAATGAGAGATATTTTTAAACCTTTTCGAATAGTACAGAGGTATTTTTGGCCCTTTAATTCTTCATAAGTTAGGTTTCAAACATAAATGATCAAAAAATGCTTAATTATAATTCTATTATCTTTTTTTATGATGATGGTGATGACTGATGCATTATTTGGGTCCATTTTTATGCACGCAAGATTATCTAATACACCGTGAAATTTTTTGTTATTAGAAAAAGGGCTAACCCATCGGTGACCCCCTAAACTTGGCACAATCTTTCACTTAGACACCTCAACTAAAGGATTTTCATTTTAAACACCTAACGTAGGGTTCCCATGTGTCACTTTAACACTTATTGCACAGCTGGAGTGTCGCGTGATTTTCACTGATTCAAGGCGTGTAAACATCAAAATTTCGTCTGATGTGGCATCCCCAACGGTAATATTACTCCACATTATCTATTTATATTATTTTTTCTCCAATTGTACCCTAACTAAGATCCCAATTTCTCTCTTATTTTCCAATTTCTCTCTTCTTCAGCCTTTCTTTAATTCTTGGCCCTTAATACTTTCATGTCGAGCTTCTCCAATTCTTCCATGGCATCTGTGGATGAAGGTCGATATTGTAGGTGTGGTAATGAAGCACTATTAAAGACTTCATGGACCCAATTAAATCCAGGGGGTAGTTTTTTTACTTGTAAAATTTCAAAGGTAAAATTCTTTGTTTCCCTTATTTTTTTGAAGTCAATTAGATGATTAATTGTTGGCGTCTAATTCTTTTTGATTGGTTTTTATAGAAAATGGGTGGCTGTGACTATTTTTTTTGGTATGAAGATCGACACCCTCCACAAGCAAACAGGGTAATGTGGGGATTGTTGAAGAAAGTCAATGCTTTTGATGAAAAATTAAAGCGAGCAAGAAATATATTTATTGTTGGTGTCGTTGCTACTGGGTTGCTGATGTTTGGAATATGGAAATTGAAGCCTAATTGTTAGTATTCTTGAGGTGTTCGGTCTAGTAGTATTTTTGATGTTGTATTTGGTGTTCGATCTAGTAGTATTTTGATGTTGTTGTTGTTGTAAATTTTTTACGTAAATGTGCATTTTGGATTCAATGAAATTCTATGTTGTTGTTGCAGTAAAATTGGTTTTTTGGCT
This sequence comes from Solanum stenotomum, assembly GCF_019186545.1. Lineage (NCBI taxonomy): Eukaryota > Viridiplantae > Streptophyta > Magnoliopsida > Solanales > Solanaceae > Solanum > Solanum stenotomum. Next base: position 25,155,022 of record NC_064282.1, read on the forward strand.
ACAGACAAATCTCAAATTTGTTCTCACAATGTAACACCAAAAGCAAATAGCCAAATTACACAATTGGTCATATTCGTCACAATGTAATACCCAAATTACACAAAACATAGACAGTTATATTGCATGCTCCATAATGAGCTCAAAGTTAGCATTATGCTACATACCATTCAAGGCTACAACCTTCAAAAAAGTGTACCAAAATAAGGCCCCAAAATAAAGCTAGCATAATCAAAAGTTACATACAACCTTCACAAAAGTGTTTACTAGTACCAAAATAAAGCTAGCATACTCCAAAAACATTAGACAGCAAAATAAGGGCCCAAAATCAACCTATTCTAAGTTGGTGCTACTTTTTCATTTTGTTTGCCATTTGCTGCAATTGGGAAGTGGTGACAACATCCTTTCTTTTTCCATCTCAAGCCTCTAGGCTTAAAGCCAAGGTCTATATCCGTTAAACTTGCATCCTTATAACTTGAACCTGTTGGTAGAATCCTTTGACTTGAAGTCCCAAGCTGTTTTTTTAAAGAAAAAACCAAAATTTATATATAAACTTGCATTCATTTCAGAGACAGTTTGTGACAAACTTATGTTTAGTATTTGGGTTCCACTTGCACTTGTGTAGATGCCAAATCCAACGTTACTTGATCCACCATTAGTTGGCCTCTTTGGTCCCCCTCTTGTAGAATCTTCTCTAGTTGCAACTCTTCCTCTTGTAACAGGAATACTTGTATCCACAAATGGTGGTGGTTGTCTTGCTTTTGCAGTTTCCCTTGCCCTCTTAACTCTACTGGTATCACCACAAATTGTTGTTGAAGAAGCATGACTGTTTGATGCTGTTGAAGCAGGTTGGTTGAATCTTGTTGGTCCAGGTTGGAAGGAGCTTGTTGGTTCAGGATGGCAACTTCCTTGTGAACTTTGACCAGCAGTAAATTGTGAACTGTGGCTAGCTGGTTGTGAAGTATGGACACCAACCTAAATATCAAACATAAAGTTTGTTCATTACATTCAACAAGAATTCAAAAAAGGCATAAACAAATAATAAATTATTTTACCTTGCAATATTTCTCGTTGTTTACACTTGGAACAAGTAATTTTTACCTTTTGTTTGGACATCTTTCCATACTTCTTTCTTGATTCATCTTTACTCTTTCTTCTATTTCTTGGAGGTCTACCAGGCATTTGCTTAGGTTCAGGAGGCTCAATCCTTAGATTGTTAGTTTCAGGCCATATCTTCATATTTGAAATTGGTTGAATGAAATGACTATAAGCCTTTAAGAAGGTATCCTTCCTATACTAATGCTCCACAAGTGGTTCAGGTTCCTGTTCTATGTGGTACAAAGCAGAAATAGCATGTTGGCATGAAATGCCTCTCAATTGCCAAGTTCTACAGCTACAAACTCTATTAGTCAAGTTGACTGTATACCTATACTGCCCTTCTCCAATCTCAAACCCAACATCAGCATTCCAAAGCACCTTGCATGCCCTAGACTTTTCCTTATTCTCCTCCAACATAAGTCTAGCCATAGGTGCAATATCATATATCCATGTGTCATCAAACTTAATCATATCCACAGTTTTAGTCATTAATTTTCTCCTAATTTCCTCCAACATGGTTATTATAGATTTGTGTCTACATGATAAGATCCATGAGTTAAAGGTTTCACACATGTTATTTTCAACTGCATCACATTTGGAATGCTCTAACCCATGACACTTGTGGATAATGCAATAAATCATCATTAATTTCATTACCAAGTCTGCTCATTTTGTAAAGCTCCTCACTGTACTTCACTTCAAAAGTTGCCTTGGAACATCTCCAGAATTGTTTTCTCCTTTCCTCTCCCTTCCATCTTTTACTCCAATTAGACCAGATGTGTCTAGCACACATTCTAACTTCAACATTTGGATGCAGTTCACCAACAGCTGCTTGAAGACCCTACAATAAAATACAATTCAAGAAAGAAAACACATTTCTATATATCTACCATTATTAAAGTAATAGACAATTACCTTCTGCATATCTGATATTACAGTAAGACCCTGTCCAGTACCCAACTGTAGGTCCTCTTTCAAGTAGTTGATAAAGAAACTCCAGCTATGTTTAGTCTCCTTGTCCACAACCGCCCAGGCTATAGGAAACATCTGATTGTTTCCATTTTTTCCAACTGCTACAAGAAGTTCACCCTTACAAACACCCTTTAAGAAACATCCATCAAATCCTATTATTCTTCTACATCCTTCCTTCCACCCTTTCTTCAATGCATCCAAACATACATATAAGTACACAAACAAATTCTTTCCTGGTACAGTTTCTCTATCCATCCTTACCCAAACAGAACTATCAGGATTGGTTTGTTTTATGACTTCAGCATAATCACATAACCTTGAAAATTCCATATTCCAGTCACCCATGTTTTCTCTAAGAATCATCATCTTTGCTTTGTAACAAATTGTTCTACCCACTTTTAGTCCTAACTCCTCCCTGCACAATTCTTGTATTTCCCAAATCCTCAAAGATGGTTGTTTAGTTAGTTCATCCTTGAATCTACTTGCTAGGAACTTAGTTGTACATATTTTGTTCTTATTTGATGGTAAACACTTGTGTATATGATAGTAATTCTTAATTATAAAGTTACTAGAATCCCTATAAATAGCACCATAGCACAATCATTTGCATTTTTCTTTGAATTTACATTTAACTCTCACTCTATGAACTTCATTAGGCCTTAACTTAATCTGATAATTTTTTTCAACAACATATTTTGCCAAAGCCTTTCTAAATTCCTTAGCATTCTCAAAAATCATTCCAAGTTCAAAAATAGCAACAGTACATTGATTATCATACCTGACCTTTTTGCTCTTTCTTCTGCCTGGTAGATCAACACCTCCAACAGCTTCTGCATCTAGCATATTAGTGCTATCATCACTATCACATTCTGAGCTATCAATATACTTCTCATCTCCTCCCAATCTGCTAATATATCTATCCTTCTTATTTATTCCAATATCTTCAAAACCTCTATCCACACCAGCCTCACCTATTGGTATTTCTTTAGTTATTGTTTTCTTCTCCCTATCTCTTTTCTTCCTAAGATTAGGATTTCTTTTGTTTCTCCTTTCAGCCCTAAGGGATCTCAATTCTTCATCAACATCTGAATCATCTTCATTTGGAATAGCATCTACATCTGTGTCACTACTAGGCAGATATGATTTAGCTTCATTTTAATTTGTATCACCTCCAGGCAGTTCTGTATCAACTCCATTCAAATCTGAATCATTCTCCACAGTTCCCTCAGTATTTATACCCACGGATTTATCAACAGGATCAGACCATGGTAAAAGACCAGTTGGAGCAGGTAATTCTTCCAATTCATCAACTTCATGGACCACATACACATGAAACTCATCATCATCTACCAAGTCTTTCACAAATTCTAACAATTGAGTATCAGAAGTAACTTGAACTAATTCATTGTTATCTTCACAGTAAAATCCCTTCACATTTGTATACCCAAGGTCTTTAGTGTAGGAAAGAAACTTGACAAGACTAAAATGGTCTTTATCTATGCCAACACCAAATACATCTACTTCTCGTTGGTAAGTAGGGTTAGGGTTTCCAACAACACACCCCCTATGATGAAAACAAGTTAAAATATAGCTGTCCATATTTCGAAAAGAAGACCCCAATAAAAGGAAATACCTAAAAAACCCCATACTTTACCAGCCAAAACCTATATTAAAAATGAAAATAAAAAAAGCGGAATCAACAACAATATACACCTTCAACAACAATATACACCTTCTTGAAGAAAACAAAAACAAAGGTAGAAAACAAAATACACCATTACCTTCAATTTCTCCAATGTCACACAACCCGATACCTCGTAAATACAACCTTAAATCTGAAAAATGGCGACATAAAATACAACAATGGTTATTACTAACAACGAATTGAAGGAAAAACAAAGAAATACATGTGAAGAGAAGGGAGATTTACCTAGGGTTTTCATCGGAGAAGACAGATAATCGTATGAAGGAAGTTGAAAAATCACAAAGAATGGTTCCATTTTTCTTTTAGTTTGAAAAAAAAAATGACGTGTAAAGAGGTTTAAGAGTTGGCATCATATAATTGGTCAGTTAATCCACGAAGAACGGTTGTCTTGCACGCGCTTATGATCAACAGAAGTCTGTGCAAAAAGTGTTAAAGTGACACATGGAAACCCTACGTTAGGTGTTTAAAATGAAAATCCTTCAATTGAGGTGTCTAAGTGAAAGATCGTGCCAAGTTTAGGGGGCCACCAATGGGTTAGGCCTTAGAAAAATGTCTGTATTTAGATTTTAAGAATGAAGAATCTCTCATTAAGAAATATTTTACTTTTATTTTAAGGGTTCATTTGACTCGAATCAGAATTAGTGATCGTCAATTAAAATAATTTTTTTATTTATCTATTTTAATAATTTGAGAGAGATTTATTATTAATTATTCTTGTCATTAAATAAATATAGAAAATAATACCAGTCAAATTTAAAATTTTTGAGTAAATTACAAAGGATAATTTAATTAAAACAATTGCTAATATAAGGATCCACGTACGACATGTTACAATAGACAAACCTTGATCTGCTATGATTTTGATCTGTCTTATAATGTTTTAGCCTTTTTTTTTTTTTTAAAAAAAGGTGGGGGTGGGGTGGGGGGGAGATGTTTAAATATGCCATCGGATTTTGAAAAAAGACTTATCTATGGAATCCGTTAAAAGTTTGCCTCATGTCATTTCGTTTGAGAAAAAGCTCATTCATGCAATTATTTGTGAAATGAAAACAATTTCAGTTTTGCAAAATCATTTTTTACACGTGGTCAATTATGATTCGGCCATGTCATTAATTAAATCTTTTTTTAAAAAAAGAAAAACTCAAATATGCTATCGAACTATGAGAAAAGGCTCATTTATGCCATTGGTTAAATGTTTGACTCGTTTATACCATTTCAGTTAATAAATAATGACATGAATAAGTTTTTTCTCAAATGAAATGACATAGATGAAAACTTTTAACATATGACATAAATAAACTTTTATAAAAATTACACAAATCTCATAATGTTAAGAAGAATAGGAGAGAGAGTGAGGAAAATAAAAAAAATTATATATTTTTTCATATGATAAGATAAGTTATGTATTTTAATATTTTTTTCTCAAAATTTAATAACATAGTTGAGTCTTTCCCCAAAATAAAAAAAATTGTCCTATCTTGCTCCATTAACTCCATCTTTGATTCTCCTCTTTACTTTTCACTTTTGTGGAGTGAGTGATGAACAATCAATTTCCAAAATTAAATCTTTTCTTTTTGATTGTTTGAATTTCAAAATAGAATTTTAGAATCACATATTTTAGTAAGTGTAGCATGAGAATACACAAAAACTAACTCTAGTATCTTTGTAGAGAAAATGATCAAAATGGTCCTTAATGTATGGGCTTTGATTCCACTTGGTCCTTAATATATGAACTTGATGGAAATGGTCCTTTATGTATCATAAAATATGATCAGTTTGATCCTTAATCCTAAAATTAACATATTTCGTTTTTTTTTTCAGTCAAAATACACAAAATATGTAAAAAATGTGCTCGTTCAAGACTTTTTTCCTTCCCCTGTTTTCAATGGCATTCAAGTTTTTCTTACTAAAATAATTCATTCACCAAAAAAGAATTACCGGGCATACCTCACTTCTTTTTGTTCATTCAATTTTTTGTTAATAAAAAAGTTAATTGTCGCCCTTTTTTCCTTCACTCTAATGAGTTATTATTATGTGTGCAGTTATTCATCTGTGTGCTCTTTTTATGGTCTTCTTATTGATGACCTTTCTGTTCATGGGAAGTTGAAATTGAAAGATATATTATAGATGTATGTGACACATAAAACTAGTGAGCCAAAATTAGTAGAATCAATATAGAATTACAACTGGATTAAATGGGTTTCTTTGATTATTCTAAGAATGAGGTCATATGGAAGCAATGGAAGGATATTTCAGGGATTAAGAAGGATGAAATATTATTTATGATGTTGTTTCTTATGTATTATGTTTATTATACTGAGAAAAATGGAACGGTGGTTCATGATTTGGGGAGTCCAAGTGCTTATCGGAGTAAAAGTCAACCGGAGATGGATATTTTAGGAACAGAGTATGCTAAGGTGGAAGGATACTGCATGGATTCTATATTTAGGCGTTGTAGGATAGAGGGTTAGATTGTGCTTTAGTGAGTGGACTGTTTAATTTGACGGCAAAAAGAATTGGGTATGATTAATTATAGGTTAAATATCAAAATGAACACATTTTATGATATATTAAGAACTATTTCCATCAAGCTCATATATTAAGGATCAAATGGAAGCAAAACGTATACATTAAGGACCATTTTGATCATTTTCTCTATCTTTGTACGAAATATAAATTTCTTTGGGATGTATACACACCACATGCAAAGTTTTAGGGCATATTTTGTAATATGTAAAACAATTGTGCCAGTAATATATGAGAGTTCATCCTTGCAAATCCCTCGTGAAAATGAAGCCCAGAATCCCTGCTTCAATTTCTACTCTAATGGCAGGTAAAAATCTTTCTCTAAAACCCTAACTTTTTAATCAAATGGTCCCTTCCAATTCAATTGTTCCTTCTCCTCCACCGCAGGTGAATGTGCCGGAATCTGCAAAGCCATTTCTGGCCTCTTATCGGAATATCAAACATTTAACGGCTTCGGTCGCACCTGCAGCAGGTAAAATACGCTTTAAACCTTGTGATTTAACACCAGTTCTGTTTGGAAAGATGAATTTGAAGCAGCTTGAAAAATTTTCTGCATCAGTTTGCCAATAGTAGGAGGATTAATACAGTATCTATTTCCGTTTTACAATTTTATTCTGGTTATTTGTGCTAATAGGTTTTGTTAATGTGAAATCATCAGAACTGTTCATTTTTTTAAAATTGTAATTCGTCTTCATTATGGATTGTAGTTTATCTATTCGTAATCTTCACTAAGAGGACGAGTTAGTTGTCTATAGAAAAATTTAAGAGCATGTTTGGATGGGCTTATAGCTTACTACTTATAACGAATAGTCATTAAGTTAGGACAACAGAAATTTTAAAGCTCAAGTAAAGAGAAAAAAGAGAGGAGATGAGATGAGATGATTTCTCCTATAGAGAAGGTACAAAAACCAACGTCAAGTTTTGCAGTATATCTGAATGAATTTAGCTAAAATCTTGTAGGAGTAATTGGTAACTGTGACAGTTATGTAGTTTTACCTCAAAATAGATGCTTTTACTACCTTACTGAAAGCACGCCAAGGCAAATGCACCTAGGAATATGTATAGAGCAGGAAGTAGCGATGTACTTCCAAAATGCAAAATTGGATTACATCAAGAAACCACATTATAGATTAACCAAAATATAATGGACGGACCATGAAGCAGATTCAATTGTCTTCCTGATATGATTCCCTAATTTAATACAGTGGAGATTACTGAACGTGCTCATGAGTTAATTGAAGAATGGTGCTTCATTTTTGTATAGGTGGCAATCGGGTTGTATTAGACCGGTTCTGGTTCTAACCACCTTTTTTTCCTGCTATGCTGAGGAGATCTTGTGGATCCTTTGAGGGGATAGATTGATGACTAATCAAGATTTAGGTGAATAATACATAACTTACAGCTTAGGAAAGTTATTCTCCAGAACCCTGCCAAAAATCAGTTAATTTTTTGCAATGCATCATCAAAGGACCACTCAACAGTCAACCCTTACTACATTCCATAAAGGGTGGTGTGGATTTCCTCTTATCTATTCTATCTCTGTATATGGTGCTTGGGTATAAGCATTCATGCAGTTCACATGTTAGTCAGCAAGTGCATAAAGTATCTATGAAAGCTTGTCATGGACATGGTCTTCAGCTGGTATACTTATAAAAAGGAAAAAGTTTTCAGCTAGTATGAGTGAAAAGTTCTCAGTCTCTCCTTTTGACCTTTTCTTCCATGTTCAGTTTTCTTGTCTAAGTCATCAGTCATTCTCATTGCTCAATGAAAATGAATTCTAGTGTTGTTAGTTTAGTATAGCTTTTCCATTCTCTATCATGCGTCAACATTCCACAGTATATTTTCTAGAATTTATCTTGTACATCTATAAAATCCAAACTACCACATATGGTTGGAGAGGGTCTGCATATAAATAGCAAGAGTTGGTTGATTTTTGTGTTTGTTCTAGTTCAAAATCATTGGCCTATCCACAATGAGTTCAATCCAAAGGCACTTAGGTGTCGTTTGGTTGAAAAATAAGTTATATTGGGATTGTTATACAGGGATTAATAATCCAAGGACTAGTAATGCAGATATTGTTTTTTGTCGGGAGTTTGGTTCATTGAGTTAAAAATTGATTATACAGTGTATAGCTTGAACTTGTGTTTGGTTTAAAACTGTATAGGGTTTTGAAAAGACTTTGAGGAGATCCACAATGGTAGTTTTGACATTTTAATATTTGATCCATGTATAACTTAATCATGGTATTGTCAGTTGTACCACATTGGTCATGGTATAAAACAATACACCAATTGGTGTATTAAATTATACCATGACTAGTTTACATGATTCAAAAAACAAGCCAAACATTGGATAGAACAATACCAAATCTATACCATGATTATTTCATTCAATCCATCAAATCAAACGAGCTCTCAATATTTTGAATTTGAACAATAATTCCCTCTAATGAGTTTTTCTTTTCTCTTTTTTGGAAGCTCCCTCAAATGGACCTAGATTGCAAAGTTGAAACAGATGATGCAATTATGCATAGATCCAATAATTCTGACCTTGATATTAATCATAGGGTTGTTCAGCTTCTAGAGTCTTTGGGTTATACATCAACCAAAGCTAGCATTGTTGTTGGACAAACAAAAATTGTCTCATAAATTGTCCGTTAGTATAAAGGGTATATAAGCTCTAATTTTTGGACGGCAGGCAGGAGTCTTAATCATAGTGTTCAGATCTAGAGACAACATCTTAATCATTTAGATGTGCATTCAGATTCAGACGTCTAAATTTTAATGAAAACAAATGAGGCCTTAGACCATTTCGCAAAGTTTAAGGACAATTTTGGACTTTTTACTTAGAATAATTTGTTTAGTATGAAGGGAGTTGTAAATCTTGCAAAAACACATTTGCAAAATAGGTGAAAATGGGTCCAGAAGTAGAGATAGTATTTATTTGGAAAAATTTGAAATTACTTTAGTTCAAATGTGGGTCGCACAGATAGAATATTGAAAAGTAATATACTCTGTCAAGATAAGTTGACAACTTTGGAACAACCTAAAATAGAAATAGATAGATTATTGGGTATGAAGGAAGTAGTAATAAGTAAATCATCAGAGGTAACACCTTCCCACAATAGGGTTCAGGTGAAGGCCAACAAATAACCAGTACACGAACAAAACCAAGGGCAAGCTGCAGAAACTAAAAGGACTGAATGTGTCAATAGCATAGCAAAACCTCTAGGCATATAGCTTCTGAAAAAAGAATAAACTTCCTTCCTAAAGGCTCATTAGCTTTAAATAATCATACTTAGATGAACAGTGAAAACTAGAATCTGGATGTTTTAGGCTAGGATAATTATAATCTGGTAAGATGGGCAGGGACATGAGAAATGCCACTTCGGGTATCAAAGTTGGGAGGCAAAGAAATGAGAAAAAAGAAACTTGGTATTTTGTCTGTATCTCTCTTGCTTGCTAGCTCAACCTGTGGATTTTCCTGATTATTGATTTTATAGACTTTATTCTGACTATTCAAATCGAACGTCATGCTTTCTTATTGATTATTGTGCTATTCTTACACCTTAAAGTTAACCAGCTTCCAGTTCCAAAGATTTAAGAGCTCAAAGGGTTTACTATTTAAAGTCCATAATGATGATAATGACTTCTCAGACCTGGGTCCTCCAGTAGAAAGAGCTTTTGGGCAGCTGAAATTAGTGACGGAGAAGCGCGATCCTTTTCCGGTATGTTTTTCTGATTTTATTAATAGCGTAGGACTTCCAATGGGTGGGTACATGTAGTAATTTGCTTGAAGATGTTACCATTACCTTTTGAGTCACAGAAACTTGATAATGGTAGAAAAGTATCATCTCGCATGGCTCGCAGTGAAAGCATGCAACGCGTAAAGGGAAATGTCTTAACTCTTGATAAACCTCATCAAAGTGGGTGTGGTAACGGTGATGATGCTTCTGGATCGACTTATACTACTTCAGATGCTGCTTGTATGGATGTCCGGAGGTCAATCGCAGTTGGGAACGTACCTTCTACCATCAGCCTTTCTCAGCTTGTAGAAGCAGTTTCAGTCTTCGGAAAGTTCTGTGCTGCTTCAGTCAGGCATCTTCCTGATGGGCTTAACTGTTGGGACATCCAATTCAAGGTATGCTATTGATTTCTTGAAGTTCTGCCTTCAGCCCCCTCAATCAGGAAAAGTTTGTTTATTAACTGTTGTTAACTATTGGCAAGAGCTTAGAATCACGCAACAGAGCAGTTAGAGCTGGTGCGCTAAATCTTGGGAGTTATCGTCTTCCAATTCAACCCCCGCGGGCTTCTATGGTTGTTACTATCAGGATTGAGGACATTTCCGACGATGCTTCCCTCAGTGAGATGCACTCAATCTGTAAATCTGTTGGCACGACAGAAGGGTTGTCATGGGTAAGCAAGGATAGCGTAGAAGCCTTGTTCACAGTTGAGAATGACCAAGAATCGGAGTCGATCCTCAAAAAGTAAGTGGTGGTTCATCCTGGAACAAAAGGTCCTTATTGTTACTGTTTTCACTCTTGTAGGCTAGGGGACTGGTTCTTGTCCATTATTTTGCTATCTCAAAAGTATAAAACTGTTCTCGCGGCTTCATTTTGGAAGAAGTTGGAGGGGGGAAATCAATCCAAAAACGATTTGCTTTATTACAGCATCACCATTAATCATATTCCTTATTGTTCCATGTAGTTTTTCACTTACCATTTGCATCCATACTCCATTTTATTTACATGTACCTTATTGTTTGCATATGATAAACTATGAGAGACTGATATTGATAGAGAGAAAACAATACGAGAAGACTGATATTGACATCTGGTCAGTTCATTTTCTGCCTTCCTCTTTTCCTTAGCAGAACATACTGTTCTTCCATTATTGGTGGACACTGGTTGAAAACATATGATATTTCATCTATTATTTGGTCACAGATTTTAATTATGCCACCTGAAATCAAATTGTTGCACATATTGTTCCCAATTTAACCTTGCCTTTACTAGAAGGTATGAGAATATACTTGGTGTAACTTTGTTATGTATTTTTATCTTCTTAGGTTGAATGGTGCTATTGTTGGTGGTCATTGCCTATCAGCTTCTTTAGTACCTAGCAAGTCATCATCTGCTTCCATGTCTGAAAATAAGGATGATAGATGCAAGATGGCTTTACAAATTAACAACTACTTGACAGAACTCAAAATGCAACTTCAGGAAAAGGAAATGGATTGGCCTGAATTGTCGGTGCTGAAATTGTATATGGAGGATCTTCAGATGCTGCATGAGGAGATAATGCACCTTGAAGATCTGCCTTCCATCATCGATACATCTGACAATTGATTCTTGATTTTCAAAACATCTCTATTCAAGTATTTTCACTTGCTAACAACAGGATAACTCTCTTCAATCCTCTTTTCGTTCCCCCTTCCTTCAAACCCTTCATGTGCCTCCTCCTTGGCATTGCTTTTAGCAAATTAGCTGCTGAAACGAACCTCTTTGCAGCCTGTCCCTCTTGTGAAGGATTGACTGCCCTAAGTTTAGTACCATTATATATGCATAGTGGTGCTGATAAAGTAAAAATATTCAAGGTTTTTTTTTTGCAAATTATCCCCTATATGAAATGTTAGTTAAACTTTCCCTTATGCATGGCCTGACTTTAATTTTTACAATTTCGTTTTCATATTTGTTGAACTGACTACTGATTTTCATATTTGTATTCTTACGAGAGAAGGCAAACAAGATATCTGTGCCTTCCTACCAACTCCAAGTCAAGAGTCATTGTTGTTCTCTGTACAATTTTACCGCCTTGTTTCTGTTAACTTAAAAAGGCATAATTGGAGAAACCCTTTTAAAGAAGATATTGGTTGATGATCTGTTTGTGGTGGTTGTTAATTGATACAATATCGAAATGCAGAAATTGGAACCCTAAATTCTAAGAAGAAGAATAAAGATAGATTGACACAAACAAAGGAAGAAATAGACAATAATGACTATATCACAGTTCAGTGGAAATTACGTGTGAGAACCAAAGAAAGAAAACTCTGTGATTGTATCTGCAAGTCGAGTGTCCATTCAACCTTTTCCTGAGCTTAAGATTGAACTGGAAACAAAGTCTCTCTCCTTGATGATCACGACAAACAATAAATCAACCTCTCGGATGCCTTATCATCCAAATTCACGTCACACTATGAATGGATATTTATTTGGCCAATTGCTTATATATTTCCTATACTTGTGCTTTTGTAAACATGTTTTAATAATCCAAAAAATAAGATTTTCGAGAGTGGAGTTGCTCAGGGTAGTTAAGTGAAACAAGACAAGAAAAGAATGGCAGAATGTGGTAATTGTGTTAACAGAGGGTCTTAGAACAGGACTGTTTTTTGAACTTGTTACCTTTGAGCATAAAGGGCTCAAGCGATCCTCTGAAAGTTCTAGTCATGCACAGTGCAGTAACTGAAGTCCTCATTAAGGACAACGACACATACTGTGTTTAATCTACAGATTCATCTTCTTTTGGTCCCATATTCAAAATTCTACAGGGATCTTCCCCATTTTCGGGTGCTGATACACTCATTGAGGAGCATTCTTCAATCTTATATTCTCTCTCATCAACTAAAGACTTCATGTAGGAACAAGGCCGGTCCTCGGTCTCCATATGATTAGGTTCCTGCCCTGGAGTAAAATGCAATTCAAATGATGTTGGTCCAGGAGGTTGAGTCCTCATTTGCACAGACCGCAAAAGTGCAGCTCTCCTTAAGTCAGCAGAGTGGCATATGTCACTGGGTGATGATGGAAATCGACCCTCAGAATCAGAGCCTCGTTGACGAGGCTGGGAGGATGTGGCTGGAGGGAAGTTGCAGGAATGTGACGGATATGACGTGGAGGGAGGGCATGATGAGAACCCATTCATTGGTCTGTGATATCGGTAGGGTGAGACTGGACTAGTTGGTGCGCTCTCACGTTGGGGTGAGCTGGTATTCGTCAAAGCCTCATAACACCGTGAATCATCTGAATCTTCTGACATTGGTGAATATTGAAAGGACATCTCGTCCCTGAAAACAAACATAAAAAATCAAATAAAACTTGATAACAAAGAAGCAAGGAGATAGGAAAACCGGATCTTCATCTGTTACTACATTTCATATGAGCTTACAGGTACATTGTCAAGTCACAAATAGTAAGGAAATTCAAATCTAAGAAGAATTCATGGATTCTATCTCTAAATCTAAAAAAATTTCAGAGAGCTAGAGCAAAATTAAATGTTTATATACTTCACAAAAGTAAGCAAATCCAAAAGCATGCATGATGATAGATTCTATGCAGTAGTTTGTGTGGTTCTTTCTCATCATGTGTGGTTCTGAAAGGGATTAAGAAGTTCTCTTCAGACACTAAATTGGACCAAAATGACCAAGACTTCACCGATCATAACTTGGAAACATATTTTTGCACGATTATTGCTGTTTCATTTAACAGTAGAATACAGTCCTCGATATTTGCATGGTGCATCAGTTTTCTTAAACAAAAATATGCAAGTCACTGCCTTCGAAGATTTTGGAACTACAAATCCATACAGCGGTGACCCCTCTATTACGCTTAAAAGTCAAATGACTATACGGTCTGTACTTCCCTGCCAACCATTTTTTTCTCTAAACTCCAAGTGCCATAGACACCGAGTCACTGCTTGTTTCATCTGTTAACTTTTGATATGTTCCCGATGTCTCTGTATATAAAGCTCTGAACACTTTCCATTTTAAGTGAATTGCACTGACAGACACAACAAGGTTTCACAGAATCATAGTAGTGAATCTAACTATGATCATCACAGAACCAGCGCAGATTAGTCACTCTCTAAAGAAAGACAGGAGACAGCTGCCAGATGACATATACGAATTTTAGTTCTCTGTAATTCATCACTCCAAAAAGAGCTTTCACCTTTTGAACTCCCATTTCTAGAGGTTTTGATGGTGTTTTGATACTATATATACTGATTCATCTGTCAAAGATGCAGACATGAAACCCGACCAGGCAGAATCCCGCACCACAGTATATTCACTTGCAACTATATCCATAGAAACTGCCGTCCCACACTAATGTGTTTCAACAGTTAACAGATCTTAAAGGTTCTTTTAACACTCTCCTACTTAGGACCAACTCCCACAGCATAATATTATGGCAGTGAAATTCAAGAGGTCAAAGATGTGTGTGTATGACATGTGAATGAGCATCTTTCTACAAGGGGAATATGTGTAAAAAGGTTTTGAGGACGTAGCAAAAAATTGAGGTGGCTACTCTGCATCCAACCTTGTTTGTTTAATGCTTCCCACTTACAGGGTAACATACTAGAAAAAGGAACCATTAAATTCTAACATATACTAATAATAACAATAATAAGGTGCATAGCCGTTAGAGCTTACTTCGAGTGGCATAGGTTGAGGGACTTGTGACTAAGGTCACGGGTTCGAGCCCTACACCAACCCTGGTTTCAAAGGTTGTGTTTGGTCCTAAGGGTTGGCCCAGATGGATTTTTCAGTCATAAAAAGAATATTAATAATAAGGCGGGTAAGTTTCAATTGTATATTGGAAATGGACTGGACAGCTACATAGACCATGTAAGTCATGGAGGTTATTGGATATTATTTTATTTTGAATGTAAATGTATTTTCATTCATGGCCAAACTCTGGCCATTACTTGCTAATCAGACATATTATTGGATAATAAAGTCCCCATATCCTTGCTAATCAGACATATTATAATTTACTTGTTGCAGCATACAATGCTTCTCTGTCATTTTCTTATTTTGGAGGAGGGTCTAGACCAAAAGATGCCAGTAGCATGTTCGATTTTACCTTCTAGTAACTTTTCAATTCAACATATGATAGATTAAAAGTCCAAAGGAAACCTAACCTAAACCAGCATAAGCATACACTGCAGGGAAGCAATTGATATACATGGGGAAGAAGAAAAGAAAATTCTGTCTACTTTAATTCTTGCTTGTCTCTCCATTTAACACCAGTCCTCTCTAAAGGAGAAGTTCTAACACAATTTATTGCTGTTCTGAGAGAAAGACATTCATGACTAGGTTTTCTAAGCAGTATCTTAATTGTGTTATAACTCAACTGAGCAATAATTGGCATTATTCTGTTATTTCAGAAATTCAACAAAACTTTCAAAATTAAAACATATCTCTGGGTTTCACACAGTACCGAGAGATTGAGCTTGCACAGGCTTCTTTGTGAGATTGATAACTAAGCGATCACTGAATTCTGGTAAATTATTTCTTTCTTTAGAGTGGACAAAATTAGTTTAAGAGATGATACATGAGTAATTACTCAGCAATGAATGATACCAAGCAGCCACTATGAGTGGTTAATATAGAAGGTTGGGGTTTAAGTGTTCAATTAACCTCAAAAGTACTACTTTCTCAAATGAAACTACTTAAACCTATGGAACTTCTGTCAACATAGGTTGTAAAAGACTACATAGTACATACAAGCAACATGTCCCAAAAACCAACATTTAGGTAGAGGTATCAATAGATCTCTCTCTGAACAATTAAGTGTTCTCTCAAGACTCACTTTTTAGGAAGAAAATTTTAAGCTTGGTCTTTAATGGACTCACAGAGCTTCTTGATTCAAGGTTAATACAGTAATGAGCTCACTGCCAAAGGATGTAAGGACTGAAGGAGAGAGGTTTCAACTAGAATCCCCATCGTTCACCAAACCTCCTTAGATTTAAGTTAGAGTAAGACAAACCTAAAGTAATCATACAGAGAGAGAGAAAGAGTAAAGAACCAAGAAGTAAAGGCCATTAACCAGGACAGCAATCCCTCATCTGCAATGGAAAATTCTTCCTTATCTCTCTCTTTACTATTTCTTTTGTTTGTATAAGAGAAATATAATTAAAAGCACAAAAGTCCATTAATGTAGAAACAGTAAAATATTCACAAGGAACTAAATAATCTAAGCAGTAAATTCTATAAACTAATGCGAGGTACCTATCGGGGGACTTCTTCACCTTAAACACAATCACATGCCAATGGACTATCATGAACATGTAACTCAATAAAGGATTTACACGTACAGCATAAACTTAAGGTCAGAGCGTCATTTCAGACTTCCAACAATAACTTAAGCAGGACCAAAAGTAATCTATCCATGCAATGAGAAACCGAACTTGCTCCCATCCTTAACTATGTATTAATATCTGTATAATTTCTGTTTTCCAATGTAGTACAAAATTCATCACCTGATGTAGAGCATGCTTTCGGATCTTGATGGAGAATCCACTATATTATCTGGTAGGGTGTCTCCCACTGTCAATCCATTTAAACTTGATGCCATTATCTGCAAAATTCCTCAAGTTACTTCAGAAAGCCAAAGAAACTAGCACATGAAGGCTGAAATCACAGGCAAAGAACACGCATTTCCATTGATAGCAACAACAACAAGTGCAATTTCAATAATTATATTTAACATAAGAATCTACAACAAACATTTATACACTTTATTGACCTTGTTAAGAAAGCACCATTTTTTAAAAAGTCTATCAGCCACATCTCAATCCTAAACTAGTAGTAATTAACTATATTTATCCCACCTGCTCTGCTCAAATCCATTTCATTCCAAAAAGGCAATTCAATAATACAAGAAATTTAAACCCTCGAAAGCTCTAAAAACTTGAAATTGTATAATAACAAAATCGGCTCTAATTCCACACACACATTTCAACAACATCAAAAAGAGTAGATTTAGAGAAGGGGCAAAACCTCACTAAGATAACGTTTGTGAGAGTGGAGATTATCGACATAAACCTCGTCTTCTGGGTCTCTATTTCTCTTACCAGTACCAGTTGGGGACGATGTGGCTGATGATGACGATGCTGCTGCCGCTGCTGCGATCGCCGGAGCAGACGACGGCGATGAACCCGTCTCCGAGTCCATAATACAAAAGAGAAAATCAAATCCTTTTTCCCCTGTTTCTCGAGTTCAATGTCAGAGTGAAAAAGTAGAAAATCTATTAAGCATTACTAAAAAGTTTATGAAATTAATTTATTCTCCAAAAACCAAAAATTAACGGCTTTAATTATCCAAAAAGGTAAGTTATATGAAATTAATTTATTTTTTCCCATAGGTTGACTGCCAGGTCAGTGTTCACTGGGTCTTGGTATAAAAATTAATAACGCAAAGATTAGTAACGTATGATTAGTAATGTAGAGATTAGAAATGCAGAATTAGTAATACAAAATTTATTTTTTATCAAGTGTTTGGTTCATTGCTTCCGCTTCATCTTGTGTTTGGATTAAAACTCTATAATTGAATAATTATGAGATTTTCTATTTCATATAATCGGGTCAAGAATCAAGATAGATAATAGACTGACAATAATATTTTTTATGACCTTTTAACTAGTTAGGAGAAGAACAATTTTGTTGTCATATTGTTATTTTCTCACTTGAATTATTTGAGGTTAAAATAACTGTTATCTTAATAAATTGATTACTCACAAAACGTCAAATTTTCAATTTAAAAAAGATAGATCATCTACTTTTAAAAAGGAAAAAGATGGTAAACAATAGTAAAATCGAATAAATCATCTACATTTAGGGCTCGTTTGGCCATGCGATAGGAAATCATGATATGAAATCATAATATGAAATCATGAGATGAAGTTGAAGTTTTGTTTGGACATGCAATTTGAATTTTTTATGTTGTATGTTTTCTCATAACCATAAAACCCTTAAGTTGTAAAACTATTAAGATTATCTCGATTCTTTATACAATCATATTAAATAAACAAAAAATTACAAAATTGCATAATACACTATCACAAAGCTATTATTAAAATATACAACATTTATTGATAAAATTTTAATTCAATAAAAAATAAAACTGAACATAAGTTGTAGTGTACTTGTCTTTAAAATGATCCTCCCACATAATACAAACAACCTTCTCTCGTTGAACTTGTATTTCTCGATCATATGACTGAGAAGATGAACAACATTGTTACGTTTAGCCATATGTTGGTCAATTTGGTTGGTAAATAAATTTGATAAAAAAAATAATAAAACATGTGAATATAAATGGTAAAGTATGAATTAATTTGAAGTAATAATAAATTTTATATTAGTGAGAATAATCATTATATGAAATATAAATAATTTCAAAAGTAATGATATAAATTATAAATTTTATTTTATGTATGAAATAAATGGTTAGTAGATATAAATGTGGGGTTGTTTTTATAAAAATATATACTTGTGAGTTGATTGTTGTATTTGAAAAATCTCAAATCATGATTTGAAATTTTCAAATCATGATTTTTGGAGAATTTGGAATTTCATATCATGATATGAGATCATGAGATGAAATCAGCGTGAGATCACATGTCCAAACGTTTATTTCATATCGCATGTCCAAACGCCCACTTACACATAAAAATTGTAAGTTGTAATTTTAATATGTATGCAATTTTATAAATTGTTTAAAATATAAATAACTAAAAAACCATATATATATATATATATATATATATATATATATATATAAATCAACAAATAATACATTTAATTAAGATTTAAGATCACAAACGTCATGGTGATATATTACCTTTGAATCAGTAAACCAGTCACCTCTTCAGAAAATTTAACTTTTGTCTACATGACAAATATTTAAGTTATTTTAATAGTGAACTAGTGTCGGCAAAATAAGCCCATATTTTAGTAACCTGTCCATATTTTAATGGGTTGGGTGAGTGATTTTTTACATGGGTAAAATATGGGTTGATATTCATATTCAACCCATAAAAAGATGGGTAAAATATGGGTAAACTATGGGTAAAATACAGGTAAAATATGGATTTAGCCAAATGGGTTAACCTTCTAACTTTTATTCACTCAAAATTCATGATATCACTAAAAATATTGTAACTTATCTTACTTTTTATGTTCTTAAGAATTAATTATTTTTCTCTATAATTGAAAAGGTGAAGTCTTTGGCCCTCCAAAAATATATATTTTAAATGTACATTTCTTTTGTTAATTATAATTATATATTTTTTTATTTGTTTAATTTTATATTGGATAATAAATAATAGTGTAAAATAAGCAAATCATGTGTTAGTATTGACATTGCTTAAAGTGTATTAAGCATGTTTTAGTCCTAAAATGCAAATATTCATTTACTTTGAAATTAAAAATATTTTCTCCTTGTTATTACATAAATTTATTTTATATTGAAAAGTAAGGATTTTTTTTGACTTATATGATACAATAAAACTAAATGAAGCATTTTCAACATTTTTCATTTTAAAAAAGACTAAAATATTTGCTCCATGTTTAATTCTTAAGTAGAGTACTATTTACTCATTAAAATATGGGTAAATATGGATAAACTAGTATTTTATCCAACCCATTTATTACCCAATTCATATTTACCCATATCAAATATGAACGGGTTAAATTATTACCCATTTTATGTTACCTATTTTCAATCCGCCCAAATTTGATCCAACCCACCCATTTGCCACCACTATAGTGAACTTACTCAACTTTATCAGAGTTTTGCCTTGTAGGCAAAAGTTTGAACTTAGGTACGTTTCCCATTAGGCATGACTTCTATTTTTGTCCTTAAAGCAGATGTTCAAGACATTTTAAGACAGTAAATCGAGAGTAATCAGAAGTTGTGCCTTATTGTCAAAAATTAAAACCTAGATATGTTGCTTATCAGAAATAAGTTCTAACTTTTACCCATAAAATAAACGTTCAAGATATTTTAAGACGACGAACTTATTTAATTGACCGAAAATTCTGCCTTATAGGAAAAAGTTAGAACTTACGCATGTTGTCCTTCAGACATAAATTTTAACTTTTGCATATAAGGTAGACGTTCAGGATATTCAAGATTATGAAATTGTTCAACTGACCACAAATTATGACTTATATACAAAACATTAGAACTTATGTCTTATTAGCAACATAAATTATTTCCAACGAATTTTTTTTAACATATTTTTTACAAAAAATATTAAACGGGAACAAAAATCTAAAATCAAACACTTTGAATGACACTAGGCATAATTTACACGTCAGAGTTAAAATGTGACCCATCAATTTATACGCTCAGGCCGTGGGTTTTGCAGGGTCATTAAAGTTGGAGTGATATTTAATTTAAATTGATTCATTAGAAATTTAATTTAAATATTTTTTCATTTGATAAGCTATATATGATCATAATAAAGAAAAAAAACATAATAAAGAAAAAAAACATTTTTCATTATGTACATAAGCAAATTATTTAAAAAAAAAACAAGAGGTAGTGGTACGTTAAGAAAATAAAAATAAAAACAAACAAAAAAAAACTAAATATAGTAAGAACCAAATGAATTAAGTTATAATCCATTAATTAGCTTATTTTAATTCTATCAATTTCAACCCTCGTGAGCAAACTTGAAAACGAATTATATGGAGACTTGTACATCCTTAACATGTAATTTGTCATGGATTTACAAGTTGTACAATGACTTTAAAAGATATTAGATCGTAAAGTATTCAGACACAACAATTTCGAGATGTGTAATGATTGTATGAATCACTTCAAAATTATCATCTGATGAAGGTGCTAGTATTTTGGAGTGACTCTCTAGTGAAGAAGAGAAATGTGAGACTATCGATATCTAGGGGCTAGAGAGGAGGCAATGACATCAATTGGAGATGTTTGGTTCATTTTTTCAAACTTCGATTTTGTTTTTTATTTTTCGTTAATATATATCGAATTCAATTCGGTTTGATTTTTTCTAATTTGGTTTATTGGTATGATTAATGGACTATTTTTCTTTTTGTAAAATGGGCTACTATTTTAATTAAAAATAAGTTATTTTAACTTTGATTCGAGATGGGGTGAAAAACGTATATCTTTCTACAAGCGGAAAGGATAAAAATTATGAAATAGGAATAATTGGGAGTGAAGGAAGAAAAACACACCTAAAGTATCTCAGTTTCTTGAGTTTCATACTTGTTCTATTAGGTGTGTGAGTTTTCTTCTTGAACTATCACCATTAACTTATCAAAACACACCTCAACTATTAATTATTTGAGTTTTATACATAAATTAGCTTTTAGTCATTCCTTCTGCCGCCGTCCAAAGCATCTCCTACTTCTAGCAACTAAGCAAGCAATACATACTATTGGACAAATTGGTATGGGCTTGGAGGACTTGGGTTATAAGTGGATGTGAATTTTTTGGGGTAACTTTACTTTTTGAACTTATGTTATAAAATTTTGATTAAATCAAAACATTGATATCCTTAAATCAAGAACCAATTTAATGTACTCAATTCATGAGAATATACAGATTCTTCTATTTCTTTAACCCATATTTCGAAAACTTTCAACCTCAATTCTATAATCGTGCAATGTACGAATCAAATTTATAAACCATACAAATGATTTGGAATGATAAGGACTGTGTGGCAACATGTTTTAAGCCTTTTTCGTTCAATATCTTTCTCTTCTAGCAACTATTTTATAAATATTTTTTTACGAACACTGGTGACTAACATAAAAGAAAGTTGACTAACATAAAAGTGAAAGTTACTAATATTTTTATAGGGTCCTTATGGAAAACCTCAATGTTGCTATACCACCTATTAACAATGAGGTCCATCAAAATTTTCATGTTTATGAAATTTTAGTACACTTTTCAAGCTTCTAACCATTGTTATGACTTTTGAATATCTCAATTTGATAACCCTTGAGTTTTCATATTTATTCCCTTAAAATATACAAATTAAATACAAAAAACACTTACAATCAATTGGATAACTCTTGAATTTTCAACTCCATTTTGACTCTTGAACAATCAAAAAAATATAAAGATTCAATTCACTTTTTGATGGCAAGTGGAATAGTTAAAGTTTAAGGATGTAAATTGTGAAGATTCTCCATGTGACAGTGTAGAAGAGGGATCATATATTTATATGTATGTCTGAATAGGAGTATGAAGAAGTTAAATCTTTAATTTTCACATCAACAATTTTATCTCATATCAAAATGAGTTAATACATACTGAGAAAGAAAGAAGGAAAAAGTTAAATCTTTAATTTTCATATCAACAATTTGATCTCATATCAAAATGAGTTAATGCATACTGAGAAAGAAAGAAAGAAAGAGTTAAATCTTTTTCTCTTTTGTATATTTGTTTCTTCCTTCTTCTTTTTTTGCTGTGTTTTCATATGCTTCTAATGTGGAAAAAAGAAGAGTAAGAAAAGACTCATGAAATCTATATCATTCATCATGAAAATTGAATCTCTTACTTGACTCAAATCCTTCTCTTAAGGCTCCTCCCAAAATCAATTGTTTTTCGAGGATTGGAATCTTTAATTGGTTAATCAATGGGAGTTTTAAGTGACAAATTCAATTCAGACTCACATGCATATTTTCCCCTTCTCATCATTTCTCCTATGTGGCCTCAGATATAGTCTCAAGTATAACAATTCTTCACCAGAGACTCGCCCCAAAGTACCAACACATTCATCAATGATTTGTGTCATCATTGCATACCTCGAAACTACTACATTCGAAATATTATTAGCTTGATATCCTTTGAAGCCACTGGAAAACTTTTTGATAGCTCCCCAATTCCTGTGACGAACCTCCAACTTTGCTATGTCTTTTGGGATTCCCATATCGATCTACACAATAGATATATAGTAGTGCATCCCTCTCTTCGATTCAACTTCAACAATTAATTTAATTTCAATAAAATAACTCAATGCATTTAACAAAAAGAAAAGTAAGGTAAATTTTTATATCGACAAAAACATATTGGGAACTTTCTCGACTACCCCCACAAGCACTCGTACTAGAGATGTACCAAGTGATGAAAAGTTGATATAAATGGAATCACTACAAATGAGCTATTAGTGAAGGAATAACAAGTGTTGCTTGATCTAGCGTGATATATATAGAACAATGAAAATGATGTGTACATGCAAATGGCATTGCTCAGTCTTCACGAGAGTTCTGTGCAAAGATTGTAACATCCCAGAAATTTTTTGAGCTAAGACTTGAACCATCCTTCGTTGTGAGTAGGATTTTACCGAGGAATTAAAATTTCTTAAGTGTTAAGTTCACTAGATGTAGCTAGGGGTGTTCACGATTTGGTTTGGGTCGGTTATTGGTTAAAATCAAAACCAAACCAACTTAATCGGTTTTAAAATTACCAAAACCAAACCAAACCAAATATAGTATATATTTATCGGTTTGGTTGTTTTCGGTTTTTGTTTGGTTTGGTTCGGTTATTCTGTTATTAACCATACATAAAATAAAAGAAACAATTCATTCAAAACTTGAAAAAAGTGACAACAATCCATTCAAACAAAAAAATAGTTAGAATGACTGGCATTATAGAGCTTTCGATCATTGAATTTACTGAATAAAATTTCAAAATTCACTATTTTGGCATAGAAAAAAGAGGCAATGACATTTTCAGTCCCACAAAGAATTTCCATACACTCATATAACATGAAACCAATAAGAAAAATGTTCTCACCTTGGACATTTTTTCTTTCATAAGTAAATTATAAATAAATTTTGATGAAACATATATAAAATCTTTAAAATTGTTTATGAATATAATATATTATGTATGTATAATAATAAAATTTATGTATATAACTTGTTGGTTCGGTTCGGTTATTTCTTCGATTTTTTTCTAACAAAACCATAATCAAACCAAACACTATCGGTTCTTAACAATCTAAAACCAAACCAAACCAAAACCCAAATTAAATCGGTTAATTTAATCAGTTTGGTTTGATTTTTTCGGTTTGGATCGATTTTTATCCAAACCATGAACACCCCTAGATGTAGCACCTTGAGTTCGAAAAGAACTAAATTGGAAATAGTAAAATCTGAAATTTTGCAAGTTATGCTTAAGTTATGAGTTTTGGGTCAACTTGAAATGATCATAACTCCTAGCACATGCTTAGTTAGATGTGCTACAAGATATCGTAGGAAAGACCTTTGAATTATATTTCCAACGCCACTGACTTTGCTAAGTTTCGAATTCAGATGAGTGAGATATGGCTAGTTGAAGTTAGGCTGTCCAGTTAAGGAAAGTTAGCCAAAAATAGTGAGGGGTATTTTGGTCTTTTCCTTACCCAATCAGATTTAATTCATTTTTAGTAATATTTTAGGGGTCTAATACTATTAGGTTCAATTTTGTAATCCTAATATACGCCTAGGGTTTTAGTTGAGAGTTCAAGAAGAGAAAAGAGGAGAAAAGAGGAGAGGATCAAGTGTTCGTCGAGATTCTTGCGTGTTGTTGCGGATTTTAGCCATGGTTTTGATCCCTAAGAGTTATGTAAGCCTTCATAGTGTTGGGTTTGTTCACCCACACGCCAAACATGTTATTTTCAGCGCAAATTTCATTCTTGAAGTTGAAAGATTTGAGTTATTGATAGGTGTTCTTGAAGTTCATTCTAAATCTTGTGGTGTTGGATTTTGGATGATTTATTGAGATCAAAGTGAGTGTTTTAAGGGATGTATTGAGTATATTAGAATGTACTTATTTTAAGTAATCAATTCTAAGTGATTGGGGAAGAAACCGTTCGATTCTAGGTGAGTTAGGGTGAGAAAATTAACAAAGAAATTCGTCGGGTTTTATGGGTTGGGGCTTGGCGTGTCGCCCCAGCCAGAGCGCCCCAAAGTAGGCTCTGAATGTTAGGGGGTGGCGCTCCGCGCCACCCATAGCCCAAAGGCCGCTTGCCCCGTCCAGTTTGCAATCGATTTCTCCGTTTGAGTTCTTTCGAAGGGTAACTTCACTCTTTTTCGATTCTAACTACTCTAAGCAACTTCTAAACACCTAAAATCATTCCTAACATGATCATAACCTTGAATTCATAATTTAAATTCAAGGTAGAGTTAAGAGTTAAGTTTTGAGAAATCTTTCGAACATTCTAAGAAAGTCCTTTGAATCATTTTGTGGAGTCTTCTACAACTTCTAGTAACTTGTTTCAAGACTCGAGTAAGTGAGCATGAGAGTGAGGAGAATGTATTCATGAGTCTATTTTTTCATCATGAGATCTTTCATATCATGAACCATAACTCTTGAATTCACAATTCACATTCAAGAGAGAGTTAAGAGTAGAGTTCAAGAAAGCTTTTGAGTTCAATTGTGAATCCTTTGAGATTCATAATCGATTTGAGTAAATTTTGAGAAAGTAAGTATGAGATCAATGAGAAGAGTTGTATCATGAGTTCGATAATGTTATGTAGACCTACGAGTCAAGTCGTTCATGCATATAAATTTCGCATGAACTCCAGAAGTTGAGTATCTATGAGAGGAGTAATATCTTCATGTCCTAAGTCTTAAGTATTGAGTTTCTAACCCATTTGAGATTATATTCCTAATCATGGGACTATTACATGTTACCCATGAAGTCCTTGAGTTGGGTTATTCATGTCCATAATTCCGCATGAACCCTATAATTCGAGCAGTCTTGAGATGAGAAGTATCTTTGAGTCATTGAGTTGAGTAGTTCATGCTCATAATTCCGCATGAACTCTGAGTTGAGCATTCTTGAAATGAGTAGTATCATTGAAGTTCTTGAGTTCCAAGTATTTGAGTTCTATCTATGGTTATTGAAAACCTTGCATTGAGTCGTTCATATCCATAATTCGACATGAACCATATTTTAAGAAGTCTTTTACAAATGTTTTAACTTTGTTTTAAGACTTAAGTTTTGAGTTCAGTAAAGAGTAAAGTAGAAGTTCTTTTCTTTAAAAAGTATATGGGTACTAAGTATTCCCAAAGAGATTTAAAATGTTTTCACATTTAAATAAGAACGAAAACTGAGATTTCCAAAGAGCCTTCGGGCTAGTTTTCAGAAAAGAGTAATCGCTTTCTAAATGAAGCAAGTGGGGAAACTTTGATTTCCAAGATAGCCTTTGAGCTAAGTTTTTGAGCACTAATCTCAAATCACAAAAGAAGTAAGTTTTTAAACATAAAGAGCTAATATAATGTAATATTTTTGGGAGTAGTATTGAACACCGATGAGGAAGAGTTCATACAACTATCAGCCCCCTTAAACCATGTAGCCATCATGGGTAGAAAATGGTCATACTTTTTAGATGAATCCTTTTCACATAGATTAGTGGATCCACTTAGTAATTCAGGTCATATACCTCTGGCCGAGTATAGGATGCGTTGGCAGCGTGCGGAAGATCGATGTATCATCACAATAGCTTTTATGTGATGGTTGTCGGTTAGAGAAACTCCCACAACAGTATTTGCATAGTTCCTCAAGGCGTTCTGCTTAGTATGAATATGGGTATGAGACTTCATTCATGCATTGCACAAGTAGACTTTGAGAGGGAGCATGGTATGTCTTTTATGATATTATGATTATGAGTTAACATCATGTTTTAAACAGTTTTCCTTTTTCTTTATAGTGCACTTGTTTTAGACTGCTTTATATTGAAATGAGTTCAGTTATATTGAGTTGAGTTGAGCCAGGTAAGTTCTTCAGTTTCTTTAAGATTTTTTCAAGCTTATGTTATGCTTTAGAATTCCCTTTACATGCTCGTACATTCAACGTACTGAGCCATTTGACCTGCATCTTCTCATGATGCAGACACATGTATTCATGATCATCAACAGGAGCTTCGTTGATACATCCGGATGTTTGAGTTAACTATGGTGAGCCTCCTTATTTCCGGAGGATTTCATTTACTTTTCAGTTCAGTCAGGATGTCGTGGGTCTTATCCTGACTTCCATCGTTATCAGTTACAGGCTTCATAGATAGTCAGTATAGTTGAGAAGTCTGTATTATTCATTTATTTTATTAAATGTTTTAAAGACTTAAGTTGCCTATTTTATGGCGAGTTGAATAAATTATTTTATTCTAAGTTGTTCATTTGAGTTGAAGTTTTGAAAAGTTGAGTTTAATTGAATTTTATTCAGTTTTTAAGCTTTGTATGCTTGAGTTAGTCTTCCGCTTGTAGTCAGCTAGGATGAGGATTCGCTTTGGGACCATCAATGGTTATTGAGTGCCGGCCATGTCCAGGGTGTAGACTCAGGTCGTGACAAAGATCACGAGGATTGTACTTTGAAATATACAAACAGAGAAAACACAATTCCCGTGATCTTTACACGAAACTCTCGTGCAGAGTGTCAATTGCCTTTTCATCTGTTAAACAACTTTGTCACTTTCACCAGTATCTCGTCCATATACATTCATATTTCACTCTCACTATTCTATAAATATCATTCAGATGTTGGATATGCTCGATCAAACAACATTTATTACTATAAACAAAAAATATTTTTTCTAAAAAAAACCCAACAAGAATGTTTTTCTTACTAGTATATAAATCTCATTAAGTAACTAATGACTCATTTCCAAATATTTCTATGTCTTCCCTCTATCCCTGGACATTCGTAGTCTAACCTTTCTCTTTTTCACCAAAGACTCGCCCCTAAGAATCAAGGGCTTCATTGGATGAAATTTTTGTTTTTAGATGTTCGATCACTTTTCCTTTACTTGATGTCAAATTCAATGAGATCTTACCTTTTATTCATCAAATGGTCCCAACAAGCAAAAAATTCAGACATAACGATTTCAAAGGGTGCAATGATGGCATGAATCACTTCAAAAATATCATCTGAGGTAGGTGATGGTACTTTGGAACGACTCTCTAGTGAAGAAGATAAATGTAAGACTATTGATAGCCAAGGTTAGAGAGGAGGTGGTGACATCAACTGGAGATAGGTGGTTAAACTTGGGTAGGATGTTCAGTTCATTTTTTTCAAAGCCGATTCGATTTTTATTTTTTTGTTCATGTATATCGAATAACGAAACAAATTTGATTTGTTATTTTTAGTATGGGCATGATTAATAGCCTATTTTTCTTCTTATAAATTTGCTACTATAATTAAAAATGATTTATTTTACGTTTTGTGTACCAAAGTTTTATTTTACTCTATATTATTCGAGTGAGTGTTTGTGGAGCTTAGGGTCATTCTGTCAATTGATCGATTTGCTCTTCTTCCCAAATTTCCTCTATTTTATATTTAGTATTTCTTTATTTTTATTTTGTTTTGTATATAATGTATATAAAAATGAAAAAAAATAGTACTATAACTACAATATTTAGTATTTTTTGTTTAATTTTTTTAGTATATTATATGTTTAAAAATTATGAAGAAATAGTATTATAATTCCCAATAATTAACAACTTCAAATATTTCATAAAATATATTAAAATTTTGGTTAATTTTTGAAATTTCACATAGAGACGGGGTAACATATATTACTCTAAGGGTAACATATATTATATAAAAATTATGTTACCTAAGAATACCATAAATCACAATAATTAACTACTTAAAATATTTTTAAAATATATTAAAAAATTAATCAAGTCTGAAAATTTCACATGTGCTACATAAATCATAATAATTAACAAATTTATTTAAATAAATATATTAAAAAATTATTAACTTACAAAATATCACATGTGCAAGAGATACTATTTGAAAAGTATGTTAGAGATATTATTAAAATAACTAACAACAAAAATATTTAATAATTTAATTGACTCTCTTAATTATATCTGTGTCACATAAATTAAAATAAATAGATGAATCAAATCAATAAGCTTTTTGATTCAGGTCGAATAATATATATTTGGCTCGGGCTTGCCCGAGCTTTCGTATCTAGTTAGTTTTATAGATGTGCATAATCTCTTCTTTAATCTATACTTCACTACACAACGTTTGGTATATAGAAATACAAGCTCGTCTTGATTACTTTAGCTTTAATTAGTCATTGCATCTATGTCAATTAGCGGTCAGTTCGGTTCGATTTTATGTATTATTAGTTTGGTTTATCAAATTTTCACTTTTAAAATATGCTAAATCAATAACCAAATCAATAAGATATATTTTTTCAGTTTTTGATTCATTGATTTTGGTCCTTATCGATTCGATTTCGGTTTAACTAATAAGAAAATGCTAATAAAATAAATATATGACTTTTCAGTAATTTGTCGTGACAAAACAATGATGCAACTTTATAGAATGCGCATAAAATAAAAATAATAATAAATAACATGAAAAGAACTATACATGTGCAACACAGAGAAATTAAGAAAAACAAAATTCTTACTTTAGGTTTTGATGTATAATATGAAGTTTTGTGAATTAAAAGTCATTGTAAAGTCATGTGAATTGAAGACTATAGAGCTAAGGAACTTACCAGTAAGGTACTAAGATTAATATTTAATATTTATATAGGGGTAAAGTAGTAAATTACTACAGTGGATATTGATTTACCCAATAACACAATATTAAAAAATTAAAACCGAATCGATAATTCGATAATTTTTTTATAAAACCCGTTAATCTAATAATCCAATAACAATAACCAATAATATTCTTTTCGGTTTATTTTTTGCACACCCCTAATGTCTATTGTCCAGATGTGCAAAATCTTCAACAAATTTGACTAATTAATTATAAAATTTACTTAATGTTAATGCTCTAAAATACAATTTGAGAGAGTTCTCATTTATATTTGCTTAAACAATAAGAGAGTACAAAAGGCAAAAAAATTCACAAGCCTTTGATATCTAATAACATAAAATATCTCAATTGTACAACCCTTGTGTTTTCAACTCTTTTTTTAATTTCCCCCATTTTTATATTGCTAACTCAATAGATATTGCCCCCATTTTTATAGTAATTATCAAAACTACTAAAGGTCGTAATCGGAAACTTCCATTGTGATACACTTTTAAAAAATAGGTAAGATATATGTAAGACACTTGTTACAAGGAGTATATATAATTCCATACTTTGATTCAAGACAATATTAGAAATTTCAATGTTAATATTTATATCAACAATTTGATCTCATGTCAAAAATGAGTTAATATATACTAAGAAAAAAAAAGGAAAAAGTTATATCTTTTTTCTCTTTTCTATAGTTATTTTTTTGTTGAGTTTGGTTCTGCTTCTAATGTGGGAAAAAGAAGAGCAAGCAGAGACTCAATAACATTGAATCCCATACTTGACTCAAATTCCTACCCTTAAGGTTCTTTCCAAAATCAATTGTTTCTTCTAGGGTTGGAATCTTATTAATTGGATTTTCCTCAATGGAAGTTTAAAAAGACAAATTCAATTTAGGCTCACATATTTTTTCTTTTTCATCGTTTCTCCTTTGTGGCCTTGAATATCATCGCATGTTTATTGTCCTCACCAGAGACTCGCCCCAAAGTACCAACACATTCATTAGTAATTTGTGTTATCATTGCACACCTTAGAACTACTACATTTGAATTCTTTGCGGCTTGATATCCTTTGAAGCCGCTGAGAAACTTTTTGATATCTCCCCACATTGTGTGACGAACCTCCAACTATGCTACGTATTTTGAGATTCCCATATCAATCTACATAATAAATATATAGTAGCACGTCCTCTCTCTTCGATTCAACTGCAACGACCAATTTAATTTCAATAAAATCACTCAATGCATTTAACAAAAATAAAAATAAGGTAAAATTTTATATCGACAAGACATATTGAGGAACTTTCTGGACCACCCTCACAAGCTCTGGTACTGGAGTTATACCAAGTAAAGAAAAATTGATATAAATGACATCACTGAAAATGAGTTATTAGTGAAGGAATAGCAAGTGTTGCTTGATAAAGCATATCCTACACCTGATTGATATATATAGAACAAAGAAAATGAAGTGCACATGCAGGTGGCACTCTTCAATCTCACGAGAGTTCTGTGCAAGGACCACGAGGGTGACACTCCTCAGTCTCACGAGATTTCTGTGCAAGGATCACGAGGATCTTGCTTTGAAATATACAAACAAAAAAAAGCATAATTCCTATGGTTTTTGCACAAAACTCTCGTGCAGAGTGTCACTTTCTATGTTATGATTTTGCCAATTTCACTAGTATCTCGACCAGATGCATTCATGTTTCACTGTCACTATTCTATAAATATCATTCAGATGTTGGATATACTGGATCAAGCAACATTTATTATTATTAGCAAAAAAATCTTTTCTAAAAAATAACAAGAATGCTTTTCTTACTAGTATATCTCAATAAGTTGCAAATAACTCATTTCCAAAGATTTCCATGTCATTCCTCTGTCCCTGAACATCCATAGTCTAACCTTTCTTTTTTTTTTGCCAGAGATTCGCCCCAAAGAATAGGGGCTTCATCAGATGAAATTTTTGTTTTTAGATATGCTATTACTTTTTCTTTACTTGATATAAAATTTAATAACATCTTATATTTTATTCATCAAATGGTCCCAATAGGCTAAGAATTCAGACATGAAAATTTCAAGGGGTGCAATGATGGCATGAATCACTTCAAAAGTATCATTTGATGAAGGTGTTGGTACTTTGGAGCGACTCTCTAGTGAAGATAAATGTGAGACTATCGATATACAAGGTCAGAGAGAAGGTGGCGGCATCAACTGGAGATGTGTGATTAATCTAGGGGTGGTTATTTAGTTCATTTTTTCCAAACTTTGATTCGATTTTTTATTTTTTGTTCATGTATACCGAATAACAAAGCAAATTCGCTTCGGTTTTTTAGTTTGAGCATGAGCCTTGATTAATGAGCTATTTTTCTTCTTGTAAAATGTACTAATATTTTAATTAAAATGAGTTATTTTATGTTTTGTGTACCAAGATTATTTTATCTATCAACCTGCGAAAAGGACTGAAAGCATGAAGTATTGGAAAAATGAGATTTCTGACATGAAATAAGTATAATTGGGAGTGAAGGGAGAAAAATACATCTAAAGTATTCGATTCTTTTTCATATTTAAACTACTAGGCGTGCTAGTTTCCTACTTAACTATCATAAATCATCATCTATTTATGAAACTACATCACAACTACTAATTATTTGAGTTTAATACGTTAACTTTCAGGGTTATCGCCCGAATCATCTCTTACTTCTAGCAACTCATCCAGCAATGTATACTATTGGGAAAAAAGGATGGGCTTGGACTTGGGTCAGGTGTAAGTGGAAATGAGCTTTTTAAGGGTACTTTTACTTTTCGAATTTCTTTAGTAAAATTTCTATTAAATCAAAGAATTGGTATCATAAAGTTAAGACCAAGTCGATTATCAAAGTTTACAACTCAATCATTTAATGTCCTCACTCAGTTCATAAGAATTTATAAATTCCTCTATTTCTTTAACCCTTGTTTCTTGAACTATCAACCCCATTTCAATAGTCGTAGAATATATAAATCAAATCTATAAACTAAGTTCATGAATAACCCTCTTTTTTCCAATATTATTTAACTTCTTTTGTTTCATTTTTTTCTTTTTCTTTCAATCACTTAAATATTAATTCAATACCCTCTGTATTCTCTGTTGAGAGGAAACTGTGGGCTTACATTCGTTAGCCCATCTGCTGAGGTCGTTCATACTTCCGGGTCATCACCTTTGATGGGATCAGGTCGGAAACAATATACATTTGTGTTTATGTAATTATTACATAGTGTTTTTGTGCCTCGTGTTTAATTTCTATTTACGATATGTAATGCGAATAACATCATTTATTATATTTATACATTAAAATTTTTATATATACTTAATTTTATAATGAAAAGGGTTCAAATGTACTTTGTTCGACTCTCTAGCTCTGCCCTTGAAAGTGATATACTAGGTTATAGTGTGATTGACTTCTTAATATATGAAGGCCAAGAAATTTTGTCGTTAGTTTTTTTTTTATGGAGTTATGCCATCAGATTAGTTAAAAAGTTAATTGCGGATAACTCAATTTAATAAGTATTGATTTATACCCAATAATAAATGATAAAAACATTTAATATTTATCTTGAAGTGCATTCTTATAATATTGTCTTGGACTAAAGTTGGAAGTGCACTCTTGTAATAAATGACTAGAGGGCAATGGCCCGTGCTTGAGCACGGATCCAATTGAGTTATCCTCAATTAACTTTTTAACTAAAAAGGAGTTGCAGTGGAGCAGTACTAATTAGAGACAAGCAATTGAATGGAAAACGGTGAACTTTATTTGAACAACAAGAATTACAGAAAGTAAACTTGTTCAAGGATGAAACTAGAAGAGAAAACTTAATCAAAACAAAATTCAAGATTCTTGAATGGGGATGGCCAAGGCGACGGTGTCAGACTTGACGAGGAACCGTTGTAGTGGCAACTTGAATAGTAGGTTTATTAACAGTGAAATTGGGCCACTCATAGAGTCCATTCCTATTCCGATCGGAGACAAGCGACGCCCACGTTTTCAAGTCCTTCACAAAGAAAAAAAGAGAAAAATTCAATGGATGTCAAATTATCTTGACAAAATTTTGATACCGAAAGAATGTTTTGTTTGATAGAAGGTGCACACAAAGTGTCAGTTAATCTAAAAGCATTATTTGATGCAACTAATTCAGTAAAATCATGATGAGTAATTGAAATTCTTTTACTGTCGCCCATAACTATGCCTTCTGAACCATGATATTCATCCAGATTGGTAGACTCTTTTGTGACATGATGAGTAGCACCGGTGTTGACATCCTTTGAGAAGGCGCAACGTCGCGGTGACTCACCAAAAAATAGTTATTCAGTTTTTAAAGAATTAAAAGAATTTTAAAAAGGGGAAAATGGTAAAATGGAGTCGCCTCCTAATTTTTAGGAAAACTAGGAAACCAATTAACAAATTAACATAAAAGAAATGTCTACGAAACCAATAGATTATAGGTAAAGGGTTCAAGTTATTCCGAAGGGAAGGTGTTAGGCATCCTTCGAAATCCACGATTGTGGGTCTTGACTGAAACGGGGTGGGATTTTGAGTTGTTGTTTGCTGTTGGAGTTGGGGTTTTCGTTTGGTGGTTCCGGCGTAGGGGGTTTTTTAGTGAGGAAGAAGCTGCTAGGTTGGTGATGTGTAGTGGAGATCTGGTGGTTCGAAGGTAGTGAGGAAGAAGAATAGAATAAGGTGACTAATTTCTTGTTTTCCAGTGTTTGGTAGCGTGAGGCAGGGAAGAGAAGAAGGGAAACAAATGAGGGGGTTTTGGTGGTGGACTTGCCGGATTTCGGCGGAGCTCCGGTGACATGCCGGAAAAATTAATAAACAATAAAAGAATACTTTTTGAAGGCTAAAAATCTGAAAATTAACCCCTAAAATCTTATCCATCACCTCTTAACTTAATGAACAATCTATTCTTTAAATAGTGAATTGAAAATCATTAATAGTACAATATCACTATCTTAAAACTATGAGTCAAAACCACTGATTAATAAAATATTTGTGTATGAAATCTTATTCTTATCCGAATGAATTTCTGAAATGTGCAAAATATCAAAAATGAATATTAACAAATATAACAGATAAAATTAATATGAAAAAATGTAACGAACGTAACCAATGATATGTAAAAAATGCAATTTAACAGAAATAATGATTTATAAAAAATGAACAAATATTTGAACGTATTCAACCGGTTATGACAAAATAATATAAATAGAATTAACCGATAAAAATCCTAATACTTTGAGAATAAAAATAATTATCAATTAATTGTATTAAAATAACAAAACATGTATTTTGAACTTTTTTTTTTTTAAATACTTAAAAAAATATTAGCTTTAGAAATATCAGACCAAAATTTGGTGTCAATAACCGGAGTCAACAATCCATTGATTTTCCGCAACTTGGTTACCTAAAAGAAAATTGGCCTTTGCCTCTAAATGATTGTGAGACTGTGACTGACAAACATTAGCAGAATGACCCTGTTTATTGCATAACTGATAGCGAACAGGGTTATTGATGTAACGCCCCTGCGCAGGGGCAGTTCTACGATTGTTGGAACACCATTGTGATATGTTGTTGGGTCGACGAGCAGCGCAGTTGTTGGAATTGATGGATTTGTTGTGAGTTACCATAGCAGCAGTTATGGCATCGGACCCAAGACCACTCAGAATTTTCACCACCAGTTCATCGTTGGTGATTGTAGCTCCAGCTGTAGCGAGCTCGTTGTAGAGAGAGCGCACTTGATGGAGATAATCGGCTACTGGGCGGGAGTCCTTTGATAGACGCGCGAGCTGGTCACGAAAGCTAAATATTCGTGTTTGGGACTTGTTGGCATAAGTAAGATGCAGAGAGTCCCAAGCAGAAGATGCAGTAGCTACAGTTGGAGCAATCGTCGGATCGACAGAAGCCATGATGGCATTCTAGATCAATTGATCTTGACGGAACCAAAGGCTATAGGCTGGGTTCGCAACTTCTCTATTGTTTTGTGTGATAGTTGTGGAAGGAGCTGGGGAAGAGCCATCAAGATGGCCAAACAGATTTTGCCCGTGCATGAGCATGGAAATCTGGGCCTTCCAAGTAGAAAAGTTATGGCTGCCAACAAGCTTTATTGGCAGCTGGGACACAGGATTAAACAGAACAACAACGTTAGAGTTGCTGCTAGTGTGGAGTCCGCATTCTGGACGTTCTTAGGCATGTTAAGAGAGAGTTTGCGGTGGTAGTCAGAGAATCGAAAAAGAAATCTCAAGAGAGTTAAGACAAGAGCTCTGAAACCATATAATGACTTGAGCAAGATGAAGCGAACGATCCTTTCTCAATCAGTTATAAACTGAACTATATACATAAGCAAACTAATAGAGTCCCTCTTACGGTAGAAACTATATAATAAAATAATCTACCTATAAAAAAGTAACAATAAGAATTAACCAGTAATAAATAATGTTCTGATAGTTATGATCAACATGTTCCTATTATCATTAGAAAAAGAAAACATGTATTAGCAAAATCATAAAAGTGACCGCAGTATCTGTCACATATGTAATTGATCATTTCTTAATAGATTAGGATCAATATTTTGTTCATAAACAAGATCTCATCCAAATAATAAGGACTTCGTTTAGATGATTTTGGTAATAGATATTTCGTAGGTATGAGCATTGGAATTAATTTTCTTCTCTGGGCTTTCTCGCTGTCAACTCATATCCGCGGTTTAGACTTTGCAAGTCCAATCAAGAGTATCTGTTATTAGTTCATCAATGTTGAATCTTAGTCCATGTGTTTATGAAAGATATGTTGAGTTGTTGACAATAACATGGGCAAAAAGAGTTGGAAAACCATAACAATTAGAGTTCTCTCCAATTTATTGTATCTTAAACTCAGATGTATCTATTCTTTTGTTAATATCCAAGCTCTTACAATGAGAAATAAAAGAGGATAAAAGAAGAGTTCAGTCTGAGCAATGATGAAAGCCATTGTAATCAAAGCACACCAAGAACGACTTTGCACAAAAGATTACTTGAAAGTTCAGTAGAAGTTGAGAGATCGATTTAAAATTCCAAAAGATTCACATGTAAATATAGAGTATATTATACATGCAGATTGGGTTTTGCCAAATTCAAAATCCTTCCTTAATTGCCTTTGTAAGAGGTCCTCTGTACTATTGATGTTATTATACGAATCTTGTATGACATTTGTATTATAGGAATATATGAAATTCTTAAGTAGATTATGAATGCAATACATCTTGCAAGAAAAATAACATATCCTAAACTTCAATAACTTTGGAACCAACTAACATTGCTCTCAATCTCTTATTTGTTTTTTGATAAACTAAGAACATCCTAGGTCTAGCGTTTATTTCACTTTTTTAAAAATTCGTGTTTTACAAGTGACTACTAAGGGTATATATGACCAAGAAATGCTTAAAAGTCTACATATAAGTCCATTAATTTAAAGACACACATAAGCATCTTCAATCATGGTAAGTCAACCAATCTCTCTCTTCTTTGATTACTAATCTGTGAGGACCTCAAGAGAACAATCTCATCTAATTATTGCAGTCTTGTAAATGTAGATGTGTCCTATTTCATCAGAGTTAAAAAAAATTTATTTAAAATATTTTAAGTTAGAAAGCTTAAAACTGTCGTATTTTAAGTTCATAACTGGACAAATACGAATAAGCAACATTCTAACCAATTACGAAGTTCAATAGTACAACCAACTGCCTTTAATTGTCACGAAACCATGCTCTAATCCATCCCTCAACTTTATATATTATTAGTCACATTAGTGTCTAATATAGATTTAGTACTGTTTCAGACTCAGGAGTTAGGATCAACATCACAAAATATTAAGATGAAGACGAAATGTAAGGTTTATTAAACAAAAACATAAAAGCAAGATGATATGAAAATTACTTTCTTACTAATTACAATAACCCTATTAATAATATGAATCAAGAGATAAATTACAATATGAAAGTTTCTTTATTAGACTTTGTAAGAATTAGAAGAGTCAAGTGCATCTTCAGGCATAACCCCTTATTTTACTAAAACAACTGAAAATAAGATGACAGATTACTTTACCTGTAAATCCAACAAATTGAGGCGGTCAAAAACTCTCAAAATCAACATAACAATCCTTTTTACTCTTTAATGATTGATCACGATCAATGTAACATGCTTTTGTACCTGCATCCAGTTATTGTTAAGCTAAATTGCACAGACTCGTCACTTTCGATGTCGCATCCATGTCAGATTCTCCAAAAATATACTACTTTTGGCGAATCCGACATGCACCCCTCCACATTTTTGAAGAGTTCGAACAACATAGTTGTTAAGAACAAAACACGTGCACAACCGTAAAGACAGTCAACAAAAGCTACACTGAACAAGATATCAAAAGAGTCCTACATAATAAATCAATAGAACAAGTCATATTTTACTTGCAATTATTCAAAACAACTTGGTGTTTCGTCAAGAAAATTTCTAAATAAGAGCATGATACTTCACACCTTACACCCATTGAAAAGAGAACCCAACGTCAATTGAAATTCCACTCCAAAAAAGTATAGATAAATATAAATTTCATATTTTTCAAAAGAAGAAGTGCGAGAAGTGAAAAAGAGAGGCAATATTCTTTTAACAGAAATACACATGCCCCATATATATTCGTTATCAATATTATCCTATAGAAGTAAATAACATACCTCTCAAATTCATGAATAATAGATGAGTATGTTGTAAAATAACATCAGTCAGAAGGTGCCTAAAAACCCCAAATATCATGTAGTTGTTTCTGGCACAACAACAAACACTTGGTATGCATCAAACATCTCAAACAATAAGATTTAAAAAGAGTGCAATTCATATTATTCTAGTTAAATTATTTGTAATCGAGTTGTTAAATGTTGGCAAGTCATTAATCCTTCTCTCATCACATACAAATATTACTTACTTTTCCCATACCTACAATCTTAGAGCTTCAAATATGGTTGGGCAACGGACAATTTATTTTAAGTTGTGTGAAGAATAAAATAGAACACAAATAGTTTGTTAGCAATGTATTGTTCAAATTTAGGGGGAAAAGGAAATAAAGAGTATACATTCGAAACATGCATCCACAAATCAAACAAAGAAATAAACTTTGTGAATGTAGAAGAACTAATAGACCCAGCAAAGCTAATGTTTGTTAACAGAGAAAGAATAGTTAAAAACTCATGATTGAGATCCAAGAAGACGGTAAGCACAAGAGACGTCGGTGAACTCCAATAAAAAGCTCCACAACCATGGCGATGGAATTAAGGCAGAGTAGATTTAGAGGAAGTGGAGCTAAGCAAGTGTATGAGTAATCAAAGGGATGACACATGTTATACTTGGTACATGTGTCTTAAATAGAGTGAATCATCAGATTGCACCAAAAGGTACTTACACTGTAGCAAATAGTACAAGTTTTAATAGCTATGTTATTACACTCAACTCACATTTCTAAATATAATATAATAACTAGATGGACATGGCGATAATTATTTTTACACATGTTTTTTCAACAGCATACACAAAAGATATTTTTCATATACAAACTTGAGTGTAGAAACTAAATATCTCTATGGTTTAATGCAAAGTCTTTTTCAGTCTAAAACAATTATTTGTCTAAAATCGCTAATACGTATGGACTGTGATGAGGTACCATCCAATTGAAGCAGTCCATAGAATGTCACTGTTGGAGCATTTCGGCAGCACTTTGGTCTTGATCATATAGATTCTTATGATGTCCATGATAAGCACTTCTTGAACTTCACTAAGAGCATTCTCATCTTTCCTCTGAATTAAAAAGGGACAACTACAATGAAAGACACAGTGAAGGTATATATATATATATATATATTAACTCTCTTTATCGAGTTTGGACACATCAAATACACAAAATGTAGAGAGCGCTATTATTTACAATCAGCAAGTGTTAAACATAGTAGAAAACTCAATACTTGAAACATATGATACAACCTATACAAAAAATGAATATAAGAATTCATATTACGTACCTCTCATTAATGAATATTTTCATTGTCTTTCCCTATACTGCAACCGAAACTCCAGTCATGGTCCATCTAGCTTTTCCTGCAATGTAAGCCAAATTCATGTATGAGTATTTTACATTATTAGGGACTTTAAATGTCAATGATTTAAGCATATATCATTGTGGATAAAATTAAGTTCACTAAATGGAAATAAAATGTCAAAGCTTTAGTACCACCGGGCAGAATAGGCTTGCCTGCTAACATTTCAGCCATGAGGCGACCTGCACTTCAAAAATTAGTATGTATTTCATAATCTAGAGCATTTAGTAGAAGTTCTGAAGCTCTTTTTCAAAATGTGACAACTTGACTTGACAGAGGATGCTCTTTTACATGATTGGAGTAATTTGCTAACCTAGAATCAGTGATTTTAAGCATCCCATATTTGTCAATTAACAAAGCAGACCCCATAATATTTCAGTGCAAAATACACTCTCGTGATAGTGCCGCATACAACGGTTTATATGAAACTGAAAAAATACTTTAAAAATCAGCAAGTGTAATGACCAACAACAAATGAAAATCAATCTTGAACGATACGTGTCTTTTTCATTACAGGGTTGTTGTGCATCAAATCCTTAACAAATAATGGAGCATTCTCACTATACCACTCTTCCATTTCTTATCCAAATAACAAAATATTGCTCCCGCTATGCTCATCAGTCAATGTGAAGTCTCAAAAAAGACATATCCCATCTTCAAGCAGCGAGAACCAAGGAAAAAAATAAAGAATCCTCAAAAATAGAGCAAATGTTAGTGTAACGACCGGGTTCTGTCGTTATAGAAAATCCAACGGGGAAAAATTTTAGGTTGGAAAACTTTTTTGTAGTAATTTGAAATTTCCCAACCTAGTCCAAATTTGGATGAAATCGAAGTCATTAAGGTGTATGGAAATCTGGTAGCAATCGGATGATTTAATTATGATTTTTGATTACATGAGTTGTTAAATAAATCGTTAAGAAATCCGTACGACTTTACGAAATTGAATTCGGGTGAGTAGAACTTCTAGAATCGATCTTAGCGTGAACTGTATTTTCTGAGAATCGTTCGTTAAGTGTGTGTTGTGAAATGAGGGTCTTGTAATTATTAAAATAGCTCACTGGTTCCGTGCAAGCCACTGGGAGGGGATTTTTGCCGCCAGGGCGGGGCCGATGCAGCGGGGTGAGGGCCGCTGTGGCGGGTTCGACGCAACTTAAGGTCGTAAATAAACCCCAAAATGTCTTTATTTTGCACTTTTTGACTTTCAGAGCTAGGAGATGACCCCAAATGAGTTGTTGACCATTTTTCACCATTCTTGACACTAAATGTAAGGTTTTAAATCTCTGAATCCATTTTTCGATCCGTTGAATGTAATCTAATGGGTCATTATCAATGGGGGTGGGTTTTGGTCTAGAATTTATGGTGAAAACAACCTTAATTTGAATACTTGGGATTATGGGTATGATCTAGGGTTTTTAGAACTGATAGTATTTCGGGTAATTGGTGATGGTTTATTGATTTTCGTGTTTTTACGATTGTTTGTAGACCAAGAACAAGCAAAATGAATCCGGAAAGGGAAGGATCAAGTTTCTTAGGGTTTCAAGCTTGTTTCGAGGTAGGTGATGGTTGTTATTCTATGATTGTGTGATGTATGTTTGTTCTTGTTTCATTATGATACTTGCATGTATGTGAATGTTTTATTAATCACACTTGTTGTAAATGATATAGATGAATGATGAATGCCATGAATCATGACTTATTTGTATGAGCTTGAGAAGATACTTGTGATTGTGATTGTGATTATGATTGTGATTGTGAAGTGTTGAATTGATCAGATGCCACATTCCGGCATAACTAATTGGGATCGGTTGCCACGTTTCAGCATAATTATGAGATTGGTTGCCATGTTTCGGTATAAACATTGTATCGGGTACCACGTTCCGGTATGCTAACTGTTTGGGTTTGGGTTCCATGAGAGGACCAATGACTTGTCATAATTGTGTATATTGTCGAGCATGTGATAATCGATATTATATATGTTCGGTATTTTGCATGTTTATAATGTTGTATTGACTTGCTTATGTTACATTTAGTGGATAGTTGCGTGATCCTACCAGTACACTATGGTTGTGTACTGATACTGCACTTGCTTTTATTTTTGTTGAGTACATGGCAGTTTCCAACGGCTATTGACAAACCTCGCTTAGGAGATCAGTGATCGTTCGAATTTAAGGGTGAGCCAATTCTTCCGGGCTGCCATGAGTTCTCTTTCCGTTTTTATCCATATTTCAGACTTAGACTTTTCTAGTTAGTTGATTAGTTCATTAGTTTAGGGGTTGTATCCCTTCTTGTTTAGACTTGTTAAACTTTAGATGTTTTGGTACATTGACTTTCAGGTTCTAGGCATTACTTCCGCAATGTTAGTTTATTATTGTTAGACTTTTGTTAGAGTTTATGGGACATTTATTTCTTTCCTTAGTATTTTTCCTGTTTCGTATATTTAAATGCCTTAGTTTTTGGTTTAGTTGCTTGGTTTGAGTTGTAGTAGTGGTTCTCCCACCGGAGGGTTAGTGTGAGTGCCAATCACGACACGATCTGGATCGTGACAGCCAGCTAATAGTGAATATACTAAAGAGGGCTTTCTTTCCAGTAGTGAAAAATTCCAAGCAAAGTGGGTTGCTTCCTGCAGATGGCAAGCATAAAGTAGGAGACAAAGGAGATAATTAGGAAACTATTGTTAAACTATATCATTTTCAATTCAGAGAAATTGAACTGAACAGTTGAAAATATAAGTTCAGATATGGCTAATTGACAAAAATTTCTTACGAAGCAATAGAGATCCAAGCGTACAATATTTAGCACAAAAATATCTCTTTTTTCTCTTTTAGTTCTCCTTTTTTCCTGTTCTTCTTACTCTCTTGTCTCCTCCTCTCTTATAGCCACCACTTTCTCCATCAGCCACGTTCCCAAAACCATTTTCTCTACACATGTATTCTAGTACTTTTCCCCCTAAACTTAGCTTGTTTTTCAAGAAAAACAATTATATTAAAAATTAGCTTATGAAAGTCATGTTTGAAACTTTTCATACTCTCTAGGAGGTAAAATACCTCTTCATAAGTGCATGGATCATATACCATGAAAAAAATCTCAAGGTTAAAATGCTAAGGAAAACTTTATTGCAAAATATATATATATTCTCGTTGAAAACATAAGTAAGTTCATAGCAATGTAGAATCGTGGTGCAGACTTATGAAATGATGTTTTGGTACTGATATTTTGTATTAGTTTTGTACTCATCGAATAAAAAGATCTAAACTAAAACAAATTAGTATTCAACCATGCATATATATCTTCTTATATGGTCTATGAATAGTTCAAGCCAAGCGTCCAGTAATATCATCATAATCATAAAGTTGCAACAAATTGGAAAATTATGTGGCAACCTTATCAATTGAAAATCTACATCAAATGAGCATAGACCAAACTATAAGCATGTGCAAATTGTGATATAACTCTATTGTATATTTAGAAATTAGAAGAGCTTTGTTCTTTTATTCGATGAGTCAATCTATCCATTCTCATTAGGGGAATTCCTTTATCTTATCAAGAGTCCTAGGGAAATAAAAAATAACGTCGAGGTATTTTTTTCCTTTCTTTAAACTTCTTCAAATTTTATCATCCTACACCTCAGGACTTTGTTATTTTTTGTTCAAGCAATCCAATTTCCACAAAGAACGATAAATTTTAAGTTGTCATAATACTAAACAAAGAATAGCTAAGGATATGACTACATTAAAGGTTATTATGGATATTGTGGGAAGAACACACATGAAAAGCAAGCTTTGTAAACAGAAATTTGGGTAACCAAGTTGTGTCGTGATCCTAGTTTCAGCATCTTGCCTGAAGTTGCATATTTTGTCATTGCTACTTTCCTTTCTTGTCAATCGTCGTTGAAGAGGTCATTTTCCTTTTATTTCTTTCTGCGGCACTTGTAATCCATTGATTTAGGATGTTACAGAATTTGATAACATATTTACTAAGAATCAATGGATCATTCTTCTAACAATTTGAATATAACTTTCATCAAACATGTTGTGTACAAAGGAATATGACTACAAAATGAGGATAGAAAAGTAACTGCAGTTTCCGTGACCTCAAGTTTATGAGCCTTGCGGGCTATCAGATTGCTCTACCACACGCCAAAGATAAGAACTGAAAACTAATAGATAAAAAGAATTAAATGTTCCCCTCCACCCTATCTGTACAAATAGAACAACTCATTTATACAAAATGGTAAAAGGGCTACTATGATCATCAACAATAGAAATAGAACTAAAGTGTTAATTCTTACCTACTTGATCTTGTTGCTCCTGGCAACAAACATGGCTGAACCATTTCACGAATTATACACAGTAAACTAAAATCTGGACTTGTTAGTTTTCTTCATGTGGTACCTGCAATCGAAAAACGATAATACACATTATACAAATAAAAAATAGGATAATATTGATTAGAAAACCGTTTAAAACAAATAAAAAATAGGATAATATTGATTAGAAAGCCGTTTAATTTTTCTAGTTATCTTCAATATAAATTCATACAAACAAATTTTAGATGCAAGAAAAAGGTTTAGGAAATTTATTTAGTTCTTTCTTCTGCCTTTTTATTTCATAAGAGGCGTTTGAACAAACAAACAAACAAATTTACGTACATAATCAACAAAGAAACATGAAGAAAGACAAAGAACAATTATGCATCATCCATCAAAAAGACACTAAAGGAAAGACACTATATTATTGGGGAAAAAAAGAGACTCAAATCCATATAGATAAAGATGTCTAAATTAGTGATCTCTGAGTAAAA
This sequence comes from Solanum stenotomum, assembly GCF_019186545.1. NCBI lineage: Eukaryota > Viridiplantae > Streptophyta > Magnoliopsida > Solanales > Solanaceae > Solanum > Solanum stenotomum. Next base: position 25,199,564 of record NC_064282.1, read on the forward strand.
TAGGAATAAAGATACATGAGCAATATTTGATTCAAAAACTCAAAAACTAACTTCCACCTTCAAATGGAATCGGTCAAAATTAGAATGATTTAGGATGGGGACTCGAAGACAATTCCCGTCGTTTGCAATATTTGATTGATTTTCTCTGGGGAGAGAAGGTGTAGCAGAGAACTTGGCGTGATTTCACCTCGGACGGAAACTCCGAGGGACCAAATTTTACCCACATCCCATTTATGTAAAATTATGAAGCAAAGGGCGGAGCTATTTTTGGTACATGAGCCTTTTTTATATTCTCTAGTTGTTTGGTAGAGTGTATTAGAAAAATAATTACTTTTTCTGTCCCAGTTTAGTTTATGTGACTTACTTTCTTTTTTAGTCACTTCCAAAAAGAGTGATACATTTCTATATTAAATAACAATTTAACTATAAAATATATATTTTACTCTTCTTGAAGTGATTTATAGCCACACAAATTTATATCATTCATTTTGGACCACAAATTTTAAAAGTCTTCCTTTCTTTCATAAATTTCGTGTCAAGTCAAACTATCTCACATAAAATGAAATGGAGGGAGTATATATTAACTTTGTATATTATTAATAGGAGTTAGTTCCATAAATGGTCACTCAAGTATTGAAAATTGTGTTCAAATATCACTATTTTTTTCAAAATATACTTAACACTTCAAATGCCTCCTTCTCTCCTAGCTTTAGATTTAATTATATGAATTATCATTGATTATTAAGAAAGTAAAGAATATGTTTTGAATTTTGTAGTCTTAAACTAAAGATATGTAAAATATACTAAAATGTCACTTAATCATGTGTTTAAAACATTCAATATGGAAAGTTAAAATTAAAAAGTTAGCCAACAAAAAACTGTTCTTTTTTTTTTCTTTTTAAAACAGACTAAAAAGAATAAATAAGACAAACAAATTGAAATGAGACAATACAAAATAATTTTTCTAAAGAAAACCTATAATAATTCTATTTATTGCTTTAAAACGCGGCACGTCAAATTTCGGGACCTAAGATAGATACCTCATTTTCTAACCCTAGAGTCAACCCTGTAAATAGGTTATGGAGGCGCCGCAGCCCATCTATGTTCTAATTGACAAAAGTTGATACTCAATTTCTTCATAGAGATTTGACATTTCCGTGTTATCGGAAGGTGTTGTACGTGGAGTCGCCCAAGTCCATTTGTGTTCTCATTGACAAAAGTTGAATCTCAATTTCTTCATAGAGATCTGATATTTTTGTGTTATCAGAAAGTGTCGTACGTGAATGTGCAAAGTTCATCTGTGTTCTCACTAAGAAAAGTTGAATTTCAATTTCCTCATAGAGACCTGACGTTTCTGTGTTAGAAAAGGTAAGACCACTTCTTATTAACAATCTAGATCTATTTTAGTAATCAATTTGATTTATTTTAGGTGTATTGGTACAAAAAGGGCTATTTACACAACATACAAATATTTGTTATTCCTGTATCAGTATTTATTATTATTTTTCTTTTATTGTTTATGCACATATAAATAAACGTATCTTGTTCAATAAATTGTTAAGCATTCATATAGCTATATGTAATTGTCTTTCGATTGATGTTCAATGTTAGAGAAATACATATTAATTAATGATTGCAACTTTGCATCTGAATCATATAATATATTTACTACTATTTCTTTTTTTTTTACCCCTCCCTAGTTGGTTCCTTCCTTTTTTTCTCCCTTAGTGACTTGAACTCACAACTTTCAAGCTGGAAGTGAGAGATGCTTACCGTCCGAGCAACTCCCTCCCGTCATATATTACTTTATCATAATTTTCAGTTCTGTTATCCATATTTTCGTGTTCTGATTTCACATGCTGTGAACTGTTCCATAGTTTCATTAGCTCTTCTATGTCTTAAGAAACCTTAAACCAGCCTAACATTTGTGCATATTATATACTGAAGCGATTCTAGTCTCAGATATAACAGGGACTTTATTTCTTTTAGTGCTTAACAACTAACAAAAGATTCTATTCACTGTCCGCGGTAGGTCATGCATCAACGTTGTTTTGCACTTCATCTCGCCTGAAAATGTTGCTGAATGTATCAACGTAACTGATGAAATTCGTCTACTTCCTGAGCACCACAAAGCCAGGCCTAGGGGGAAAATGCTGGAGGTAAGTTTCACAATGCCCCTTCTTTTAGTTGCTAGAATTAGGTTCACACTGCTATAATATAGAAATCTAAGCATGTCACTGTTTGATGACTGTCTAGAATTATGCTTGTCTAGACTTCTGTTATCATTCATATTTGGTAGCGGAAAAGCATGTCTATTTTTTAAAATTTATGCCAATGTCCATTAGTCCAAAATACACTTCTATTACCTGCAATCTTAGAACAATTATGTGATGCGGTTCCCATATTTTTCCTCTGCTAAAAATTAATTAAGGCAAAATTTAAATATGAAGAAATTTATTTAGTAGTATTTACATCATCAAATATTTTCAACGTCTTCATTTGAATGACTTAGAGCCCGTTTGGATTGACTTAAAAAAGTAGCTTTTAAGTCAATAATAAAAAGTCAAACTCAAATGACTTTTAAGTAAAAAAATAAAAAGTAAGAAGAGGAGACCTACTTTTGATTTTTTGACTTATTTTAAGTCATTTTTGTCCTTGTCAAATACCTCCCAACTTTTTAAAGTCATTTTGATTTATTTTGGGTTTTTTTTTTATAATATTTGTCAAACACTTTTAGTAGTTAAAAACTGATTTAAATATATGTTTGCCAACTTTTAAGTCAATTCAAACTCCCTCTTAACACTAACGCCTACTCAATAAATAGCATATAAATTATCTAATTGATGATATATTCCTGGTAAGGCTTGTTTACATAATTTTTAAGACGTACGTAGGTGCGCAAATCATGTGCAGGATTAGTTATCCAAAAGTAAGCTCTTAACATTTAAAACAGAAAACTGCTTAATTGTTTTGGACATTTCATCAAACACTTTCGTAGTGTAAGAAGTTCTTCCTTCAGATTCAACAACAACACGAAAAGCACATAGATTCCATCAATAAAACATGAAGAGGAAAATCAAATATGAACAATTATTATCCCTAAATACTAAACTAAAATGAAAGAAATAGAAAGCTAAAGACAACTTCAGAGGTTATTCCATGATGATTGAATTGTGTAAATGATGGTCTCCAAGAAGAATTAAACCAAGGTAAATTTAGAAATTTTATTTCCTCAATTTTCAACTATGTCAAACGAATATATTCTGAAATTCCAACGAACAAAGGATTTGAGAATGATAAAGAAAGAACACTTTAAAGTACACGTGTTCAAAGGAGAAGGACAAAAAAATCAATACAGACCATCAATATAGAGAAAAAAAAAGAGTGTAAACTTTAGAATTTTCAATTTAGTACAACTAACAAAGCGTCTTGTACGATTCTAGAGTGCAGTGTTAGTACACCCACACTCTCATTTCTAAAAAAGAGTAAATATAGTACATAGCTAGTGAAGTCTTACTCATATGTTACTATTCCTTCAAAATTGTTTAACTAATTAAAATTTAAAGTTTATGAATTTTGAATTTATCACCGCACTTACAACCCGTCTTAGTTATTGTATTTGTACTAAATATTTATGCATATTTAATTTAAAAAAATTATATAAATATAATATTTGAGTAAAAAATTATTGAGTTTGTCGAAACTTGTATTTAATTCTAACCACGATAGGAGTGTTCGTCTCTGGTTTTGATATGAAAGATATGCACAACTATCAGTTTTTGATTTATCGATTTTGGTCCTTAACAGTTTGATTTCGGTTTAACTAATAAGGAAATGCTTACGAAATAAATATATAACTTCTCCAATAATTTGACGTGACAAGACAATGATAAAACTTTAGAAAACACTCATAAAATAAAAACAATAATAAACAACATGAAAAGAACTACAAAGGTGCAAATTAAGAGGAATAAAGTTCTTACTTTATATTTTGACGTTTTGTATAATGTGAAGTTATTAACTAAAAGTCATTGTGAAGTCATGTAAATTAAAGACTATAGGGCAAATGCAGTAACCAGTAAGTTACTGAGATTAATATTTAGTATTTATATAGGGATAAAGCAGTAAATTACTACAGTGGATATCAATTTACCCAATAACCCAATATTAAAAAATCAAAACCGAATCGATAATTTTTTTAATAAAACATGTTAATCCAATAACCCAATAGCAAAACCAATAGCATTTTTTTGTTCAATTTTTGCACACCCCTAAATTGTCTATAATCCAAATGTGCAAAATTATCAACAAATCTTACAAATTAAATGTAAAATTATACTTAATATTAAATCACTTAAATACAATTTGAGAGAGTACTCTTATTTTTGTTTGCTTAAACAATAAGAGAGTACAAAAGGCAGAGAAATTCACGGGCCTTTGATATCCAATAGCATAAAATATCTTAATTGGACTACCCTTGTGTTTTCAACTCTTTTTTGAATTTCCCCAATTTTTATGTTACTTTACAAAACTACTAAAGGTCACAATTGGAAACTTTTACTGTGGTACAATTTCAAAGAAATGAATAGATATAAGACACTTATTACAAGGAGTATATATAATTTCAACTTTGATTCAAGACAATATTAGCAATTTCAATGTTAACTTACATATCAACAGTTTGATCTCATGTCAAAATGAAATAATACATTCTAAGAAAAAAAGAAGGTAAAGTTAAATCTTTTACTCTTTTCTATAGTTTTTTTGTGTGTGTTTGCTCTAGTTCTAAAGTAGAAAAAAGAAGAGCAAAAAGAGACTCAAGAACATTGTATCCCTTACTTGACTCGAAACCCTTCCCTTAAGGTTCCTTCTAAAATCAATTGTTTCTTCCATGGTTGGAAACTTATTAATTGGATTAAAGTGGAGTTTTAAGAGACAAATCCAATTCAGGCTCACATATTGTTTCCTTTTCATCATTTCTCCTTCATAGCCTTGAATATCGTCTCATAATTATCTTCCTCACCAGAGGCTCGCCCAAAGTATCAACACATTCATCAGTAATTTGTGTCATCATTGCACTGCTATATTTGAATTATTTGCGGCTTGATATCCTTTGAAGCCGCTGAGAAACTTTATAATAGCTCCTCACACTGTGTGATGAACCTCCAACTATGTTACGTATATTGAGATGCCCATATCGATCTACATAATAAATATATAGTAGCACGGCCCCTCTCTTCAGTTCAACTGCAACGGTCAATTTAACTTCAATAAAATCACTCACTCAATGCATTTAACAAAAATAAAAGTAAGGTAATTTTTTATATCAATAAAAACATATTGGGGAACTTTCTGGAACACCATCACAAGCAATGGTACTAGAGTTATACCAAGTAAAGAGAAGTTGATATAAATGAAATCACTGAAAATGAGTTATTAGTGAAGGAATATAAAATGTTACTTGATCCAGCATATCCAACACATGATCGATATATATAAAAAAAAAAAGAAAATGACGTGCACATACAAGTGAAACTCCTCAATCTCACGAGAGTTTTGTGCAGGGATCACGACAGTAACACTCCTTATTTGCACGAGAGTTCTGTGCAAGGATCAGGAGGATCGTGCTTTGAAATATACAAACAAAAAAAGCATAATTTTTGTGATTTTGCACGAAACTCTCGTGCAGAGTGTAACTTGCCTTTTCATCTATTACGACTTTTTCACTTTCACCTATATCTCGTCCAGATGCATTAATATTTCACTCTCACTATTCTATAAATATTATTCAGATGCTGAATAGATTGGATGAAACAACATTTATTATTATTAGCAATTTTTTTTAAAAAAACAGCAAAAATGTTTTTCTTACTAGTATATCTCATTAAGTAACAAATAATTCATTTGGACAGATTCATATGTCTTCCCTCTATCCCTGAACATCTATAGTCTAACCTTTCTATTTTTTCCAGAGACTCGCCCCAAAGAATCAGAGGCTTCATCAGATGAAATTTTTGTTTTAGACGTGGTATGACTTTTCCTTTACTTGACATAAAATTTAATGAGATCTTACATGTTATTCGTCAAATAGTCCTAATAGCCAAAGAATTCAGACATGGAAATTTCAAGGGGTACATACATGAATCACTTCAAAATCGTGTGATAAAGGTGATGGTACTTTGGAGCGACTCTCTAGTGAAGAAGATAAATGTGAGACTATCAATATCCAAGGTTATAAAAAAGGTGGTAGCATCAATTCGAGATGTGTGATTAATCTAAGGTATATGTTCGGTTCATTTTTTTAAAACTTCCGTTTGGTTTTTGAGTTTCTCTTAATGTATTCCAAAAATGATACAAATCTGATTAATCTTTTCTGTTTGAGCCTGAGCCTTGATTAATCATCTATTTTTATTCTTGTAAAATGGGCTACTGGTTTAATAAGAAATAAATTATTTTATGTTTTTTATACCAAAGTTTAATTCAAAATAGGGTGGAAACATATATCTATCTACATTCGAAAAGGACTGAAGCATGAATTAAGTATAATGGGAGTGAAGGGAGAAAACCACATCTAAAGTATCCTTTGAGTTTTACTTTTCGAATATTTCTCGAGTGATTCCAGAGACAATAGAGTTTGAATCCCTAGATAGGAATGACAATCAGATTCATCGATTCTCAAATGAAACAACCCTTACGAAGCAGAATATTCCTGGAGTTACTCATGAGAAAATAGAGCTTGAACCTCTCTCTAAGGACGAGAAGGAAGTCAATCGGATTCACCAATGCTTAGATGAGACAGCCCCTACAATGAGAAATATTTCTGGAGTGACTCCCGAAGAAGTAGAGTTTGAACCTCTGGGTGAAGATGAGTGGGATGGCAATAAGATGGATCAATGCGCAGATGAGACAAATCCTACAAAAAAAACATTCTTGGAGTGATTCCGGAAGAAGTAGAACTTGACCCTATGGCTGAAGATGAGAGGAATGGAAATAAGATGCATCAATGCGCAAATGAGACAATCCCCCCTATAAAGGAAAATATTCTTGGAGTGATTCCCAAAGTAGTAGAGCTTAAATGTCTGGCTAAGGATGAGAAGGATGTCAATTAGATACACCAATGCTTAGATGAACAACCCCTACAAAGAAAAATATTCTTGGGGTGATTCCTGAAAAAGTAGAACTTGAACTTCTGGCTGAAAATGAGGATGAGTAGCTTTCTTCGAACAATGGAGATTTCAATGATGGAGGGCCTCAGAAGAAAAGGGCTAAAAAGAAAACATGTACAACTACAATGTTGGTGTCTGAAAGTAAATGCATGTCTTATTTTAAGCCCTTTTCTTCTGAGGCCCTCCATCACTGAAATCTTCATTGTCCGAAGAAAGCTTCTCATCCTCATTTTCAGCCAGAGGTTCAAGTTCTACTTTTTCCGGAATCACCCCAAGAATATTTTTCTTTGTAGGGATTGTCTTATCTAAGCATTGGTGTATCTTATTGACATCATTCTTGTCCTTAGCCAGACATTCAAGCGCTACTTCTTCGGGAATTACTCCAAGAATATTTTCTTTTGTCGGGGGAATTGTCTCATTTGCGCATTAATGCATCTTATTTCCATTTCTCTCATCTTCCATATGATCAAGCTCTATTTCTTCTGGAATCTCTCCAAGAATGTTATTCTTTGTAGGAGTTGTCTCATCTGCGCATTGATGCAACTTATTGCCATCCCACTCATCTTCACCCAGAGGTTCAAGTTCTACTTCTTTGGGAATCACTTCAAGAATATTTCTCGTTGTAGGGGTTGTCTCATCTAAGCATTGGTGAATGTGATTGACTCCATTCTCTTCCTTAGAAAGAGGTTCAAGCTCTATTTTCTCAGGAGTAACTCCAGGAATATACTGCATCGTAGGGGTTGTTTCATCTGGACATCGATGCATCTGATTGTCATTCCTATCAAGAGATTCAAGCTCTATTGTCTCTGGAGTCACACGAGGAATAATCGATTCTTTGTGTTTCATACATGATCTACTAGGTGATCTACTAGGCATTCTAATTTCCTACTTAACTATCTTAATTCATCGTTTATTTATGAAAACACACTATAACTATTAATTATTTGAGTTTAATACCTTTAACTTTTAGGGTTGCCGGCCAAAGCATCTCTTACTTCTAACTACTCATCAAACAATGTTTACTATTAGAAAAAAAGGATGGGCTTGGACTTGGTCATGACCCACAAAAGTGGACATAAACTTTTTGTCACAATCCAAATTCACAAGTCGTGATGGCACCTATGTTCCCAACCAAACAACTCACCACAACTCCCAGATACTCCAAGCTCGGACTCAAAAAGCCCCACGAGATCTGCTTGTACTCGGAATTGAATCTGCACCACAAAAGAGTGCAACAAATGTAGTATGAGTACGAAACTAGGTGTACCCAGTATATCTCATAGACCGACAACGAAGAAGTAGTGACAAGAGTTTAAATAATAAAAATAAGTCTTTTACTTATACAAGTCTATAGTACGCTTACCAGTCGAGTTTCATCAAAAGAAGGATAATCAAACTTCACATAATGTACAACCACCAATAAAGCACGTAATCAACAATAATAAATGATGTAATGAGATGCAGTACAATTGACACCATGAAATGATATTCCTCAGAATGCCAAGTACTCTCTCAACCGTATATACATGATACTCCTCGAAAATACATCGAGAGTTCATGACCCATGGGGGACTCGCGAGGTCCATATACCTACAAGGACGATCTCCATGTGTCTGTGTGGAAAATCTCAACGCCCTATCATAAAATCAAACAATTTCTGCACAGACGGTCTCCACGTGCCCAAAATATAATCTTAACATCTCACCATCCCCATCATAGACGATCTCCATGTGCCCAACTTATACACAATTTTATGTCAATGCATGTGCACAATATAATCTCAAATAAAGGGGATGATGATGCATCTCAATCAATCAAATATCAACATAATACATAACCACCTCAACCATCACTTCTCAAGTCATGATGGCACCTACTAAAACCCACCAGCAGGTAAGCCAACCCGTAACCCGAAACAACAAGTAATGGGTCTAAGGGTAGAAACTAAACAAGAGTAGGCAAATAACAATATAAACAGACGGAAGCAAACCAAAAACATATATACAAATAAAGATTCCTCCCAGAACCTAGAAGTCACTAGTACAGAGCTACTAACAAAATGAGTACAAGTCCCAAAAGTGGACAGCAAAGACTGGACTATCTCGAAAGGAAAATGACAAGTCTATATATACAGATGGAGACTGAAATAGTACAAAACGCCGTGTGCTCACCCCCGTCTCTGGATCAGTCTGCTCCAATCTCGATCAACGCTGGCTACGAAACAGATGCAGAGTGTAGCATGAGTACCAAAACAATAGGTACCCAATAGGCATCATAGGCCGACTGAACTTGAAAAGTAAAGGTAGTATGAAAAGAAGGAATAACACAAACCGAAGTCTAGAACGAAAATCTAACTAACAATGAATGCACACGAGTGTACAAAGAACTAACTAAAGTAATCTATAAGCTAACTACACCTATCAGGACCCCCATAAGCCTAGAAGGTACACTCGTGCGCAAGTTAAATAAAAATCCGAACGGACCCCCATAAGACCGATGAGTACACATAATAACTATAACTAAAGAGAATTGCATATAAGAACCCAAGAACGAAGAATATCAAACCAGAACCTCAACCCTAATTAGTAGAATCTGACAGTACGGAGGCCAGACCTCGAACCGGATGCTCAAAAGAAGTACCCAAATAACCAATCATAAGTATCAAGTATTAGAGGTCGGAACTCTAACCGGATGCTCTATATAAGTATCTGGGCAATAGAGGTCGGAACTCTAACCGGATGCTCTATATAGGTATCTGGGCAATAGAGGCCGGAACTCTAACATGATGCCCTATAAAGGTGTCAATGTAGCTGCTGAAAGAGTCTCAATCGATCTATTCTCATAAATGTCTGTGGATCGCCGTCCACACCTAGCCAATCAATGTAAGTCCTTGGAACCGAATCGAAAATCAAATTCAAATCGCGAAGCAGAACTAGTGTCGCCGACGTAACTCTTGAAGCTGCAACATCGGGGAAATAAGGATAACTATCATCGGAACAAACACATCGCCTAGCTAAGGCCCAAACTATCAGGCTCAAGTCTACTACACCAGCCTACAGGGATCACAGTTACCCGATAATTCTTGAAATAGGCCGAAGACATGATTTCCAAACACCTATGCATGATTCAATCACTACCAACCCAAATCCCAACCAATCAACATGCATTCACACTCTCAAGCTCAATCTAAGAGAGGGAAACCGTAGCCTACCTGTAGGCCGATCACACGCGCTCCAAAATCACTTCTCCAAAGCTTTCCCTTTCGAACGTCATCGAAACGCTGTCCCGCTATCAAAAATAGAGTCACAACTTATTACGGTCGTTTAGACACCAAAATCACAATAAACGGAGACAGACCAATTTCGGGGTCAAAACAAGAAAAGTGGGACCCGCGCTGGAAATTCTGAGATTAACCCCAAAAGTGGGTTCTAACCAATTCCCCAAGCTCATGTCCCAAAATGGGACACAATTCGGGGCTCGGGAACAACACAATATCAACATGCAACTAAAACCCAAATTTTCTCAAAAATTAGAAATGGGACAGCAGTTGAATCAGTGTATTTACCAGAAACTAGAGGTCTACAGTGAAATGTGACAACGCCACAACGTTCTCCTAAAAAAACCACTCAAGATAGCCTAAAAAATCACTGAAATCGGACCTAGAATGCCTGAGAAAACAAGTCTCAAAATCTTCCAAAATCAAGCTCACAAAAGGGTCGTGGCAGCAGGTGTTTTACGAAAATTACCTCAAACGGGGACCCTAAATCACTATCCAAGCTCACCAACGCGTTGTCCTCGACAAATATCACAACTGTGCGTTTTGAATCGCCCAAATCAGTTGAGAGATGAGAGAGTTATGAGGGTTTGAAGTTTGGGAAAGTTGGCTGATATATCTGCAATTATAGCAGATATTTCTGCAATTTTCCAAAAACTAGAAACTCCGACGGGGTGCTCCAAACTCGTTCGGAACCCCGTGCACGCAAACGAGATATGCAAATATATCAAATTTGATATTTCGGATTCAACGGCGCAGTCGAAATTTCCATCAAAGGTCATCTCAATAAAAAGTGGGTCCCACTTCCAAACGCCCTTTTAAGTCAAAAACTACAAAAGAGCTTTGAAAAAAAAATTCAAAAACCTCGAGATACAAAAGAAAGGTCAATCTAGACCAAACTTGACATTTCGGAGTTAACCGCATTGACGGAATTTTCATCTCAGTGCGTTTTCCAAAAATGTTGACCAAAGTCAACCTTAAGCCAAATTTCAAAGGCTAAAACGCCTAATCGCACCGACTTACACTGAAAACCTTGAGAGTCATGCCGACCATGCTACAGGCCTTAAATGACCCTTCCGGAGCTGATGGAATCGTCAGAATTGGATTCTGATGTTATCTTCTCAAACTTTTGATCGAAAATGTTCGTTCAAGGTTCATAAGCTCCAAAACACTAAAACCCACACCATAACCAAATGAACGACCAGGTGACCGAACTGTCAATCCCAACAAGTCATAAATGACTTGGGGTCGCTACAGGAACGCTCTAAACGACACACAAAATGCAAGACACAAAAATGACCAGGAGGGTCATTGTAATATCCACTACTAAAAAGGACTTTCGTCCGCGAAAGAAAGGAACAAGAAGTACCTGAAGGCTCAAACAAGCCAAGAAACTACTCTCGCATCTCCTACTCGGTCTCCCAGGTAGCCTCCTCGACTGGACGATGCATCCAACGGACCTTAACAACAGGAATGGCTCTCGAGCGCAATCTCTTCACATCTCTGGCTAGAATGGCAACTGACTCCTCTACAAATGTCAAACGATCATCCAACTCGACTGCATCATACTGGAGCACATAGGACTCATCAGGAACATACCGCCGCAGTATCGAAACATGAAACACTGGGTGGAGGGCTGAAAATGCTGGAGGTAGGGACAACTCATAAGCAACCTCCCCAACTGTCCGGAGTATCTCAAAAGGCCTAATGTACCTGGGGCTAATCTTGCCCCTTATCCCAAACCTCTTCACGCCCTTCATAGGCGACACACAGAGAAATACCCGGTCACCAACAGAGAATCTCAAAGGTCGACGCCTCTGATCCGCATAACTCTGGTGCCTACTCTGAGCCGTCCTGAGCCTATCCTAAATCACTCTCACCTGATCCAAGGCCTCCTGAAGCAAATCTGTACCACGCGACCTAGGCTCTGTAGACTCAAACCAACCAACTGGAGAGCGACAACGCCTACCATATAAGGCCTCAAACGGGGCCATCTGAATACTAGAATGGTAGGTGTTGTTGTACGCAAACTCCGCCAAAGGCAGGAACTGGTCCCACTGACCTCCAAAATCCATAACACAGGCCCGCAACATATCCTCAAGGACCTGAATAGTACGCTTTGACTGACCATCCGTCTGTGGGTGAAATGCTGTGCTAAGGTGGACACGGGTTCCCAACTCCTCCTGAAAAGCCCTCCAAAAGCTGGAAGTGAACTGTGAACCTCGATCTGAAATGATAGAAATAGGCACACCATGAAGACGGACCACCTCCCTAATGTAGATACGAGCCAACCTCTCGGCACTGAAAGTAGTATGAACAGGAAGGAAGTGTGCTGATGTCACGCCCCGAGCCTACACCTTGGGCGGGACCGGCACTCGGAGACCATTGTTGGCACTAAGCGAACCCTTGGCCTGGATTTCTTAACTCAGCGGAAACCTAACTCAACAGAAAAACTCAATGCAAATGCAAGATTTACAAAACAACTTAACTTATGAAATCTGGCCACAAAGGCAACTCGAATCTCAAAATAAAATATTTACATATATACGAAGATGAGAGACTCAAAACTAACTGACTGATTGTCTATGAAGCCTCTAAAATACTGAGATGAATGTTGGGACAGAGCCCACAACATCCTAATAAAACAAAACTAAGAATACAAAATAATTGAGTCCTCCGGAATGCAAGGAGGCTCACTACTGACTCTGGAGTGCTCAGCTGGATCAACGACGTGCAGGATGCTGATCCGGGGTACCTGTATCTGCATCGTCATAAGATGAGGCCAACTGGCATCAGTACATTGAACGTACAAGTATGCGAGCTGGAAAACTAAGCAACAAAGGCTAAAAGGAAATCTGGAAGAAACTGAATAGCTTACTTGGCTCAACTCAACTCAACCTGACTGACTTCTTTCAGTATAAGGCAATATAAAGCAAGTGCGATATAAAGAAAGATTGTTTAAAACATACTATAAACTCTGTGTGTATACAAAGATACAATAAGCCTGAGATGTATATAGAAATACAATGAATTGATGTATATAAAAATACAATAATTTCTGTGTATGAAAATACAATAACTGTTGTGGGAGTTTCTCTAACCGACAACTATCACATAAGAGCTATAGTGATGATACAACGATCGACCTCATGCTGCCAGAGCATCTTATACCCGGCCAAAGGTATAAGACATGAACTGCATAATGGATCCACTAGTCTATCTAGAAAAGGATTCATCTAAAAAGTATGACCATTTTCTACCCATGGTGGCTAACATGGTTCTATGGGGGCTGTGGGTTCTTTGAACGCTCCCCCAATTCGGTGCTCGATACTACTCCCAAAAATGTACTGTCTCTTATGTTTTTAAAACATATGATTTCCTGCTAATTGAGATAATTACTCAAATACTAGCCCGAAGGCTCTTTGGAAATCTCAATTTCTAACCTTGTTTAAATGTAAAAACATTTCTTTAAAACTTTTTTGGGAATACATAGTTCCCTAATAACTTTGAGAAATTAACTCACTTTATGTTCTTGACTTAACTTGAAACTCTATACTCTTTACTCGACTTGAAACTTGAGCCTTAGAATGAAGTGAAAACGTTCAGTAAAGACTCTTGAACAACTCTAAAGACTTGCTTGGACTTACTTCTTAACTTGCTTGACTAGACTCTAACTTCACTTGACTTCGATCCAAACTCGCCTTGCATTGAACTATGGATTCAAGGTATATGATCACATGTTTATAGAGGAATTCGAGAAGTTTAAATGTGCATTAAAGTGTTGGAAACAACTAGGAAACATAGGTACAATACCTAGGAACATGCATGAGAAAGTGTGGAAAGAAAGGGACAACATGGCGTCCTTGGCGCTCTGCAAGGTGCGGAGCACCAACCCTCGAAGCTCAGAAGGCACCTGCTGGCGCTCTGAGGCGCGCCGCCCCAAGGGCTGGACTTCAGAGTCCCCTTTGGGGCGCAATGGCAGGCGCGACGCACCAGACCCTTCCCTAGAAAACCTGACTTTTCTCCCTCTTTTCTCCAACTCTAAACCTCTCTAACCTCAATGGATTCAACCCCAAACACTAAGGATCATAAAACCCCTCAATATATAAGAGATTCAACTCAAACACACAACCAAATCATGTCCCACAACCAACAATAACCAACAATAACTTCAACAACATCAACAACACAACCCAACAACTTCAACAACATAACCAAACTTTCTCAATAATAATGAGTTTGGTGTGTGGGGGAAAAGATTCAACCCACACTAAGAACTCACATACCTAGTAGGGATCACCCCCGACGATATCCACGACGATCCTTGACGGAAACTCCTTGCTTGCTTCTCTTTCTCCTCTTCTTCTCCTCTTTTTGTCCTCTTCTTCTCCTCTTCACTCTCAAGCCCTAGCTCTCACTCTTTAAAAATGGGACAAAGTGATCCAAAAATCAGCCTAACACCACAATATAATCCCAAAAGAAATGGCTAGGGAAAAGACCAAATTGCCCTTAAATTTCCGGACGAATTCCCTGCCAACTGCCCAACTTTCAAAAGGCATAAATCACTCATACGAACTCGGAATCGAGCAAACTCGGCGGCGTTGGAAAGATCAATTCTAGGGATTTTCAATCATAACTGGAACTACTCCTAACTCATCATGAGCTAGGAGTTATGACTGCTCAAAGTTGGCCAAAACTCACTGATTTCCCACACTTAACCAAATTCCAGATTTTAAATTTTTCAAAAAAAATGACTATTTCCAATTTCAAGCTTTTTCATAGTTATTTCAAATTGCCGGATGTCCATAGTGATACGCTCCCACTTCCACTCTGGAATGGGTAATCTCTGGAATTTGCCACCAGGCCTCAAATGCTCGGCCTTTACCTGCTGGCAGCACAAGCAACGGGAAACAAAGTCAGCAATATCTCTCATCATGCTACTCCACCAGTAATGCTGCCTCAAATCACGATACATCTTCGTTGTGCCCGGATGGATAGAGTATCTAGACTCATGGGCCTCAGAAAGTATCAACTGTATCAAATCTCCAACTCTCGGAACACAGATGCGGCCGGTGAATTTCAATACTCCATCAGGATCTAAGGTAGCCTGACCACCATCACCCACTAACACTCGATCTCTAAGGGCCACCAAGGTATCATCCTCAAACTGGCAACCACTGATCCTATCAAGCAAAGAAGACTGAACTCCCATAAAGGCCAAGACACATCTAGAATCTGAGATATCCAACTGAACCATGCTATTAGCTAAGGACTGAATGTCCAAACCTAAGGGTCGCTCCTCAACAGATAAGAAGGCTAGACTACCCATACTCACCGCCTTCCGACTCAAGGCGTCCGCTACCACATTTGCCTTGCCCAGATAATAGAGAGTAGAGAGGTCGTAGTCCTTCAGGAGCTCAATCCAATGACGCTGCCTCGAATTAAGGTCCCTCTGGCTCATGATGTACTGAAGACTCTTATGATCGGTATAGATCTCACATTAAACTCCATACAAGTAGTGTCTCCAAATCTTAAGTGCGAAAACTACCATCGCCAACTCCAAGTCATGGGTGGGGTAGTTGCGCTCATGAATCTTAAGCTGTCTCGATGCATAAGCAATAACCCGGCCCTGCTGCAACAATACACAACCCAAACCAACACCAGATGCGTCACAATAAATCGTGAATCCCTCACCCTTAACTGGAAGAGTCAATATATGAGCGGTGATCAATAACTCTTTGAGCTTCAAAAAGCTCGCCTCACACTCCTCTGACCAAACAAATGAAACATCAACACGAGTCAACCGGGTCAGAGGGGCTACAATAGTAGAAAAACCCTCAACGAAACGTCTATAGTAACTCTCTAACCCGACGAAACTACGAACCTCAGTAACAGAAGTGGGCCTGTGCCAATCACGAATAGCCTCAATCTTCGCCGGATCAACCCTAATACCCTCCTTGGACACCACGTTCCCCAATAAGGCTACAGACTCAAGCCAAAACTCACACTTTGAGAACTTGGCATAAAACTGATGATCTCTCAAAGTCTGGAGCACTATCCTCAAATGCTGCTCATGCTCACTCCGGCTCCGCGAGTATACCAGTATGTCATCAATGAAGACGATGACAAATAAATCAAGGTATGACCTGAACACACGTGTCATCAAGTCCATGAAGGCAGCAGGGGTATTAGTCAAACCAAAAGACATCACAAGGAACTCATAGTGGCCGTAACGAGTCCTAAATGCGGTCTTAGCGATGCCCGTTGCCCTAATCCTCAGCTGATGGTACCCGGACCTCAAATCAATCTTAGAAAACATTGCGGCACCCTGAAGTTGATCAAACAAAGCATCGATACGAGGCATGGCATAACGGTTCTTCACCGTCACCTTGTTCAGCTGCCTGTAGTCAATGCACATCCTCATAGTCCCGTCCTTCTTCTTCACAAACAGAACAGGAGCACCCCAATGCGACACACTCAGACGGATAAACCGCTTACCTAAGAGATCCTCTAACTGAACACTGAGCTCCCTGAGCTCTGCAGGAGCCATCCGGTAAGGCGGAATAGAAATAGGACGGGTGTCGAGCTCCAAATCTATGGAAAAATCAATGTCCCGATCTGGGGGTAAGCCAGGTAGGTCTGTAGGGAACATATCTGCAAACTCTGTAACCATAGGAACTGAGTCAACTGAAAGGCCCTCCCTACTCACATCTCGCACATAGGCTAAATAAGCTAAACACCCAGAAGCAACCAACCGCCTAGCTCGCATAAAAGAGATGATCCCCGTCAGTGTGTGACTATAAGCACCCTGCCACAACACTGGGGGAATGCCAGGCATCTTGGCGTAGCAATCCAAGACTGCATGATAAGGGGATAACCAGTCCATGCCCAGAATCACATCGAAATCAACCATATCTAGCAAAATAAGATCAACTCTAGTATCATAACCCTGGATAGTCACTAAGCAAGATCGCAATACCTGATCCACTACTAAAGACTCACCCATCGGGGTCGAAACATGAATCGGCTCTGCCAAAAACTCGTACCTCATACCCAATCGGGGAGCAAAATAAATAGATACATACGAGAATGTAGCCCCGGGATCAAATAATATTGTAGCAGGCTGATGGCATAATAAAAGTGTACCTGTAATGACATCATCAGATGCCTCAGCCACCGCCCTCGCTGGGGCTGCATAGTAATGGCCCTGAGCACCTCTGCCTGATGCATCTGATCTACTACCTAACCTGCCTTTCCGAGATCCACCTCTGGTACCCTGTCGGCTGTCTCGACAATCCTGGCCCTGACCACCACCTCTAAATGGAGGGGGCACTGCTGAAACTGGTCTAGGTGCAAGGGGAGCTGGTACAATCGCCTCTCGCCCTTGCTGGGGCACCCTATGGACCAATGGTAAAGTGCATCGCAATCAAAACACCCCGAAATTGAACGCCTTGAAGTAACCCGACCGCAGTAGGAAGGGAGGGAATCTGATCCCCTCGAACTCTGACCCATACTAGGACCACTCTGCTGATGCTGGCCTCCCTCAGAAGCAGGTAATGCCGCCTGAACAGGCTGACTGGACTGACCCTGCTGGAATTCTGGTAGGGCCTATCATAGGAGTCTCTCCCTCTAGTCTGGGACCCACTGTAGCTGCCCTGGTAGCGTGCCCTCTTATCGCTACCACCTTGGGCCTCGCGATGAATATACTCCATGGATCGGGCATGGTCGACCACATCAAGAAATGAATGGCCAGCCGAAACCAAATGCTCTGTGTCGACACTCAGACGGTACCGCAACCCACGTACAAAATAACGAACTTTCTCCTCCTCCATGGGTAGGATCATGGTAGCATGTCGAGATAACTCATGGAACCTCGTCTCGTACTCTGAAACGGTCATAGGGCCCTGCTCCAATCTAGAGAACTGATCACGAAGCCTATCTCTGATGCTCTATGGCATGAACCGGGCCAAGAAAGCCTCTGAGAACTCACTCCAAGATATATGAGGCGATCCAGTTGGCCTGGACTCTCGATATGAGCGCCACCACTGCTTGGCTGGCCCACGAAACTGATGAGCGGTGAAGTCGGCTCCTCTTGACTCCAAGAGGCCTAATGACTGTAGCTGCTCCTGACAAGTGAGTTGGAACTCGTGGTCATCCTCTCCAATCGCCCTTGAGAATTTCGGTGGTGCCAATCTCTGGAATACCCCGAGCATCTTCTGCTCGCGCAGTGGGATCTCCCCGTCCTTTAAGTCTGACACGACAGCCACATGAACTGGTGGAGGCTGAACCTCTGGTACCGTTGCGGCAGGCTGACCCTGCGGCGGTGAAGCTGGTGCTGCTGGTGCCGGTGCTTGCTGGGGCTGGTGCCTGTCGCATCTCCCCAATAAATGCTAGTATCTGAGTCAGCAGAGCATGAAGATCAGGAGCTACAGCTGCAGCTCGTGCAGGTGGTGGCTAGGCTGGCCCCAGCCCTACCGGTTGTGGAGGTACATATGCTGCCTTAGGCTCCTCCTCCCTATCTCAGGCTGGTGCTACGGCCCTGCGTCAACCTCAAGGTCGGCGTCTACCCCAAGCTAAGGCTCTACCTGCAGGCCCGGGTGCACCACCCCTGGCCGCGCCACCTCGCGAGCGAGCCATCCTGCGAAAGAGTGAAACAAGTGAGATTTCCAGAAACCAATAAGACACACGCTGCACGAAAGCGAAACAAAAGAGGAAATTTTCCTAAGGACATCCTGAAGCCTCTCGAAGATAAGTTACGGACGTCTCAGCACCGATCCGCGGGACTCTACTAGATGTTAGCTCT
Source organism: Solanum stenotomum (assembly GCF_019186545.1). Classification (NCBI taxonomy): domain Eukaryota; kingdom Viridiplantae; phylum Streptophyta; class Magnoliopsida; order Solanales; family Solanaceae; genus Solanum; species Solanum stenotomum. The sequence goes on from NC_064282.1 coordinate 25,218,807, forward strand.
GTACAAGTGAGACTGATAAACCTGGGGCTCTAATACCAACTTGTCACGACCCGATTTCTCAAGTCATGATGACACCTACTATAACCCACCAGCAGGTAAGCCAACCCGTAACCCGAAACAACAAGTAATGGGTCTAAGGGTAGAAACTAAACAAGAGTAGGCAAATAACAATATAAACAGGCGAAAGCAAACCAAAAACATATATACAAATAAAGATCCCTCCCAGAACCTGGAAGTCACTAGTACAGAGCTACTAACAAAATGAGTACAAGTCCCAAAAGTGGACAACAAAGACTGGACTGTCTCGAAAGGAAAAAGACAAGTCTATATATACAGATGGAGACTGAAATAGTACAAAATGCCGTGTGCTCACCCCCATCTCCAGATCAGTCTGCTCCAAGCTCGATCAACGCTGGCTACTAGTGCCCAGACCTACATCACGAAACAGATGCAGATCGTAGCATGAGTACCAAAACAATAGGTACCCAGTAGGCATCATAGGCCGACTGAACTTGAAAAGTAAAGGCAGTATGAAAAGAAGAAATAACACAAACCGAAGTCAAGAACGGAAATCTAACTAATAATGGAATGCACACTAGTGTATAAAAAACTAATTAAAGTAATCTATAAGCTAACTACACCTATCTGGACCCCCATAAGCCCAGAAGGTATACTCGTGCGCAAGTTAAATAAAAACCCGAACAGACCCCCATAATCCCGACGAGTACACAGAATAACTATAACTAAAGAGAATTGCATATAAGAACCTAAGAACGAAGAACATCGAACCAGAACCTCAACCCTAATTAGTAGAATCTGACAGTACGGAGGCCGGACCTCGAAGCGGATGCTCACAAGAAGTACCCAAATAACTAATCACAAGTATCAAGTATAAGAGGGCGGAACATTAACCGGATGCTCTATATAAGTATCTGGGCAATAGAGGCCGGAACTCTAACCGGATGCTCTATATAAGTATCTGGGCAATAGAGGTCGGAACTCTAACATGATGCTCTATAAAAGTGCCAATGTAGCTGCTGAAAGAGTCCCAATCGATCTATTCTCATAAATGTCTGTGGATCTCCGTCCACACCTAGCCAATCAATGTAAGTCCTTGGAACCGAATCGAAAATCAAATTCAAATCGCGAAGCAGAACTAGTGTCGCCGACGTAACTCTTAAAACTGCAACATCGGGGAAATAAGGATAACTATCATCGGAGCAAACGTATCGCCTAGCTAAGGCCCAAACTATCAGGCTCAAGTCTGCTACACCAGTCTACATGGATCTAAGTCGGCCGAGCGACGTCGGGACGAAACTAAGGCCTATCGGATCCGAATAATGTATTTCTAAGGTAAGCCCTAGTCAAACCTAAACTAAGGCCCAAATGCTTCAACAAATAGTAAATTAAGCATGCAAGCACTCCACATAGCGAGGAGAGTCAATTAATAACACAAAGCATGCTCACAGTTACCCGATAATTCTCGAAATAGGCCGAAGACATGATTTCCAAACACCTATGCATGATTCAATCACTACCAACCCAAATCCCAATCAATCAAATATGCATTCACACTCTCAAGCTCAATCTAAAAGAGGGAAACAGTAGCCTACCTGTATGCCGATCACACACGCTTCAAAATCACTTCTCCGGAGCTTTCCCTTTCCGAACGTCCTCAAAATGCTGCCCCGCTATCAAAAATAGAGTCACAACGTTATTACGATCGTTTAGACACCAAAATCACAATAAACGGAGACAGACTAATTTCGAGATCAAAACAGGGAAAGTGGGACCTGCGCTGGAAATTCTGAGATTAACCCCAAAAGTGGGTCCTAACCAATTCCCCCAGCTCATGTCCTAAAATGGGACACAATTCGAGGCTCGGGAACAACACAATATCAACAAGCAACTAAAACCCAAATTTTCTCAAAAATTAGAAATGGGACAGCAGTTGAATCAGTGTATTTACCAGAAACTGGAGATCTACAGTGAAATGCGACAACACCACGACATTCTCCTCGAAAAACCACTCAAGATAGCCTAAAAAATCACTGAAATTGGACCTAGAATGCCTGAGAAAACAAGTCTCAAAATCTTCCAAAATAAAGCTCACAAAAGGGTCGTGGCAGCAGGTGTTTTACGAAAATTACCTCAAACGGGGACCCCAAATCACTATCCGAGCTCACCAACGCGTTGTCCTCGAAAAATATCACACCTTTGCGTTTTGAATCGCCCAAATCGGTTGAGAGATGAGAGAGTTATGAGGGTTTGAAGTTTGGGAAAGTTGGTTGATATATTTGCAATTATAGCAGATATTTCTGCAATTTTCCAAAAACTAGAAACTCCGACGGGGTGCTCCGAACTTGTTCGGAACCCCGTGCACGCAAACGAGATATGCAAACATATCAAATTCGATAATCTGGATTCAACGGCGCAGTCAAAATTTCCATCAAAGGTCATCTCAATAAAAAGTGGGTCCCACTTCCAAATGCCCTTTTAAGTCAAAAACTACATAAGAGCTCCGAAAAAAAATCGAAAACCTCGAGACACAAAAGAAAGGTCAATCTAGACCACACTTGACATTTCGGAGTTAACCGCATTGACGGAATTTTCATCTAAGCGCGTTTTCCAAGAATGTTGACCAAAGTCAACCTTAAGCCAAATTTCAAAGGCTAAAACGCCTAATCGCACCGACTTACACTGAAAACCTTGAGAGTCATGCCGACCATGCTACAGGCCTTAAATGACCCTTCCGGAGCTGATGGAATCGTCAGAATTGGATTCTGATATTATCTTCTCGAACTTTTGATCGAAAATGTTCGTTCAAGGTTCATAAGCTCCAAAACACTAAAACCCACACCATAACCAAATGAACGACCAGGTGACCGAACTGTCAATCCCAACAAGTCATAAATGACTTGGGGTCGCTACAGGAACGCTCTAAACGACACACAGAAATGACCAGGAGGGTCATTACAATCACAAGTATACGGGTTCAAATAAGAACACAATCACACAAAATAATCAATCAATAATATATCAGCTAATGCCCATATGCTTTGGCATTCTCGGATTAAAATTCGCATTCTATAGTAATAAACTTTCCCTTTATAACACCGGTACTCGTACCAATTCCCGTCACATCATTGGTATGAGACCCCAATCTTTCGCCCTTACCCATTGTCTATTCCATTTTTTAATCTTTAAATTAGGAAAACGTCCTCCATCGAAGTCTAAAAGTCTTAACATACCTTGAATGCCGATTTCATGCCACAAATCCTCAAGATTTTTCCTTCCCTTTTCGCAAAGCTTCAAAACGTTCCCAATCTACTAATTATGCAATATTCGTAAGTAACCGAGTTCATAGACACTCACTACTAAAAAAATTGTGAATACCGACCTATAAATACCGACCTCCGGAGGTCGGTATTCCCTGAAATACCGACCTAAAACCGACATCCCAGCTTAGGTCGGAAAAAGCTTGGTCGCTATTCAATACCGACCTCTGGAGGTCGGTATTTACTGACCTCTCGAGGTCGGTTTTTATTTTATGTCGGAATATTCATTTTTTAAAATTTCGACCTCTGGAGGTCGGAATTTTTATTTTTGTAATGTTGAAATTTCGACCTCCGGAGGTCGGTATTTTTATTTTTGTAATGTTGAAATTCTGACCTCCGGAGGTCGGTATTTTGATTTTTGTA